>NC_091963.1:136588042-136958876 GCF_031021105.1 Erythrolamprus reginae | reverse complement strand
TTGCAATCAAATCGTACTGTTATGAAATTCCAGAGGCGTCTATTGACTTCCTTCCAGGAGAAATGAAATTTCTTTCAATATTATATTGTGCCTCGGAACCTCCATCCTGCTGGAAAAAGAGAAACAAAGTCGTAACAGCATGCACTGAAAATAAATGTATTACGCTTCTACTGGTAGCAATTGTGCAAATCTTTTGTCCAGAACAAATAATGATCATGAGAAGATCCAAGCCCTGTTCATAGCTTCCTGGCCTAAACTGTATTTAAAATAAAGAGCAAAATCGCAGAATTGCATTCCACAAATTGCGTCATGTTCTGTCAAATTTTGGCTTGTAGGTGTTCTGTCTGGGTTTTCCCAGACCTCAACACCAACTGAAAAAACAGCCAGACACTCTGGTAAAAGCCAAAAGTATTTTATAGCTGGAAAAAATAAGCACAAAGGAAAACCTGTCTTCACAACAGACAGGCTATAATACGTTACAGCAGGGTCCTGATGTCCAGTCAATACCACAAGCTTCTTGCTGGCACCCCCCCCCCCCAAGGTTTCAATAGTCCAAGGCACAAACCAGGATTGTAAGCCACCAAAGTTCACAGACAGGTCTCACGAATCTCCAAGATAAAACTCCACAAGCCAGGAAGGGTGGGTCCGCCTTTTATCCTTTCCCAAGAGCACCACACCCAAACCCAGCTGTGACCTCTAATGCTGGAAATACTTAGCCAATTGAGTCCGTCTCTGATTAGCTCTCCTTTGTCGCATATCTATGATGTCTTGAGCACTTTCCCCTAAGGAATCCAGGCTGCTTGCTGGGGAGAGCTCCCCCTGGTGGGACTCTGGCTGTCCTTCTTCTTCAGCCTGGGATTCCTCTTCCTCGTCAGTCTGCACCTCCTGTTCCTCAGCCTCTCCCTCTGAGCTGGAAACCGACAGAAGGTCAGCCATTCCCGGAGGGGTCCCAGACTGAACCACAACAGTAGGGATAGGTCTTTTCTTAGCCCTTTTCTTAGGAATCTTTCCACATAGCAGATTGGTGCAATCTTTATATCAACGCAGGGTGTTTCAAAAGGATTGGGTTTCATCTTATATCATTCTCAACACGTCAACGGGATTCTTAGGAAATCAACTCAACTAGGTATACATTGAGAATAATAAAAATAATAATAAAATAAATAATAATAATAAAATAATAATAAAATAAAATAATAAAAATAATAAATAATAAAATAATAATAATGTTGCAGATTCCCTCTCCCTGATGTTGTCCAGGTGTACTGGATATTGGATCTCATAATTCCTAACCAGTCCAAGTCCAATGGCACAAAACCATGTGAAGTGAAATGTATTACATCACAACAGCATCAGGTTTAACACAATAACAGAATTGGAAGGGAGCTTGTAAGTCATCTGGTCCAACCCCCTTCCCCCAAGCAGGAGACTCTACAACAGTGATGGCAAACCTATAGTATGGATGCCACAAGTGGCACACGAATCCATATATGCTGGCACGTTAACCATTGCCCTAGCTCAGCTCCAATGTGCCTGTGTGTGCCGGCCAGCTGATTTTTGGCTCGCACAGAGGCTCTGGGAGGTGTTTTTGGCTTCCGGAGAGCCTCCTGGAGGTCTAGGAGGGTGTTTTTACCCACCCTCAGCTCCAGGAAAGTCTTTGGGGCCTGGGGAGGGTGAAACATGCGCCTACTAGGCCCACCAGAATTTGGGAAACAATCCGTTTCCAGCCTCCAGAGGGCTTCCGGAGGGTGGGGGAGCTGTTTTCACCCTCCCCAAGCATTAAATTATGGGTGAGGGCACTCGCGCATGTGCAATAGCGTGCGTGGTGGCGACACTCTTTCGGCACCCAAGGGAAAAAAGATTAGCCATCACTGCTTTGCAGCATTTCTGACAGATAGCAATTCCGTCTCTTCTTGAAAGCTTCCAGTGATAAACCTCCCAGACACTGATTGGAATTGACCATTGGAATCAGATTCATTCAAGTCAGTGCATCTGTCTCCCAACTGCTGTAGGTAATCTAGAACAGTGTTTCCCAACCTTGGCAACTTGAAGATATCTGGACTTCAACTCCCAGAATTCCCCAGCCAGCGTTCGCTGGCTGGGGAATTCTGGGAGTTGAAGTCCAAATATCTTCAAGTTGCCAAGGTTGGGAAACACTGATCTAGAAGGATGTCATGGTTGAAGGTACTGAAGACTTCTTTTTTTAAAAAAAAATATTAAATTTTATATCGACAAACATACAAACAACATTAAACATTAAAACTTATTTATATACATAATGACTAATATCTTACAATTCTGTTTTAAATACCTTATGTTCCCTTAATACTAATTCCCTTTCTTTTCTTTTTTTCTATCCAGTTATACAGTTTCTCCCACACTCTATAGTAGTTCTTATTTTGTTTGTTCTGTATTTCATACGTTAGTTTACTTAATTTAGCGCAGTCTAACATTTTCTTAATCACCATCTCTTCGTTTGGTATTTTTTCTTGTTTCCAGGTTTGTGCGAATGCCAATCTTGCTGAAGTTAGTATGTGTGTTATTAGGTAATAGTCTTCTTTGCTGTGTTGGCCTCTAATTATTCCTAATAAATACATTTCAGATTTTGTTTCTAATTTGTATTCCAATATTTCTTCCAGCCAGGTCTGAGTTCTAATCCAAAATTTCCTTGCTTCCGGACATAACCACTGTTAAATCAGAGGCTGGAGGCCGAGGAAGAGGGTAACAGCTCTTTATTCAATAATCAGGAGCATTGAAAGTGGCCAGCTCGCAGGCAGGTAGTGACTTAAAGACAAGCGGCCAAAACCGCACCTTATATGCTTTATTGCCAGCGCTGGGGATTGGTGACAATGTTTCAAGACTTCACGCCGGGGTTTCCTATTGGTTGCGCCCGGCGATTCTTTATTGGTCGTGCCTCGGCTTCCCATTGGTTGCGCTTGCGGGCTTCTCATTGGTCGCGCCTGCTCCAATCAGCGATCACCTTTATTCTAACAACTTGCAAACATAACAACCACCAAATGTGATAATATGTTCCAATGTTTGTTTTGCACTTCCAGCATTTGTTATTTATACTTGGGTGTATTTTAGCTAAGCGTGCTGGGGCATAATGCCATCGGTAAAACATTTTATACAGATTTTCTTTATATGGTATAGATAGTGTCATCTTATAATTTATTTTCCATAGATTTTCCCAATCATCTATTTGAATTGAGTAGCCAATCTACTTCTAAAGTATATCTGGGAGAATTGCGATTCTCTATACCCATGATGGCAAACCTATGGCATGTGTGCCACAGGTGGCATGCGGAGCCATATCAGAGGGCATATGAGACTTTGCCATGTGTCAGCTCCAGCACTGGCCAGCTGATTTTCAACCTTGGGAAAGGCCATTTCACCCTCTGGATGCTTCCGGGAAGCTTCCCTGAAGCCCTGGAAGCAAAAAAAAAATAAAAAAATGCCCAATGGACAAACCAGAAGTTAAGAAAAACATACTTCCAATTTGCCATTATGCTGGGTTTTTTGCACTCCGGAAGGTTTAGGGGCAAGTACAAGTGCACTAGAGTGCCTTCCGTCCCCTGTCCTATTGCTCTCCTATATCTCCTATATCTTTCTTCTATTCCTATATCTCTTCTCCTATTCTTTCATTGATATGTTCTATTACTATATCTTCTTTTCTATTCTTTCTTAGATGTATTTTACTATGGGTATCTCCTCTATAACCTTCATCATGTATTTTACTATGTGTATATAGATATGTACCCACTAAAACCCTCATTGTGTATTGGACAAAATAAATAAATAAAAATAAATAAATAAATAAAGCTTCCTGACACCCCGGAGTGCAAAAAAGCCAGCACAATGGGCAAACCAGAAGTGTGTTTTCCAAACTTCCGGTTTGCCTGTTGTGCTGTTTTTTGCACTACGGAGCTTCAGGAAGCTTTCCTAAACTTTCTGGAGTGCCAAAAAGCAGCATCAGGGTAAACTGGAAGTGTCTTTTCCTGAACTTCTGCTTTGCCCGTTTGGGCATTTTTTTTAACATACCAGGCTTCAGAAAGGCCTGTGTTCATGTGCGGGGGGGGGGGCAGAGTGGGGGGGCGTATGTGTGGGGGAGAGGGAAGGGGTATGGGCATGTGCATGCATGCTAGCACATCCACCCTTTTTGGCATGCAAAACAAAAAAGTTTCGCCATCACGGTTCTATACAGTCCATGACACAAGTCATCAATTAATACTGTCTCTGTATCATGCCCAGGTCTGGATCCCAACTAGAAAAGTTCCAGGTAATGTCCTTCTTCTAAAGGTCTCTGTAGAGCAGGGATTTCCAACCTTGGCAATTTTAAAATCTGTGGACTTCAACTCCCAGAATTCCTCAGCCAGCAATGGAGAACCTCCTGGAAGGAAGTGCACCTGGGCTCTCTTGATGGTGATTGACATCAGTTCATCATGCACGGAGGTATTGAATACCTCCTAGGTCTGACCTAAGCATAGTACACAAAATTATTTGGTACAATGTCTTAGCTGTCAAGGACTACTTTAGCTTCAGTTGCAACAATACACAAGCACACAATAGATACAAACTTAAGGTAAACCACTCTAAACTCAATTGCAGAAAATATG
The DNA here is from genome assembly GCF_031021105.1 of Erythrolamprus reginae. Classification (NCBI taxonomy): domain Eukaryota; kingdom Metazoa; phylum Chordata; class Lepidosauria; order Squamata; family Dipsadidae; genus Erythrolamprus; species Erythrolamprus reginae. The sequence goes on along the minus strand of NC_091963.1, from coordinate 136,954,260 downwards.
ACCAGCAACAGAGAGGTCAATGCCTGGAATGCACTACCTGACATTGTGATTTCTTCCCCAAACCCCCACCACTTTAACCTCAGATTATCTATTGTGGACCTCACCCCATTCCTCTGTAAGGGACGTGCATGAATTCATCAACGTGTCTACTGTCCCAGTCCTAATGACCCCACTTATTTGTGTCCATTTCCTGATCATGAATATCATGTTTATACTTTTATCTGTTAATCTTGATAAATAAAATAAAACAAAACAATAAAATAATAAAAATGGCACCCTACCCACTCTGTAAGCCAGAATTGATCCCAGATAATAAAACCTGATGTTACCCAGTCATCACAAAAAAACCCTGTGCCCAGGCAGAATAAATATTTTATTTTTTTTTAAAAAATGGTTATTTATTTAAAAGATTTATATAGCCTCCCATCTTATGCAACATAATCTTGGGTGTCTGGCAACCAATAAATAAAAACACAAAAACAAATGCAGAAACTCTCAATGCCCTCAAGTGTCCCGCATCTATAAAATACATTTGTGGGCTTGTTTCACACTCTCTTAATTTTGGAGACATTTCAGAAAAAGGAAAGAAGGGAAGGGAGAGAAAGGAAGGGAAAGGAAGAGACAGGAAAAGGAAGGGGAAAGGAAGGGGAAGGAAGAAAGAGAAAGGAAAGGAGGAAAAGAAGAAAGAGAAAGGAAGAGAAATGAAAGGAAAGGAAAGAAGGAATGGAATGGAAAGGAAAGGAGGTGAAAGGAAGGGAAAGAAAAGGAAGGGAAAGGAGGAAAGGAAAGAAAGGGAGAGAAAGGAAAGAGAAGGAAGGAAGAGAAAGGGAAGGAAAGGGAAGGAAGAAAAAGGAAAGGAAGAAAAGAAGAGAGAGAAAGGAAGAGAAATGAAATGAAAGGAAAGAAGAAATGGAATGGAAAGGAAAGGAGGAGAAAGGAAGGGAAAGAAAAGGAAGAGAAAGGAGGAAAGGAAGGGAGAGGGAGAGAGGGAGAGAGGAAAAGGAAGGAAGGAAAGGGAAGGAGGAAAGGAAGGGAGAGAAAGGAAAGAGAAGGAAGGAAAGGGAAGGAGGAAAGGAAGGGAGGAAAAAAGAAGAGAAAGGAAGGAAGATAAAGGAAAGGAAAGGAAGGGAAAGAAGGAATGGAAAGGAAAGGAAAGGAGGAGAAAGGAAGGGTAAGGAAAGAAAGGGAAAGGAGGAAAGGAAAGAAAGGGAGAGAAAGGAAAGAGAAGGAAGGAAGAGAAAGGGAAGGTAAGGGAAGGAAGAAAAAGGAAAGGAAGAAAAGAAGAGAGAGAAAGGAAGAGAAAGGAAAGGAAAGGAAAGAAGAAATGGAATGGAAAGGAAAGGAGGAGAAAGGAAGGGAAAGAAAAGGAAGAGAAAGGAGGAAAGGAAGGGAGAGAAAGGGAGAGAGAGGGAGAGAGGAAAAGGAAGGAAGGAAAGGGAAGGAGGAAAGGAAGGGAGAAAAAAGAAGAGAAAGGAAGGAAGATAAAGGAAAGGAAAGGAAGGGAAAGAAGGAATGGAAAGGAAAGGAAAGGAGGAGAAAGGAAGGGTAAGGAAAGAAAGGGAAAGGAGGAAAGGAAGAAAGGAAGGGAAAGAAAGGGAGAGAAAGAAAGTTAAGGAAAGGAAAGGTCCCAAGTCATAAACTCTTCATAATACATGTCATTTTTTATTTTATTTTTTGCTTTATTAGCCTTGGCATAGAAAGTAGGACACTTCTTAATTGACAGGTACTTCCTGGACAGCTCCTAGATTCCTTGTCTGTATTGGGAAGCCAATACTTGAGTCAGTTGGTCTGGACATCCTTGTTATCATGCCCTTCATGCAAATCGGAGGTTCCTGGTCTTTGTTTCCTCACCAGGTGAAACTGGGACCTGGCAGGATGACGAAAGAAATGGCCTCCTCCAGTTGCATTCCATTTGGTAACATGTTTGGCTGATTCTCCTCTCTGCCTCAGGCTCTTCAGTTGACTCAACGACCTAAAACTAAAAAGAAGGTTATGATAATGTGGGGGGGGGGGGAGAGATCTTGCTTCCCAATTTCCTGAGTGGACTACTTCCTGAATTTTGAAAACTGGCTCCTTCCTAGTTACTTTGTGGGTGGCTCCGTTTCCATATCTTACACCACGTCCCTGAGTCACTTGGATCGACTTTCTTTTATAGAGCTGAATCCTTTGCCTCGGTGGGACCAGACCAGAGATGGGTTCCTACCAGTTCTAACCAGTTCAGAACTGTCAATAACTCGACAATGATGTCACAGAGGCAGTTCTGTCTCTGGTGTCTCCGTATGGCCGCCATCTTGGATTTTGCTTCTACACATACAAGTGCAGAATGCATGTATTTTATTGCTGCGGGCGTGCACAGCGCAACCCTGAATGAACCGGCAGCAAAAGGATCCGGAACTCACCGCTGGACGAGGCATTTTGATGACCTTACGTCCCTTTATTTTTCCTCAGAAAAATTCAGAAAAAATCCTCACTTTTCTATCTCATATCTTTTTCCTCAGCAGCAGGGGCGGCTATCAGTGCGGTTTCAGGTGTCTTGCGTGCACATGTGTGTTTCCCAGTGTGGTTTTTATTATTTATTATTTTATTTATTTATTTATTTATTTATTATTTAGATTTGTATGCCGCCCCTCTCCACGGACTCGGGGCGGCTCACAGCAAAATAAAACAATTCATGACAAATCTAAATTTTAATTTAAAATATTTTAAAAAACCCATTTACTAAAACAAACATACATACAAACATACCATGCATAAATTGTATATGCCCGGGGGAGATGTCTCAGGTCCCCCATGCCTGACGACAAAGGTGGATTTTAAGGAGCTTACGAAAGGCAAGGAGAGTTGGGGAAATTCTAATCTCTGGGGGGAGCTGGTTCCAGAGAGTCAGGGCCACCACAGAGAAGGCTCTTTCCTTGGGGCCCACCAACCGACATTGTTTAGTTGACGGAACCCGGAGAAGGCCCACTCTGTGGGACCTAATCGGTCGCTGGGATTCGTGCGGCAGAAGGCGTTCTCAGAGATATTCTGGTCCAATGCCATGAAGGGCTTTAAAGGTCATAACCAACACTTTGAATTGTGACCGGAAACTGATCGACAACCAATGCAGACTGCAGAGTGTTGGTGTAACATGAGCATACCTAGGGAAGCCCATGATTGCTCTCGCAGCTGCATTCTGCACAATCTGAAGTTTCCGAACACTTTTCAAAGGTAGCCCCATGTAGAGAGCATTACAGTAGTCGAACTGCATGCGTAGGAAGCAAAATCTTGTGGGGGGTCGCTCGCGCAATAGGTTTCAATGATTGTTTTTTGCTTCGACGCATGTGCAAAAGCAAAAAGTCACCAAGATCTCTCACACGTACACATCCCCTCGCAAGATTTTGCGTCCTGCTCATGCGCTGAAGTAAAACCACACTGGGACACGCACATGCGCACACAAGACACCCGAAGCCGTGTGTCTTGTTCAACTTTTATTGCCAGTGCAATGTCTTTTTCTGTTTCGGTAGGAACCCACTACTGCTCAGCAGCAAATCATCCATACTTTCTAATGCCACTTTAAATGTAGTCCTTGACTTACAGCCATTCATTTAGTGACTTTTGAAATTTACAATGGGCCTGAGAAAAGTGACTTAGGACAGTTTCCCACACTTACGACTGTCGTAGCATTCCCGTGATCACACAAACAAATTTTATTTATTTATTTTATTTATTTATTTATTTATTTATTAGATTTGTATGCTACCCCTCTCCGAAGACTCGGGGCGGCTAACAACAATAAAGAAGACAATGTAACAAATCTAATATTAAAAACAATCTAAAAAACCCCAATTTAAGAGACCAATCATACAAACAAGCATACCATGTATAAATTCTATAAGACTAGGGGGAAGGGAAAAATTTCAATTCCCCCATGCCTGACAACAGAGGTGGGTTTTAAGGAGCTTGCAAAAGGCAAGGAGGGTGGGGGCAACTCTGATATCTGGGGGGAGCTGGTTCCACAGGATCGGGGCCACCACAGAGAAGGCTCTTCTCCTGGGTCCCGCCAAATGACATTGTTTAGTCAATGGGACTTGGAGAAGGCCAACTCTGTGGGACCTAATCGGTCGCTGGGATTCGTGCGGCAGAAGGCGGTCCCGGAGATATTCCGGATGGTACTTGGCAACTGGCATGTATTTATGACAATTGCACTGCCCTGGGGTCACGTGATCCCACTTTGTGACCGTCCCAAGTGGCTTCTGACAAGCAAAGTCAATGGGGTGGGGGTGGGATGACAACCAGATTTGCTTAATGACCACATGGCTCACTTAACAACTGCAGTGATTTGCCTAACACTGGACTTTCTGAAAATTGCTGCTTTCCCCTTCTATTAATATAGCTTTAGACATGGTGTTAGAATATATATATTTATTAAAAAATTTAAATGCATTTCTAATAATATTAAAGGGGTGACTTTTGTTCTTCTTTCTCTCATCAAAAACAGAAAATCCCATTGGCACCCTAAATCCTTCTTTAAGACTAAGAACAAGATTATGTACACAAAAGACCTATACAAAGATAATGTCTGGGGGATTCGAGAAATCTCAACACTTCGTTTTAGATTAAATCTATAGCAAGACTCACAATGCCGTCCCTAACCATGGAGATTTGGGGCTCAATTGTGGTCGTAAATTGAGGACTATCTGTACTGCCTTGACTAAAATTAGACATTTCATTCTACCAATGCATTTTTTCTCTTCTAAGTAATATAGGTAGTCCTTGAATTACAACTATTTATTTAGAATAGAATAGAATAGAATAGAATAGAATTTTATTGGCCAAGTGTGATTGGACACACAAGGAATTTGTCTTGGTGCATATGCTCTCAGCGTACATAAAATAAAATATACATTTGTCAAGAATCATGTGGTACGACACTTAATGATTGTCATAGGGGTCAAATAAGCAATGAAGAAGCAATATTAATAAAAATCGTAGGATATAAGCAACAAGTTACAGTCATACAGTCCTAAGCAGTGTTCCCTCTAATTTTTTGGGGGGGTGGGCAGAAAAGTATAGTGTCTGAGTGGCAGTCCCTTCGGGACTGGGCGGCACAGAAATAATAAACAAACAAACAAACAAACAAACAAACAAACAAACAAATAAAAAACCCACCCTGTTTTGCCTCAGAGAATTTCAAAATAAAATACTGTACTGTGTGTCTATAACAGTGAGCTCATAATAGGGCAACTCTATCAATATCAAAATGCCACTTAAATAGTTGAGCTAGTTTCAAACTACATTTTGATTTTCTTTCTCTCTTCCTTACTCCCATTCTTTTTCTTTCTCTTTTCCTTCCTCTCTTTTTTCTATCTGTTTCTCTCCCTCTCTTCCTCTCTCTCTCCTTCCCTCTCACTCTTTCCCTCTCGGCTTCTGGGCAGGTTTGGAAAACTCTGAGTTGATGATGATTTTTAAGTGAGCGATTGCTCACTGCTCAGCTTAGAGGGAACTATGGTGTTGAGGGAATTATTTGTTTAGTGACTTTTCAAAACACTGGGGAAAAAACGTGATTTACAATCAGTCCTCTCATTTGCAGATTTCCCACCATTCCATGATCAAAATTTGGTCACCAGGCAATTGGCATGTTTTTGTGATGGTTGCAGCATCCAGAGGGCCTGGAATTGTAATTTGCAATCTTCCTAGAGAGCTTCAGACAAGCGGAGTCAATGTGTGTGTGGAGGGGGGGGGGACAAATTTGCTTAACAACTGAAAAACAGCAACAAAAGATTGTAATATTGCAAGTTACTTAACAGCTGCCTAGCTTAGAAACAGAAGTTCTGCTTCCGATTGAATTCATAAGTCAGAGTCTACCCATACTATGTCTACTGGACCTTCTCCCCAAGTTAAATAATGAGCCGAGGTGGCGCAGAGGGGAGGGTGCAGCACTGCAGGCCACTAAAGCTGACTGCTAGATCTGCAGGTCAGCGGTTCAAATCTCATCGCCGGCTCAAGGTTGACTCAACCTTCCATCCTTCCAAGGTGGGTAAAATAAGGACCTGGATTGTGGGGGCAATAGGCTGACTCGGTTAAAAAGTGCTATTACTAACATGTTATAAGATGCCCTGAGTCTAAGAGGAAGGGCAGCATAAAAAAACAATCGAATAAATAAAACGTGAGAATGTAACCAGGCAGAAGCTAGCCAACTTGAGCTGATCTTGAAAACATAAGCCAAGTGAGACCCTGTTAATGCAAAGGACTCTCATCCTAGAGTGGTAAAATGGGAGGTGGGAGACAAAAACACCAAAACATTTCTTTAAAAAAAAATATTTTTATTATTTTTCAAAAAGACAAACAAAGACAAACAACATTAAACATTTAAGGAGCTACCATTGCTCTGCTTGTCGTAGAAGTCTAACTAATACAAAAATATAAAACCCTAACAGTTGTCAGATCAATACAGAAATATCACACGTGTACATTACATTTTTATTGAATTTAACTGTATATTTTTTATATTAATCCTGTTAATTAAATTTCTTTGTCTATAAAATATTGTGTACTTATTTGAAAAAACAAAATATTAATAATGCAGAAAAAAATAACACTTCTAACTTTATTATACTATAAACTATTTCACTCTGTCTTATAATTCTTACTGTAGTTATACATTCTGACTTATTTAATTTTTAATACCAAAACATTTCTATGTTGCAAGAAAACATGGACATTCTATGTTTTATATTCCATGTAACAAGGATGTTGAGACCTCTAGAAAGAGTGCAGAGAAGAGCAACAAAGATGATTAGGGGACTGAAAGCTAAAACATATGAAGAACTGTAGCAGGGACTGGGCATGGCTAGTTTTAATGAAAAGAAGGACTAAGGAAGATATGATAGCAATGTTCCAGAAAAGAAGGATTAAGGGAGCTATGATAGCAGTGTTCCAGAAAAGAAGGATTAAGGGAGATATGATAGGAGTGTTCCAGAAAAGAAGGATTAAGGGAGATATGATAGCAGTGTTCCAGAAAAGAAGGACTAAGGGAGATATGATAGCAGTGTTCCAGAAAAGAAGGACTAAGGGAGATATGATAGCAGTGTTCCAGAAAAGAAGGATTAAGGGAGATATGATAGCAGTGTTCCAGAAAAGAAGGATTAAGGGAGATATGATAGCAGTGTTCCAGAAAAGAAGGACTAAGGGAGATATGATAGCAGTGTTCCAGAAAAGAAGGATTAAGGGAGATATGATAGCAGTGTTCCAGAAAAGAAGGACTAAGGGAGATATGATAGCAGTGTTCCAGAAAAGAAGGATTAAGGGAGATATGATAGCAGTGTTCCAGAAAAGAAGGATTAAGGGAGCTATGATAGCAGTGTTCCAGAAAAGAAGGACTAAGGAAGCTATGATAGCAATGTTCCAGTATCTCAGGGGCTGCCACAAAGAAGAGGGAGTCAAACTATTCTCCAAAGCACCTGCAGGTAGGACAAGAAGCAATGGGTGGAAACTAAACAAGGAGAGAAGTAACTTAAAACTAAGGAGAAATTTCCTGACAGATAGAATCAATGGAACAACTTCCCTCCAGAAGTTGTGAATGCTCCAACACTGGAAGTTTTTAAGATGATGTTTTGTTTATTTATTTATTATTAGAGTTGGAAGGGACCTTGCAGGTCATCTAGTCCAATCCCCTGCTGGTGCAGAAGACCCTACATCATACTAGTCCGATAGCAGTCCAGTCTCCCTTTGAAAGACTTAAGTGTTGGAGCTCTCACAACCTCTGCAGGCAAGCTCTTCCACTGGTTGATCGCTCTCACCATCAGAAAGTTCCTCCTTATTTCCAGGTTGAATCTCTCCTTGGACAGTTTCTAACTGTTACTCCTCCTCTGGCTCTCTAGTGCTTTGGAAAATACAGTGTTCCCTCAATTTTTGCGGGGGATGCATTCCGAGACCGCCTGCGAAAGTCGAATTTCCGCGAAGAAGAGATGCGGAAGTAAATACACTATTTTTGGCTATGGACAGTATCACAAGCCTTCCCTTAACACTTTAAACCCCTAAATTACAATTTCACATTCCTTTAGCAATCATTTAGATTATTACTCACCATGTTTATTTATTAAAGTTTATTTTAAAAAATATTTATTAAAGGCAGACAAAAGTTTGGCGATGACATATGATGTCATCGGGTGGGAAAAACCATGGTATAGGAAAAAAACCTGCGAAGTATTTCTTAATTAATATTTTTGAAAAACCGTGGTATAGACTTTTCGCGAAGTTCGAACCCGCGAAAATTGATCCCCTCCTCCCTGTAGCAGCCTCTCAAGTATTTGAAGATTGCTGTTATGTCCCCCCTGGACCTCGTCTTTGCTAGACTATCCATGCCTACTTCCCGCAATCTTTCCTTGTACGTTTTTGTTTCTAGTCCCTTTATCATTCTGGTTGCTCTGATATGTTGGATAACCATTTGCCTGAAGTGGTGTAGGGTCTCCTGCCTATGCAGGAGGTTGGACTAGAAGACCTCCAAGGTCTCTTCTAACACTGTTGTTGTTATTATTCTTATTTCCATTGTGAGGAAACCAGCTACACTTCTGGTGGCTTTGCCTGTCCTGGAGCAATGGAGGAAGGGTCACCATTCAATCGCGGATATAGGGGAAGGGGAGGAAGAGTGTACGATGTAGGTCAAAGCTGGTCTGTCTACCTGTCCTGACCCAACCGGTTCTCCTGAAATTGATCGTGTTTATACTGATGACAAAGCCATGTCCAGAAACATAACAGAGTAAACCTGCTCAGTAACCGTCCAAAGTGACTTACATCAAAGGCATATTTATATTTATGGGAAAAGGGAAGAGAGGGAAGAGATATTTGCACACTCAGAGTTGAACCGAGGGGTCATTGGTTCTGTTTGAGCTTGGCTGTTTTCTTCCAGTTCCGTTACCTAACCAGATAACGTCGTCAATGCTGCTTGTAAAACTGATGACAGTACCTACTTAGGTAATGAAATGTCTGCAAGATGTTTGGGTGGGGAAAGGCAAAACCATGACCATAAATGGGAAGGTTAAAATTAAGATTATAAGTCTGTGGGTAGAATGTCCTGACCATACCATTAGAAAAAGGGAAATTAGGAAAAAGTGACTGGAGGATAATCATATTATCTACATTTAATTTGAATTAATCTTAAAGATAAGTCCAAGCAGCCCTTCACTTTTAGCCATTCATTTAGTGACCGTTCAAAGTTACGACGGTGCTAAAAAAAAATGGCCCACCAAGCCACACCCACAGAACCGGTAGGGGGGGGGGAAATGAATGTCAACGCTGACTGCATTACTAATTTAACAACTGCAGTGATTCACTTAACAACTGCGGCAAGAAAAGTTGTAAAGATGGGGCAAAACTCACCGAACAAATTTCTCAGCAACATAAATTTGGGGCTCAATTGTGGTTGTAAGTCGAGGACTACCTGTACAGTGCTTGCTCAGACAGAAACTCCAAGTTCTTGATTTCCTGACAGTTCAAACCTCATTCTTGAAGTCTCTGAAAGCTAAAAAGAATCCAGTCTGTGACTCCAAATGGAAAAGGAAATAATCCCCAGGATTTTTATTCTATCCGTGGGGAAAATCAGGTGCTTTGTAGGGTGCATCCTTATTTCCTTATTTTCCTTACAAGCCACAATTGTAGATAACATCACTCAAAGCTGTAAAACATTTTTTTTAAAAAAATACCTTAGAAAACCCCAAAGCATCGTTGCACATGATTTTTTTTAAAAATCATTCTGAGGAATTGGCAACCTAGCATGACTTGGCACTATTTCTGGGTTATTTCTGAAAAGGAAGTAAGAATTTTAAACATATAACACAGGAAGAATGGTAAATGTAGACTCCTAGAAGAATAGCTGATGAAGAGGAAGGTGTATCCCAATGGTGGCCTCTTTTATTTTTTATTTTTTTAATTTTTTAAATTATTTTTCAAAGGACAGACAAGAACAAACAACATTAAACACTTAAGGAGCTTCCATTGCTCCTCTTGTCATAGAAGTCTAACTAATACAGAAAAAAGAAACCTAACTATAATCAGATCAATACAGAAATATCACACACGCATCTTTTAAAGGCTCCGGTGATTTGCCACTTTCCCTTCCAAGAAGGATACAAAGAACTGTGAACACACACTCAAGATGGTTTTGCACCAGATTTCTCATTGCCTGCTCGGAGAAAAATGCCCAGGAGGCATTTCTAACAAACAAATAAAGAAAGTTAGAAATTATAATTGCTGGTGGAAATAAACCATTTAAACGTCTCTGGGAAGCAACTAACGTTAGATTAAAACAGGAGAAGTTAAGGAAAAATACCCTACCTCTTTCTATAATGCTGGTAGCAGGCCCCCGGTGTATCTATCAATCAATCAATCAATCAATCAATCAATCAGAATAGATCTGCAGGGGAGCTTGGAGATCTTTCTGACAGTGGTTACATCCAAACCTGGATCCCAGCAAAACCAGGAAAGAATAGACTACACAGATTACGTCCTTGTCTAAAAAGGCAGCTTTCTGCTACGATGATTTCCTAAGAATTGTGTAACTGTTGATTGCTCACCCATCCCTTCTTTGCACATGTATTCGGGCTAGGAGTCTGTAGCCTTCCTGACCTGCTTCTCTTTCCTTTCCTTCACTGTAACTCACCCTCCTTTGCAAGTAATTCCACCCGCCCCATTAGCAAAAAGGGTGGTGACCTTATTGCATGCCCACACACACACACACAGACACACACACAACACACACACACCCCTATACAGAGGAAGAGACACACATATAAAAAGAAGGAAGGATGCTTCTACCATCATCACTACCACCTTTACCAGCAGGAGAGAAAGAGACATATGCCGGATAGGTGAGCCTTCCAGTGGCGGGGTTTTAAACGACAAAAGATGGGTTAGAAATTTGGATAAGCTGGACAGCTGATGCTGTGAGAGTTTTATTTTGTGACTAATGGGGAAGATTTTGAATTTCTGGCTATTTTTAGTGGTGATCAAGGCACTTTGCATTCTCTACGTTTGCTAAGAAAATAAATGGTACTCAATATCACTCCATGGACCCATCAGTTTTTATAGCCGATTCTGAGAATGATGTAATAATGTACAGCCAGTTTGATGTAGTAGTTACGGTGCTGCTGACCTAGAAACCAGGATGCTCTGAATTCTAGTCCTGCTTTAGACATGAAAACCAAGCCAGTCCTTTTCTTTCTCTCTCTCTCTCAGTCTAACCCACTTCGCAGGATTATTGTTATGGGGAAAATAGAGGGAGGAAGAAATATTAGAACTTTTGCTGCTTCAGTGTGTTCCTTCATTTAAGTCTCACATCTATTGTTCTTACCAATAACTCAGGTAAATAAAGGTGAGATAAAACTTAAAGGAAATAAATGTATCCAGCCTTCCTTGATATACAGAAATGAGGCATGAATGCAATAAAATAAATAATAAATAAATAAGGGAAGGGAGGTATAAAATCTTCCTTGATGTATAGAAATAGCAGAACAGAACAGAATAACCGGGTTCTAAGGGAGACACTATACCAGTGATGGTGAACCTATGGCATGGGTACCACAGGTGGCACATGGAGCCATATCTATTGCCACCCGAGCCGTTGCCCTAGGTCAGCTCCAATGTGCATGTGTATGCTGGCCAGCTGATTTTTGGCTCGCGCAGAGGCTCTAGGAGGGCACTTTTGGCTTCCAGAGATCCTCCTGGGGTTGGGGAAGGCATTTTTATCCTCCCCCAGCTCCTGGGAAGCCTTTGGAGCCTGGGGAGAGTGAAAAATGAGCCTACTGGGCCCACCAGAAGTTGGGAAATAGACCATTTCTGGCCTTCAGAGGGCCTCCGGAGGGCAGAGGAAGCTGTTTTCGCCCTCCCTGGGCATTGAATTATGGGTGTGGGCACTCACGCATGCGCGACAGTGCACACACATGGTCTTTCAGCACCCGAGGGGAAAAAGGTTCTCCATCACTGCACTATACCATTTCAGACAAATGCATGTCCAGCATTGAAAGCCTCTGGTGATGGGGCTCCCACAACTTCTAAAGGCAAAGCTGTTTCACTGGTTAATTATCCTCACTGTTAGGAAGTTTCTCCTTAATTCCAGGTTGCTGCTCTCCTTGATTAGTTTCCTTCCATTGTTTCTTGTGTTGTCTTCTGGTGCTTTGCCAAATAGGTTGACCACCTTTTTCTTCGTGGCGACTCCTCAAATATTGAAACACTGCTATCAAATAAGACATGGAAACAATCTCAGCCTTCCTGTAGCTTATTCTGAACATAACAATGTTGAGAGCACAATGATATCCGAAAAAGAGAAGCTTCATTTAGAAAGTGATGATTTGGTTTCCTGTGAATTTGTCTCATATGTTTGTTATCATATCTTGAGATCTGTAAGTTAATTCTCAGCACAGTTATTGTTCATCATATCGTAACGCTTAGCCTTGTGTGTGTGTTTTTTTTAAAGTTTCAGCTTATACAAACTTTTTGGTGTGGGCAGAAATCTCTCCTCTGTTGCAACATGTACAACAGCTTCTTATCAATGGTCTCATCATCACACGTTCTTTGTTGTTATATAAATGTTTTCTTTGCACTGTGGAAGTTGATTGTGGCTTGTGGTGCCCTATGCAAATATATGTGTGTGATGTTATGCACTCAATCATAGATTACCTCTTTCAAAATTTGGCAACCAAACTACTACACCCAAAAATCACTCGGGTGTTTATTTGACCATTCTGGTGCCAGAACTGAACATTGGGCCATGACAACTGATTATGTGTACATCCTATATTGTTTATACACATCCTTTTTGTTTATAGCTGCATCAGCAGTCCATGAAGTTTCTTTCATATTTTAAAAGACAACCAACAATTGCAAAGAACAATTCCAATCAGTTACCATTAATCCTGTTTTTAAAAGATTCTAACACTCAGCATCGCTATGGGGAGTAACTTGAAATAATTTTAATGTTAAAGATTTAAAACAACTGCAGGAAAGAATACAGCAAATTGTTCAGCCATTAAGTTTACCAAATTTATGTTCATAAGCTTGATATAATGTCTGCTTTATACGATGATAGTTATGATTAATCATGACTGAGCCTTGGTTTTTCTTTTGAACAAAATCAGCTCATGCTTAGGTTCTCATAAATAAATACATAAATTTCTGGGATAGATAGATAGATAGATAGATAGATAGATAGATAGATAGATAGATAGATGGATGGATGGATGGATGGATGGATGGATGGATGGATGGATGGATGGATGGATGGATGGATGGCTGGCTGGCTGGATGGATGGATGGATGGATGGATGGATGGATGGATGAAGACATACAGTAGATATATAGATATATAGACATATAGATAGCTAGTTAGACATATAGATGGCTAATCTATATGTCTATATATCTCTATGTCTATCTTTGGTTTTGTAGATTTTCACGGGTACAGGTATGAAGGTCTATATGTCTATATATCTATATTTATAATCTATATTCTGCTTTGTTGCCCCAATCCTGTTCCATGTTGAAGGTCTCATGGAAGTAATTATATTATTATACATATATAGTACTATTCTTATTATACTGCTAGTATTGCTACTACCATTTGTTTATCCCAGTATTATATAATAGTATTATTATTATTATTATTATTATTATTATTATTATTACTACTACTACTACTACTACTACTACTACTACTACTACTACTACTGGGAGTTCACACATCCTCAAGTTGGCTAGAAAAAAGAAACACTGGTCCATATACCTCTACTTTTAATTATAATAGCACTTAGACTTTTTTTTCAAAAACTTTATTAATTTTCAATAAAAAGACATACAAACTTACAAACATTTAAACACATAGTAGGGGTTACAGTTATCCCTCTTTTCTTGAAGTCAATTTTTAATACAGAAAAAAGGATAAGATCTCAAGTCTTTAAGTCAAAATCATATTCTAATTGAATAGAAGAATTTTGTTTACATATTCTAATATACTTAGAGTTAAATTGATTTAAAAAAAAGAAAAACCAACAACAATAGCAACAAGTTAAAATATCAGCAACATTTGATTATATTCATACAGTTTTCATAACCTTATATTCAACTTTATTCTTATCTATCCATGTATAGACTTTGTTCCAGATAATATAAAAGTCAGATTCTTCTTGATCGTTCAGCCTTCTTGTCATCATATCCATAGCACTTAGACTTATATGCTGCCCCATTGTGCTTTACAACTGCCTGGGCATTTTACAGTATCAGTATATTGACCCCAACAACCTATGTCCTCATTTTACTGACCTTGGAAGGTTGGAAGGCTGAATCAACTTTGAGCCTGTAAGGATCAAACTCTAGGCTGTGGGTGGAGTTTGCCTGCAATACTGCGTTGTAACTATTATGCCACCAGGGCTTTTATTACTAAAATGCTTGCTTTGTGGATTAACCAATTGTCCTGCATTTTTCCTCATAGACGGACAAAATCCAGTCCCATGGATTTTCTCAAGATACTCACAACCCTTACGATGGTCTATTGGCTTCCAAGTGAATGTTCTACTGTTTCTGAAGGTAATGCCACCCTATTTAGGAAGCTCTTAATGGGGAGGAATGGGGCAGCGGAAAGCCAGAACATCCTTTCCACTAAATCCTCTTTGGATGGATTTGGCTAATCAACTTTTGAAAGCTAACAAGAAATGCTAGATAGGAGATCACTTGGGAAAATAAATCAGTTTGGTTTTGTTCGGAGGCCATTAAAAATACATAGCAGAAGTTGGTCATTCAAGTTGAGAGGCACAAGAATCTGAAGGAGGTGTTAAGTTGCATTTCAGATTTCATGCCTAGGTTTATACACAAGAAACTAAATTCAGGCCTAAATTTATACCAGAATAGAACAGAATTCAGGAAGGGTTGGGATTAAGCTTGATTTTGAGCTTGTCCACAACTGTGCATTGATATGCACACACAACTATGTTGTGAAGGGGTTGAAGGACAATTGTGGGTTGCAGATAATTGCAGACAGCTCAACGTGTACAACTCCCAAATCCCAAATGTGTGGAAATGGACTTCCAACATGCTGATTGAGAGGAAGTCAAGAGGAAGTCAAATGACGTTAACATTTGCAGAAGTAGCAGGTGCTCCTTGACTTACAACTGTTCATTTAGTGACCATTTGCGATTACGACACTGAAAAAAGTGTCTTAGGACCATTTTCCATACTTAGGACCATTTGCAGATTTCCCATGGTTACATGGTCAAAATTTAGATGCTTGGCAACAGAACAGAAGAGAAATAACAGAACAGAATAACAGAATTGGATTGGACCTTGGAAGTCTCCTAGTCTAACTCCCTGCTTAGGCACGAAACCGTACACCACTTCAGACAAATGGTTATCCAGTCTTTTCTTAAAAACTTCCAGTGTTGGAGCATTCACAACTTCTGGAAGCACGTCATTCCACTGATTAACAGTTCTAACTGTCAGGAAATTTCTCCTCATATTTATGACGGTTGCAGTGTCTCGGAGTCATGTGATCCCCCTTTATAACCTTCCTAACACTTGCCCTGATTCACTTAACAACTATGGCCAAAAAGGTCGTGAAATGGAGCAAAATTCACTTAACAAATGTCTCAATAAGTGACAGAAATTTTGGGCTCAGTTATAGTCGTAAGTCAAGGACTACCTGTATAGTCATGACATGACAAGTGTGCAGCTGTCTCTGAATGACAGATGCATACATTCCCTGATGTGAAGTGATGCAGAAAACAACCAAAGTTGTAAAATATTTTTGAGAACATAAGGACTCTGGGTGATGACTCATTTAACTCTGCCCTTCTACTCTGCCTGTTCTTCTCCTTCTTTTTATCTACTCAGAGGTGGTTTTTTTTGTTTTGTTTTGTCAATAGTAATTAAATACATGAAACTGGTAAAAGTCAAAAAGTTGAAAGAAAAAAGCATTACAAGTAATAATATTCATATAGAATAGAATTTTATAGAATTTTATTGGCCAAGTGTGATTGGACACACAAGGAATTTGTCTTGGTGCATATGCTCTCAGCGTACATAAAAGAAAAATATACATTTGTCAAGAATCATGTGGTACGACACTTAATGATTGTCATAGGGGTCAAATAAGCAATGAAGAAGCAATATTAATAAAAATCTTAGGATATAAGCAACAAGTTACAGTCATACAGTCCTAACTGGGAGGAAAAGGGTGATAGGAATGATGAGAAAAACTAGTAGAATAGAAGTGCAGATTTAGTAGAAAGTCTGACAGTGTTGAGGGAATTATTTGTTTAGTAGAGTGATGCAACATGCAACAAGTAAAAATAAAGAAACAGTAACGACAGGGGATGGAAGGCAAGCTGGTACACTTATACACGCCCAGGGGTGGACTGCTACCTGAACAGGGGGGAACACAGTAGGGTAGTGAAAATAGAGCTCCACCCCAGAGCACCCAATTTGCATGAAAGATGTTGAAAGAAAATGCAGGGTGTCCTGCATAAGCCACGCCCACAGTGTGGTAGTAAAAAATTTGATAGCCCTTCACTGTGCAAACCCCTTACTGACCTCTTAGGAATTAGGAGAGATCAATAGTGGATAGTCTAAGGGTAACGTTTTGGGGGATAGGAGCAGCGATGGACTACGAGCCGGAACGCTAAATTGCGTTCACCGCTACGGCTCGTAGGTTCTTGTGGGACCAGTGCGATTTTGTTGCTGCACCTGTGGAGGAAGCAAAATTGTGCCTGTGTTTTAGCGAAGTTTTACCTGTGGCTCCGTGTGCGATTTTGCTACACAGGCACAGCAGCAAAATCGCGCTGGTCCCACAAGAACTTACGAGCCGCGGCAGCGAGCGCAATTTAGCATTCCAGCTCGTAGCCCACCCCTGGTTAGGAGCAGTAAAGGGCTACCAAAAGTTTTACTACCCCACTGTGGGCGTGGCTTATGCTGGATGCCCTGCATTTTCTTTCAACATCTTTCAGTGGAAATTGGGCACTCTGGGGTGGAGTTCCATTTTCGCTACCCCACTGTGTCGTCCCCCCATCCGGGCAGCAGCCCACCCCTGGTTACAAAGTCTGGTACTGAGTTCCATGCACCAACTTCTCAGTTACTGAAGTCGTATTTCCTGCAGTCGAGTGCAGTCCAAAACATATTGATTATAATGGCAGCCATTTTGAATTTTTCAATACTGTATAACTTAAAGACACCCTAGTTCCAAAAACTGTCTTGGGATCGCAGTTTAAGCCTGACTCACCCTATATCTCTTTCCTTTGTAGCATCCTGGTGTTACGTGGAACCACACTGTGGTAAGAAAAACAGATATTTTTCCTTTTGATCCCCAACCTAGATCATACTTAGTTTCCATCTGAGATCATCCATTGCATTTAAATTCCAAAGCTCAGCTTTCCAAATGTATTTCATTCCATGGGTTTATTCAGTGGTTGGCTTCAACTGGTATAACAAAGCGCACACATCCCATTTGAAAACATCAATAAAAGTTACCTTCTACTAGCCCTAGTGAGTGAAACAGCTGATGCGTAGCAAACTGTTGCGCCTACCAGCTGTGCTTCAAATGAACAAAATATAGATAGATATAGAGCAGGGGCAGGTGGGTGGGCCAGCTGAAAGTTGGAGATAACTGGTTTGTTCTCAGCTGATGGTCAGAACAACTGGCTTGCCTAAACCGGCTGAATCCCACCTCTGGCTTTACTTTGTAGTAAAAAGAAAAAGAAAATCCTGTTCATATGATTTGCTAACTATGAGCAGGATAGCCAGCAGAGATAGTAGCTTTTGGGAAAGCTAGATTCCATCTACTTTTATATATGTGTGTGTGTGATCTGATCTCTTCAGCTCTGTACCAGGGAGGGGCTATATGTTTTTTCTGTTGGATCACCCTGGTATATGAAAGGAACGTCACAGCTCCTTTTTGCCTCTAGGCCCAACCCAGGGCCATTTCAAGGCCATATATATGTATGAATAAACGTGATGACACGTCCCGCCTACCAGAAATTTGGAAACCAGCCCTCAAACGTATCCCAGCCATAGAAACCAGACTCAGAACACACATTGCAAAACAATCAAGCAGCCTGCAAGCTCCAACTACTCAGGATATCACGCCTAATCTACAACCATTAACTAATCAGCATACCTCAGCTACATCAAGGACCCCAGATGTTACCCCACTGACTCACCAGGAAGTTTCTACACAGCAGGCAATTGCTGAGCCATCAAACCACACCCAGCCACCAGTATTTATAGAAGGAAGGCAGCTCAGGTCTCGCAGTGTTCGCCCTAGAACAAGGACAGAAACACCAGCCTGAAGATGACGAGTGGGACCTCGTCGAAATGTCGCCAGAAATTTCCAAATCCTACACAGGAAGAAACCCGAATATACCAAGATCGTCATATATATATGTTTTCGTAGAAACAATCTACATATATATATACATACATACATACATACATACATACATACATACATACACATACATGTGACAAACACACACACACACACACATATATATTTGTTTTCATAGATTTTCACAGGTACATGTATGTTCGGGTTTTACCCCATGTAATATTTTGAGTGTCTATGCGACGTTTCGGTGAAATCACATTCACCATCATCAGGCTGAAGTTATTAGCTTCATCCTGCCTTGAATATAGTTATAGTCGAAGTTAGTTAGCACGAAGCTAACAACTTCAGCCTGATGATGGTGAATGTGATTTCACCAAAACGTCGCATAGACACCCATATACATGTGACACATACAGAATATAGTTTGTTGTCTATGAATAAACTAACTGCCTTGGAAATGGCCCAAGAGGCAAAAAGGAAGCTGTGATGCTCCTTCAATATACCAGGGTGATACAAGGGTGATTCGACAGATATATATATATATATCCTAGTCTCCCTTAATTTAAAAAAAATAATTCAGCAAAAAAATGTGAGATATATGTGTGTGTGTGTGTGTGTGTGTGTGTGTCTGTATCTGTATCTGTATCTATACAGTATCTATATCTATATACAGTGTTCCCTCGATTTTTGCGGGTTCGAACTTCGTGAAAAGTCTATACCACGGTTTTTCAAAAATATTAATTAAAAAATTCTTGGTGGGTTTTTCCCCCCTATACCACGGTTTTTCCCGCCCGATGACATCATATGTCATCGCCAAACTTTCATCCACCTTTAATAAATATTTTTTTAAATAAACTTTAATAAATAAACATGGTGAGTAAATGGTTGCTAAGAGAATGGGAAATTGCAATTTAGGGGGTTAAAGTGTTAAGGGAAGGCTGGTGATACTGTTCATAGCCAAAAATAGTGTATTTACTTCCGCATCTCTACTTCGCGGAAATTCGATTTTCGCGGGCAGTGTTGGAACGCATCCCCTGCGGAAATTGAAGGAACACTGTATCTATATCTAAATCTAAATCTAAATCTAAATCTATATCTATATCTATATCTATATCTATATCTATATCTATATCTATATCTATATCCATATCCATATCCATATCCATATCCATATCCATATCCATATCCATATCCATATCTATATCTATATCTATATCTATATCTATCTAGCTATCTGTATATCTATCTATATATATATGCCTCATATATGTATGTATGTATGTCTGTATGTATATATATGTGTGTGTGTGTATGTGTGTGTATGCATACAGATAGATAGATAGATGATATAGATAGAGATAGAGATATGATCTTTTTTGGTATATTGAAGGAACATCACAGCTCCTTTTTAAATTTATTTTACAAGGCAGAGGCCTCAGGTTCAAATCCCAGTAAAAGGGTGTGGCTACCTGATGAAGGCAGATAAGCCTGAAATAGATCTATAGTAGTCTCCCTTCCTTTTCATTATCAGCAAAAATATATACACATACATACATACATTTCTTTGGCACTTCAAGTCTAATGACTATCTCTTTTTGGGGGGATTGGTGGGAAGGTCCTCAATCTTGGATATCTCTTGGTCGTTGCAATGGCAAGAGACAGTCACCAATCAACATTGTTCATAGAGCCTCTCCCCGCAACCTTGCTCTGGGTGCTATGGATCTTGTTGGTTATGACAATCCCAAAAAGCTTCTGGAAATCCAGAATACTGGGAAAACAGGTGAGTTACTGTGTTCTTTTTACAGCAATTTTATTAAGAATATCTGCGGTCTGCATTGGTTGCTAATTGGTTTCCGGACTCAATTCAAAATGTTGGTTAGGACCTATAAAGCTCTACATGGCATGGGACCAGATTACTTACGGGACCACCTCCTGCTGCATGAATCCCAGTGACTGGTTAGGTCCCACAGGGTCAGCTTTCTCCAGGTCCCGTCAACTCGACAATGTTACTTGGCGGAACCTATGGGAAAAGCCTTCTCCGTGGGAGCCCCAGCACTCTGGAATCAACTCCCCCCAGAGATTTGTGTTGCCCCCACCCTGTCCGCCTTCCATAAGAGTTTAAAGATTCACTTATATCGCCAAGCTTGGGGTCATTAGACTCTATCCCCCGGGCCAATGAATATATAGTAAGTTTGCTGAATGGGATTTTGTGGGCCGCCCCAGGTCCCCAGAACGGGGTGGCATATAAGTCTATTATTATTATTATTATTATTATTATTATTATTATTATTATTATTATCATCATCATCATCATCATCATCATCATCATCTTCATCATCATCTTCATCATCATCATTATTATTATTATTCCAGCATAGTGATCCCATTTGCTGTGTTGTATTGATGATGATGATGATGATGACGACGACGATGATGACAATAATAATAATAATAATAATAATAATAATAATAATAATAATAATAATATGCATGTTAATTAGGCTTTTTAGTTCTTGTTTAAATGTAACTCTTACTTTTAACTTATTTTTATCTTGATGTATGCTGTTTTTTATATGTTGTGAGCCACCCCGAGTCTTCGGAGAAGGGCGGCATATAAATTTAATAAATTAAGTAAGTAAGTAAGCAAGTAAGTAATAGTAATAGTAATAGTAATAGTAATAGTAGTAATAGTAGTAATAGTAGTAATAGTAGTAATAGTAGTAATAGTAGTAATAGTAGTAATAGTAGTAACAGTAGTAACAGTAGTAACAGTAGTAACAGTAGTAACAGTAGTAACAGTAGTAATAGTAATAATAATAGTAGATTAGAAATTCCACGATCCCCTGGCTCTAGCCAGGCAGGCTTACTATTACTACTGCTACGAGTGCTACGTCTCCAGCCTGTGCACATTCTTGCATCCAAGTGTGATTTTGCTTCTGCACATGCACAAGAACCAAAATCTTGCGAGGGGACACACAAGTTTGTGAGGTTTTGGTGGGTTTCTTTGCTTCTGCGCATACACAGAAGCAAAAAATCGCCTGAGGTTTTGCTTCCTATGCATGTGCGGAAGCAAAATCTCACATGCATGCGCATGCGCATGCCGCAGACACAAAGTTATACGCGCAGCTCCAGTTTTACTACCAATGCAGCATCCTCATCCATACTGGTAGGAACCCGATATTGGCTACAGCTATATTCATGTCAGGAATTGCTTCAGTGTAGAATTTCTCTGTACTGCTCTTCAAAAATTAGCGATTTTGTCCTAGCGTGAATGAAATGATTAGTGAGTTTGGATGGAAGACTCTGACATATTTTTTGGGGGGGGGAGGATCTAAAATGTTGCCAAGGAAAAACTATGTAAGTGCGTGTAGGGGCTGAATTTAATATTGAAGAGCTATTGACTTTACTGATGGATTTACTCCTACAGCATTGAGCAAACGAATGTTGGTTATGAAGGGATGCAACTAACCATACACTGATTATCTTTTGATGTTTGTTTTTGCACACTTGTAATTTGCAAGCGTATTACTCAAGGAGGGAGAGAAAACCAAGCATTTCTCACATCAAGTTGAGTAATGATGTTCTAGCTCTTTCCTTTGTGGATGACTTAGAAATTCTCTAGGAAAGACACACTGGATTTGTATTCTGTTTTGTTGTTGGGAGCCACTCCGAGTCTTCGGAGAGGGGCGGCATACAAATCTAATAAATAATAATAATAATAATAATAATAATAATAATAATAATAATAATTTCCATTAATTTCTTCTCTCTTTAATCGGTAGTTGATGTAACTCTGGGAGATGGTCTCCATCTCTCTGGTCTCGGCCTTCCCGACGTCTATAAAGCCAAATCCTTTCACTTTCACTGGGGAGACGGTGCCTTGAAAAAGGGTTCAGAGCATCAGATTGATGGCAAACAATACTCAATGGAGGTGAGGTCAGATTCCACAGCCGGCTTACGTGGGGTTCTCCGTTTTGTGCCCCAAAAGAGTCTACCAGGATTGCTTTATTACAGCATGAGCAATTCTTTTAGCTGCTGCTGGTTACAGATAGTCCTTGACTTACAACCAGAGGTGGGCAGCAGGCAGCACAGGGTGGAAAGCAGTTTCACTGGCGAAAATGAAGATGCATGCACAGCTCCAGCTGATCGGCGGCTGCCACTTCCTGGATTACTGGTCTCAGCTCGGCTCTCCTTTTTTTCCCTGCTGCTGCTGCTGCATCTGTGCTCCTTGCTTTTTTCCTCTTTCCTCCTCCCTGGCCTCGGACAAGCTTCCCTCTCTCCTGCTCGGCTCCCCTCCAGCCTCAAACGGCCACCGCCCACCCAAGGTGCAAGCAGAAGGCGTGGGTAGGTGGAAGCGATGCTGGCAGCATTTGTGCTTCTGGCAGCACCCGTTCGCCTAGCTACGCAGCCTGAGACGGGGGGCGACCCAGGAAGGAGAACGCAGGAAACGCAAAGCAAATTGTCAGCCCAGCAAGCGACACTGGTGAGGCTATATGTTGAGGATTTAACAGCTCACTCAAATAATGATGATCGTTCAAGCCCCTCCCACCTGATCACATGGCAGGCAAGCCACTCCTACCCAGTCATGTGACCATTAAGCCACACCCACAAAATAAGCCACACCCACAAAGTGGCAATAAAATTTTTGGCTGTCCATTACTGCTTACAACCAGTACCAGGCTGCCCCCCCCGTACGCCTGGGATTGCCGTTCCGGTAGCGGAAATGGCGATGCGTGCACGTCTGCACATCCCCGCCCCACACACTTGTGCCCCATGCACCCCACATGAGATTTTGCTTCTGTGCATGCGCCTAGGCAAAGAAATTCGTGAAAGTCACATGCGAGAACCACATGCACGGAAGCAAAATCTCATGTGGAGGTGTGGCCCTTCACTGCTTACAACCATTTATTTAGTGATGGTTCAAAGTTACAGCACTGAAAAAAATAGGATTCAGCATCATTTTTTACACTTACAACTTTTGCAGCTTTCCCCATGGTCACCTGATCAAAATTTGGACGCTTGACATGTATTTATGATGATAGCAGGGTCCTGTGGCCACGTGGTGTCCTTATGTGACCTTCTGACAAGCAAAGTCAACGTGGAAGCCAGATTCACTTAACAACCGTGTTACTAATGTAACAACTGTCGTGATTCATTTAACAATTCTGTCAAAAGAAATTGTACAATGGGGCAAAGCTCAACAAGTGTTCTGCTTAGTGAAAGAAATGTTGGGCTCAATTGTGTCCATATGTCAAGGATTACCTGTAACAAAGTAAAGTCATCTCGAAATTTGTCTGAAGCTTGGGAAAACCAAGGACTGAGTTTGCCATGTTGCAATTTCTGAAATCTATTGTCCTTCTTCCAATTATAGCTTTTCCATGGAATGTAAGAATTTGCAATATTTTAAGGACTGAAGCCAGATCTGGGATGTAATCAGGAGCATGCGCAGAAGCAAAAAAATTGGTAATTTTTTTAGCTTTTGCTTCTGTACATGTGCACGAAGCAAAAAATACAAAAAAAATTAAAGAAAAAAGATGGCGGTGCCCGAAGATCGCACACAAATTTTGCAATCTGGCGGAATTGCCTCCTGCACAGGTAGCAACCCATCCCTGCCTCTGAGTGACTTTGGGCCAGTCATTCAACAATCCTCACAGGATTGTTGCTGTGAAGAAAATAGGAGGAGGGAGTTGTGTTGGATATGTTCACGGTTTTGAGTTATTTGCAAAACTAATAAGTAAAATAAATTAAGTAAATAAAAGTCTGGTAAGACACATGGAAAAACTTTTACAATTGGGTTAACAACCGAAAAAAAGAATAGTTGCACATAAGGTTAATATAAAAAATAAAAGAAAATACAAAAACAATCCAAATACAGATAAATAATACTTTATTTATTTGTTGACAAATTCTTTTTACATGTCTTATTATTGTTATTTCTATATAGGTATATATATATATATGTATAATTTATGTATGTATTTGTGTATAATCTCGCTGATACAATTATCCGTGAATTCACAAGATAAGCTGCAAAGATGCAGCAGGGGAGGGGGGAGGGACGGTAATATATGTTGTACTGTCTTATAGCAGACATCCTACAATTGTATTCACAAATTGACAATATACCGATCTGTTTTTGAGTTTTTTAATATGTATATAACTCAATAAAATTTATTTTTTAAAAAAAAGTCTGGTAAGGAAGCTTCATCAATATATGATCAGGATACCAAGGAGAAGCAGAGGTCTCACAAAGTCTTTGTGTTCTCTCTTCAGATGCACATTGTACATACCAGAGGCAATCTTAGCATGTTACATGCTGTGAAGTATGCAAAGGGCATCGCAGTGCTGGCATTTTTTATTGAGGTGAGTCCCCAATCCAAGTCATCTCCATTGACCAATTATGCCAATCTATAAAAACCAGGTGATAAGATAAAGGAAGATATTTTCCAGAAATGTACAAAAGAGTCAAAAGTATGTAGGATTTTTTTTTCACCAACAGAAAAATATATACAGTGATACCTCTACCTAAGAACGCTTCTACTTATTATTATTATTATTATTATTATTATTATTATTATTATTAATTAAATTTGTATGCTGCCCCTCTCTGTAGACTCGGGGCGGATCACAGCAGTAATAGAAAAACAATATACAATACAAATGTAATAGTTAAAACTAAAAACCCATAATTTAAAAAACGTGCACACAACATACCATACATAAACAATATAGGCCTGGGGAAGCTATCTCAATTCCCCCATGCCTGACGGCAGAGGTGGGTTTTAAAAAGTTTGCGAAAGGCAAGGAGGGTGGGGGCAATCCTAATCTCCGGGGGGAGCTGGTTCCAGAGGTTCGGGGCCACCACAGAGAAGGCTCTTCCCCTCGGTCCTGCTAGACGACATTGTTTAGTCGACGGGACCCGGAGAAGGCCAACTCTGTGGGACCTAACTGGTCGCTGGGATTCGTGTGGCAGACGGCGGTCCCAGAGATATTCTGGTCCGATGCCATGAAGGGCTTTATAGGTCATAACCAACACTTTGAATTGTGACCGGAAACTGATCGACAACCAATGCAGACTGCGGAGTGTTGGTGTAACATGAGCATACCTAGGGAAGCCCATGATTGCTCTCGCAGCTGCATTCTGCACGATCTGAAGTTTTCGAACACTCTTCAAAGGTAGCCCCATGTAGAGAGCATTACAGTAGTTGAGCCTCGAGGTGATGAGGGCATGAGTGACTGTGAGCAGTGACTCCCGGTCCAGATAGGGCCGCAACTGGTGCACCAGGCGAACCTGGGAAAACGTCCCCCTCGCTACAGCTGAAAGATGGTTCTCTAATGTAAGCTGTGGATCGAGGAGGAAGCCCAAGTTGCGGACTTTCTCTGAGGGGGTCAGTAATTCCTCCCCCCCAGGGTGATGGGCGGACAGATGGAATTATCCTTGGGAAACCCACAGCCGCTCCGTCTTATCAGGGTTGAGTTTGAGTCTCTTGACACCCATCCAGACCCTTATGAACTTTTCTAGATAAGAACCAGGTGTCCAAGATTTTTTTGTCTCTTCTCAAGAACCATTTTCCACTTACAAACCGGAGCCTCCGAAACTGTAACCAGAAAAGTCAGGGAGAAGCCTCTGTGGGGCCTCGCTAGGAATCTCCTGGGAGGAAACAGGGCCTCTACCCTCCCTGTCTTTTCCCCAACTGTATATTATTTGCTTTTACATTGTTTCCTATGGGAAAAATTGCTGCTTCTTACAAATTTTTCTACTTAAGAACCTGTTCATGGAACGAATTAAGTTCATAAGTAGAGGTACCACAGTAGTTAGAAAACGTTCTGGCCAGGCCAAATGCCTAGATGTAGTCTTCAATTTACGACCAGTTCAAAGTTACGATGGGCCTCCCCCAAATATATTTACAACTTTGATTTGAATTTATGATCTCCACCACCACCATTTCTGTTAGAATATCCTTATATCTTATAATATTTCTTAAGTTGATAATATTTGGATGTCTAAGTGCTTTCATTGTTGAAAGCCACATTGGTATTTCCATATAGTGTTTTACTTTTACTTTTCCCCACACTGTTAACAAACTATTCCTTAAACAATGCTTTTGAAAGTATGAATATATTTTATACTATAAAAAAGCATGCTGCCCTATTTGCGAATCGTGATCTTCCAGAGATAATAATCTTACATTTATCAGTAAAACCCATTTTTCAGCCATGCTAATGCTGCTGCTTGGTACTATATTTCCCAATTAGGTACTCCAAATCCACCTCTCACGTTTGCTTCCTGCAGAAGTTTCATTTTAATTCTTGTTTTTCTCCTTGCCAAATAAATTGCCTTATTGTCTTATTTATCTTTTCCAAAAAAAGTTTCTCTAATTTAATCAGAATGTTTTGAAACAAATATAATATTCTCTGCAATATATTCATTTTAATTATCACTATTCTACCTATTAATGACATTTGTACATTTTTCTATTTTTCCAAATCTACCTCAGTTTGCATTCTCAATTAGTTATGGTTATTTTTTATTGTTACACATCTTGCTGTTAAATATACACCCGAATATTTAATCGTTTTAATTATCTGAATGCCCAATTCTTTTCTGCTTTTCTCTTTTGCTTTTCTGTCATATTTTTTGCCATCATTTTTGTTTTTCTTTATTAATTTTTAATCCTGAAACCTCCATATTGTTCTATTTGTCTTAATATTTTAAGGCCAATCTCTATTGGACCTTCCATAATAAACACCAAATCTTCTGCAAAAGCTTGTAATTTATATTCTTCTTTTCTGAATTTATAGTAGTGCTGCTAAAGGGCATCTCTGCATAGTACCTATCTCTATTTTAATTCTCTCTGTCAATTCAGCATTTACCATCACTTTCACCAGTGGTTTATTATATACTGCTTTTACCATGTTTAAAAATTGTTCTCCAAAATCAATCATTTCTAATTGTAACGTCATAAATTTCCAATTAACCTTGTCAAAGGCCTTTTGTGCATTAGAAACAATAGTCCAAGTTGTTTTTTGAAGTGAACTTCATAATATTTAAACATATTTAAGACAATTCTTATATTATCTATTATCTGTCTGTTAGGTAGGAAGCCATTTTGGTCTAAATGAATAAATTCATTTAATAGTCTCTACAACCATCCTGCCATGATTGAAGCAAAAATCTTATAGTCCACATTCAATAAAGAAATTGGTCTATAATTTCTTATTTGTTGTAAGTCAGAGTGTTCTTTAGATATAAAAGTCAAATATGCTTTCATCCATGAATCAGGAATTTTGACCTTCAGTAACAAATGTTTAAATACTTCTAACATAATTTCACTTAATGTATGTTGGAGATTTTGTAAAATTCTGCTGGTAATCCATCAGGTACTGGTGTTTTTCCATTTTTCTGTGTTTTAATTCCTTCTATCCATCATTGATATCCTTTCTTTTTGACATTTTCTGGGATTTTTGGGTATATTAGCATTCTCCAGATAATATTTTATTTCTTCTTTCTTTACATTTTCTTGTTTGTATAATTGTTCATAGTAATTTTCTATTATTTTCTGTTTTTCATAGTTTTGAAAGGGTAAATTTCCTTTTAGGTCTATCAGTTGATTTATTGTTTTCTTTTCTCTCTCTTTCTTAATTTTATAAGCCAAGCAACATCCTGGCTTTTTTGTATTTTCAAAAAAGTTTTGTTTTGCCTCTTTTATTTTCTGGGCAATCTTTTCATTTTCAATAATATCTATGTTATGTTTCTGTAGGGTCATTTTATTTTTAAGTGTTATCTTGTGGGTATTTTTGCAAGACTTTTTCTAGTCTATTGTATTCCTCTTCCATTTCATTTTATTTTTCTCTCATTTGTTTCTCCTGTTTTCTGATATATGTCATTGCTAGTCTTCTAGTATATGTTTTACAAGTATCCCACAAAATTTCAAAATACCCTGTCTTGAATGGGTTTTCTAAGGTTCTGTATGCTTGCTTGTGTCAATGGAGCCAAAGATCAGGCTTCCACTTTCTATACAATCATTATCTCATTATCTGACTGAGTGGACATGGCCCACTCAATGATACTCACAGCAAGGTGCCGCCCCACCAAGCCACGCCTACCGAGCCAGTAGTAGAAAAATTTCAATCACAGCACTGCTCCCTGTATTTATGGTTTTTACTCTAAAATTGCAGAACGGTGGAAAACTGGAAGCAGTTAGTTAGGGGAAGAGAATATTCAATGTTAAAATTCGTTTCATTCCCAAATTCTTGAATGTTATGGAGGAAAAGCACTGAAAGAGTCAGGGGGTGAACTGAAAAGAGGGATTGGTCTAGAATCCCTTTATAGAAAAGAAAAGAATGAAGACTAACTTCTTTTCACTGAAATTGACCCTAATCTATTATTTATTTTTATTTATTCATTTGTCCAATACATAAATACATAGGAAGAAAAATAGACATGTAGTAATATAAATAAGGGTAAAAGTGAACTTAGAGGAGAGGATACATGAAAGAAAGAGAATATATATGATAAGTGAGAGAAAGGAAAGACAATTGGACAAGGGACGAAAGGCACACCAGTGCACTTATGGACGCCCCTTACTGGCCTCTTAGGAACCTGGAGAGGTCAATCGTGGAGAGTCTAAGGGAGAAATGTTGGGGGTTAGGGGTTGAGACGATTGAGTCTGGTAATGAGTTCCACGCTTCGATAACTCGATTGTTGAAATCATATTTTTTACAGTCAAGTTTGGAGCGGTTCGTATTAAGTTTGAATCTGTTGTGTGCTCTTGTGTTGTTGCGGTTGAAGCTGAAGTAGTCATTGACCGGTAGGACATTGCAGCATATGATCTTGTGGGCAATACTCAAGTCGTGTTTTAGGCGCCGCAGTTCTAGGCTATCTAGGTCCAGGATTGTTAGTTTATTTTCGTAGGGTATTCTGTTTCGAGTGGAGGAGTGAAGGGCTCTTCTGGTGAAATATCTTTGGACATTTTCAAGGGTGTTGATGTCTGATATGTGGTATGGGTTCCAGACAGATGAGCAGTAGTCCAGGATGGGTTTGGCAAAAGTTTTGTAGGCTCTTGTGAGTAGTGTGAGATTGCCTGAGCAGAAGCTGCGTAGGATCAGGGTTATGGTTAACTATTAGTTGGAAAGATTCTTGTGCGTAGGCTTTGAGCAATAGATCAGTTAATTTGAATATTCACCTATGGAACTGGTCTCTCGTGCCTGATATCGCCTCCTCTTCTTTCCTCCTTTTTGCAGGAATCTAAGCATACTGAAAGCAAAACTGAACACGCGTGGGGATTGTTCACCGATCACCTCAAAAAAGTATCTAAGAAAGGTAAGTTTGTCGGATTTCTGGAGAGATCTTTGCATCTTCTTGTATCTCTAAGACTTCACATTGGCTTTCATAATGAGCTGGAAAACGGATGCTTCCACTTTGCAACCGGTATCATCCAGTCGGCCAATTGCTCCAACCATTTCCCTGCCTTGTCCTCACATGCCTTTCTAATGACTTGTCAACCTTTTAAAAAAAAAGTAGATAAAATAAGTAACCTAGATAAGCAGGGATTAGCACCTGACATACAATCAGGCAGAATGCAACAATCAAGGACCCACCGAGGAGATAAAGAAACAAACAGTCAAACAGAAAACAATGCCCTAATTAAGGAATTACCAAGGAGAAAAACCACACCCAATCAACACTGGCAGGGTAATTATAAAAATAGGGAGCAAATTCAGTAGTATGAGGTTACCTAGTTGGGTAGTGAAAGGTCTGCAGAGCAAACAATTAAGGTCAGAGAGCTTCAGGGATCCCTAAAATTTAAAGTTCCATGCTGGCTGTGGAATTCTGGGAGTTGAAGTCCTCAAGTTTTAAAATTGCCATGTTTGGACACCATTGTTCTAGGGAGATCAATGATGATATATATTTCTTGTCCTTCCCCATTTTCCTCAAAGCATCCTTGTGAGCAAGGGTGCACTAAAAGCTATTGATTGATAGGTGGAGGGAAAAGGAGCTGTTGATACAATTCTACAGAATTATTATTGAATCTGTCGTCTGCACATCTATAACTGTCTGGTTTGGTTCTGCAACACAACAAAAATGACACAGACTTCAGAGGACAGTTAGAACTTTAGAAGGGTTTAACTTTAGAAAGTTAGAAGGGTTAAATAAGGTCCAGGAGGAAAGTGTTTTTAATAGGAAAGTGAACACAAGAACAAGGGGACACAATCTGAAGTTAGTTCAAAGATCAAAAGCAACATGAGAAAATATTATTTTACTGAAAGAGTAGTAGATCCTTGGAACAAACTTCCAGCAGACGTGGTAGATAAATCCACAGTAACTGAATTTAAACATGCCTGGGATAAACATCCATCCATCCTAAGATAAAATACAGAAAATATTATAAGGGCAGACTAGATGAACCATGAGGTCTTTTTCTGTCGTCAGTCTTCTATGTTTCTATGTTTCTAACTGCAGAAAAAGCAATTGCTGCCAACCAGCCTTCCGTTGAGGACCCGTATAGTGCACGAGTCAATAAGAGGGCAGTGAAAATATTTATTGACCCCTCACATCCTGGACACAACCTGCCTCAACTCCTACCCTCAAAACGTCACTTTAGAGCAATGTACACCAAGACAATTCAACACAAGAACAGTTTTCCCCCCCGAACACCATCACTCTGCTAAACAAATAATTCCCTCAGCACTGTCAAACTATTTACTAAGTCTGCACTACTATTATCTTCTCATAGTTACTATCACCAATCTCCTCCCACAAATGGCTGTATGACTGTAACTTTGTTGTTTATGTCCTTACAATTTATATTGACTGCTTCCTAATATAATTAGATTGCTTATTTGTACCCTATGACAATCATTAAGTGTTGTACCTCATGATTCTTGACAAATGTATCTTTTCTGAGAGCATATATACCAAGACAAATTTATTGTGTGTCCAATCTCATTTGGCCTATAAAATTCTATTCTATTCTATTCTGATATATAAAAAACTAAGTTACCTCACTAGATATTGGACCCCATCTGGTCCATCATATAGCTCTCACAGTCAGTGGTGGGTTCCTCTTATTGGCATACTGATGCGCTGTGCACATGTCACAACATATTGCGCATGCTCACACGCCACTCACACGATTTTGCTTCCACACATGCGCAGAAGAAAAAAGATTAATAGTAGTGCAGACTTAGTAAATAGTTTGACGGTGTTGAGGGAATTATCAAAAATTAATTTTCAAAATGGCAAGGCGCAGGGACCGGGAAAAACAGTACCAGACTGTCTCGCGCAAATTGTGCAATCGGCAGATCACTACCTCCCCTGGACTCACCAATAGGAACTTACCTTTGCTCTCAGTAGTTGAACAACTGCATAAGGAAACCTGAGCCGGGATGGCGCAGCAGGTAGAGTGCTGTACTGCAGGCCACTGAAGCTGACTTGTAGATCTGAAGGTCAGCGGTTCAAATCTCATCACCGGCTCAAGGTTTACTCAGCCTTCCATCCTTCCAAGGTGGGTAAAATGAGGACCCGGATTGTGGGGGCAATAGCCTAGCTCTTTTAAAAAAGTGCTATTGCTAACATGTTGTAAGCTGCCCTGAGTCTAAGGAGAAGGGCGGCATAAAAATTGAATGAATGAATGAATGAATGAATGAATGAATGAATGAATGAATGAATGAATGAATAAACCCATTGATCTCCCATGGGCTCCTATGGATATGGTCAGGTACACAGAACTGGTAGAAAAATTTTGAATTATTTTGTTTTTCCCTCTTCTGGGCTCTGGGTATGTTTTTTCCTATCGCAGTAAATGAGGTTGAATGTGTATAATTTTAGAAGAGCTGCCCGTGCGTGTGTGTACATACATATACAGTTTATATAGTAGATAATGTATATTTTTATGTGCCTGGGTGTAATATGTATGTACACCTATGACATATATTCATAGAATTAAATAGTATAGTTTGGATATTCAGTAATAGTAAGGGAAATTATATCTCTTTGAGGCGAGGAGAGGCCAGCCACCCAAACCCTAATCCAAACTCTTGATGTGAGTGATGTCAAGTTGCCCCCCTTTCAAGCCAGTCACATGACCTCTAAGCCACCTCCCCTGGTCGCATGATCGTCAAGCCATTCCTAGCTGGTCACATGACTGGCAAGCCACACCCACAAAATAAGCCACAGCCACAGTATCGTAGTAAAAAAAATTGCAGCCTTTCACTGCTTTAGAGGCAGTCCTAACATTCTGAAGGCTAATAGATTTTAGTGTCCATCACCTCCATGCACTTGACCAACCTATTTTTAGAGCCCTTGAGGAATTGAGGCAGAAGGTGCCCCTGGAGAGCTTGTGCAGAAAGTCGGTGGCTAAAGAGAGATCAGTATGATTCAGCAGGAATGTGCAACACCTCCCAACAAGTTTCAGGGATTTGATCCCACGTTTCTTCAGTCCTAATCTGATGTTCCACACTTACTGCCTCTTTCAGGCTACAGGTGCCAACACAGGTGGGGCTCTGTACATGGAACACTTCCAACTCCCAATTTTTTTCTCACCATCACCACGAACTTCAGGCAACCTCACCAAAAATGCAAGCTTCCATGAGGTGCTTCTTGCTTGCTTGTTTTGCAAGATCTTCCCAATTTCAGGTTGATCACAGGAAATTCAAATTTTAAAAAATAAAATAAAGCATTTTATTTGAATTTTGATTCAATATTGAATCAAACAATATTGAAACAATATTGATGCTTTTCCTGATTGCTTATTTGGACCCTGTGACAATCATTAGGTGTGCACCTCAGGATTCTTGACAAATGTATCTTTTTCTTTTATGTACACTGAGAGCATATGCACCAAAGACAAATTTATTATTGGCCAATAAAGATTTCTATTCTTTTCTATTCTATTCTGGTAGCAATAGGAACTGCCTTCCTGACAGAGAGGGTGAAAAGGTCGATTTATTTTATTTATTTGTTTATTTTGTCTAGTACATAATGTAGGAATACGAAGAAAAAATCATATTAACATACATGAATAAAAGATTAGAAAAACATTAGAGATAATAATATTCATATACAGTGATACCTCGTCTTACAAACGCCTCGTCATACAAACTTTTCGAGATACAAACCCGGGGTTTAAGATTTTTTTGCCTCTTCTTACAAACTATTGTCACCTTACAAACCCACCGCTGCCGCTGGGATGCCCCACCTCTGGACTTCCGTTGCCAACGAAGCGCCCAATTTTTGCACTGCTGGGATTCCCCTGAGGCTCCCCTCCATGGGAAACTCCACCTCTGGACTTCTGTGTTTTGTGATGCTGCAGGGGAATCCCAGCAGCGCAAAAATGGGTGCTTCGCTGGCAATGGAAATTCGGAGGTGGGGTTTCCCAGCGAGGGGAGCCTCAGTGAAATCGCAGCATCGCAAAAACACAGAGGTCTGGAGATGTGGTTTTGAGGACTTTGGTGTTTTGCAATGCTGTGATTTCACTGAGGTTCCCTTAGCTGGGAAACCCCACCCCCAGACTTCCGTTGCCAGCGAAGCAACCGTTTTTGTGATGCTGGGATTCCCCTTCTGGCATTCCCCTGCAGCATCGCAAAAACACAGATATCCGGAGGTAGGGTTTCCTATGGAGGGGAACCTCAGGGGAATCCCAGCAGCACAAAAACAGGTGCTTCGGCTGGGAAAAGGGGTGAATTGCACGCATTAATCGCTTTTCCATTGATTCCTATGGGAAACACTGTTCCGTCTTACAAACTTTTCACCTTAAGAACCTCATCCCGGAACCAATTAAGTTTGTAAGACAAGGTATCACTGTACATGATGCTAGTAAAACATAAAGAGACATTTGAACAGGATAGGAGGCACATTAGGGCACTTATGCACGCCCCTTACTGGCCTCTTATGAATTTGGAGAGGTCAACAGTGGACAGTCTAAGGGTAAAATTTTGGGGGTTAAGAGATGACACTACAGAGTCTGGAAATGAGTTCCAAGCTTTGACCACTCGATTACTAAAGTTACACTTTTTGCAGTTGTGTTTGGAGTGGTTTGTCAGCTTTAATCGGCTTTCCATTTTTCTTTCACAGTCAGTGTGAAAGCAGACTTGAAAATAACTCAATTGAGCAAGCAAGGCATAACTAATTTTCCTCCGATTCTTGACCAGGTGACAATGAGCATCTTGACGTCTCTTTTTCTCTGCTGGACTTGATGGGTACCACTAACTTCACCCGTTATTACCGCTACCCTGGATCCCTCACCACCCCTGGCTGTGAAGAGAATGTGATATGGACCGTCTTTGCTGACCCCATCCTTCTGCCTTCTAAACTGGTAAAGAATTTATTTCATTTATTTATTTATTGGATGCTGCCCCTCTCAGAAGACTCGACACAATACCATACGGTACACAATACAGTTGTATCAGGATGTGAACCACTAAATCCACACCTGAAGAGTTCAATCAGCCATTTTATGGCTCAGATCTTTAGAATAGGCACCTGAGTAAAACTAGACCAGTAATGGCGAACCTTTTTTGGTCCATGTGACAAAAGGGTGTGTGTGCACACCCATTCCCTCCCCCGTCCATGTGCAACACCCCCCCGCACGCTGCTTCTGTGCACGCACATCATGCCCCCGTCTCCATGCATGCGTACAGGCCTCACTGAAGCCTGGGACGGTGAAAAAAATGGCAAAACAGCCAAACCGGAAATTCGGAAAAATAGACTTCTGGTTTGCCCCTTGGGCTGTTTTTAACCTCCGCGAAACAGCCTCTGTCAAGGCCAAAAATCAGCTGTCTAGTGCGCGCATGCACGCTGGAGCTGACATAGAGCAACGCCCTCCTATATGGCTCCGCGTGCCACCTGTGGCATACACGCTATAGGTTCATCATCACAGGACTAGACAAAGTTCAAAGGCATTCAGAGGGGCGGGAAGGTATCAAACTTTACTCTTTTATGTGCATGTAGGGATTCCAGGCTAATTCCCTGTTTAACTCCTTCCCCTGGCTACAGGTAGTCCTCAATGTGTGACCACCACTGAGCCCAAGCATTCCATTGCTAAACAAGACAGTTGTTTTGCTCCATTTTATGACCTTTCTTGCCACAGTTGTTAAGTTGGTAACATGATCGTTAAGTGAATTTGACTTAGTTTGCTGGCAAGAAGGTTGCAAGAGGTGATTTATTTATTTATCCATTCACTCATTCATTCTTATATGCCTCCCTACTCCCAAAGGACTCTGGCCATCTTACAACCAATTACCCCAGGGTCATTGCAACCATCAAAAATACCACGCCAGTTGCCAAGCACCCAAATTTTGATTATGTGACCACAAGGATGTTGCAATGGGCGCAAGCCTGAAAATGTCCATAAGTCACTTTTTTCAGTGTCGTTGTAACTATTAAAGTTTGTTGCAAAATCAAAACCAGAAGCACTCACAGATGACTGATTCGGCTTAATTCAATAGCTTCTTTATAAACATAATAACATGTATTTACTTACAATACCAATAGCAGAGTTCTTCTTCAGACAACAGAGAACATAATTTCATTTAATAAGCAGAGTTCAGAGTGGAAAAAAATAGAGAGAGAAGCATGGAGCCACACCCAGCCTTAAGCTTTAGTTTCAATTCTCTACACAGACTCAGACGTAGTTAGCTCCTATTGGCTGACTGAGTTGTTATGCCTATTC
Source organism: Erythrolamprus reginae (assembly GCF_031021105.1). NCBI lineage: Eukaryota > Metazoa > Chordata > Lepidosauria > Squamata > Dipsadidae > Erythrolamprus > Erythrolamprus reginae. The sequence goes on along the minus strand of NC_091963.1, from coordinate 136,918,248 downwards.
ATTGGCTGGTCTTGTTACCACTGGCTCACCCAGTCATGAATATTCTCACAATAACTTTGCATGATCATTAAACAAAGGGTTGTAAGTCAAGAACTACTAATGTTTCTCCACTTTTGAACTCTTCCCAAAATGGGGCATTGCGTCTTTGCCTTCCCGACTCAGCCAAATACCATTCTGTCATGAAATTGGTGCTCCCCATTGATGAATCCATTTCCTGCCCTTTTTTTTGTTGTTATTTAAGTCCCTCTGCACCTGATTTTTCTCTGACATAATTTTACAAATTGTATGTGCCTTATATCAGTGTATTCCCAACCTTGGCAACTCGAAGCTATCTGGACTTCAACTCCCAGAATTCCCCAGCCAGCATTCGCTGGCTGGGGAATTCTGGGAATTGAAGTCCAAATAGCTTCGAGTTGCCAAGGTTGGGAAACACTTTCTTATATGGTGTCAGAATACAGTAGGAAACACTATTTCAACACAGGGGTAACCAAGGATGACTTCAGTCCATGTTGCTCATGGCCTGGAGATGAAGTTAAAAACAACATGGCTGTATGAGCAGTCAAAGGATGTTGCCAAACCAGGTGGGTGTTGTGGTGGGGTGCAACAGGGAAGCAACGTTTGTGGTTTTGACATTAATTTGAGCTCTGCTAGAACTAGGTAGCTCCTTTTTTAATTTGATTTTTCTTCTCTTTGGCTCCACCAAAGAAGTAAAAGTAGGCCTCGACTTACAACCACAACGGAGCCCCAAATTCCTGTTGCTAAGCAAGACAGTTGTTCAGTGAGTTGTGCCCCATTTTACAACCTTTCTGGCCCCAACTGTTAGGTGAATCGCCGCTATCGTCATGAATCCAGCTTCCTCATTGACTTTGCTTGTCAGAAGGTCATAAGAGTGCATCACATCACCCCAGCACACAGCGACCGTCATAAATATGAGCAAGCATTTGGAGTGTTGGTTATGACCTATAAAGCCCTTCATGGCACCGGACCAGATTATCTCCGGGACCGCCTTCTGCCGCACGAATCCCAGTGACCAGTTAGGTCCCACAGAGTTGGCCTTCTCCGGGTCCCGTCGACTAAACAATGTTGTTTGGTGGGACCCAGGGGAAGAGCCTTCTCTGTGGCAGCCCCGGCCCTCTGGAACCAACTCCCCCCAGAGATTAGAATTACCCCCACCCTCCTCGCCTTTCGTAAGCTCCTTAAAACCCACCTCTGCCCTCAAATTTTGGTTGTGAGTTGAGGAGAAGAATTTCAATATTCCAAAAGAATATTTGGCTAGATGTGAGGAGAAATAGGATTGCTGAAATATAAGCCTAGAAACCTCAACTAATGTCAAACAACAAGTTGGTTAATTTTGTTTATTTTAATTGTTTATTAATAAAGTTGTATCTTTAAAAAAAGAAAAAAAAAGAAAAAAAGATTTCTCTACACTACTAAGCCAGGTTATTTAAATACATTAATAAATGACAGAAAATCCCTGAGTCCTTCGGGATTGGGGACATACAGGTCAAATAAAATTAATTAATTAATTAATTAAATTCTCCCTTATTTCGTTTTTAAAAAACAAATGCCAGACCCTCTACAGAAATATTTATCTTCATGCATGTCAACTTACGGTACCTTTTTAACCTTGCTAGGATCATGTAAAGTCCTAGGTCAGTGATGGCAAACCTATGGCACAGGTGCTACAGTTGGCATGCGGAGCCATATCTGCTGGCATGCAAGCTATTGCCCTAGATCAGCTCCAACATGCATGTGTGTGCCAGTCAGCTGATTTTTGGCTTGTACAGAGGCTCTGGGAGGGCATTTTTGGCTTCCAGAGAGCCTTTGGAGGGATGGGGGAAGGCGTTTTTATCTTCCTCCAGCTTCAGGGAAGCCTTTGGAGCCTGGGGAGGGTCCCATGCCTATAACGAGGGAGGGCTTCAAAAATTTTAGCAAGGTGTTCACTGCCCAGTTGCTGGGTGGGCGTGGCCTATTTGGCCTCCTACACCATGGTGGGGATGGGCATTTTTGTCCTCCCTGGGTTTCAGAGGCTTTCCTTGAGCCTCTGGGAGGGCGAAAGCAGCCTCCCAGACTCCAGAGGCCTTCTGGAGACCAGAAACAGGCCTGTTTCCAGCCTTGCAGAACTTTCGGTAGGCCTGTTTTTGCCCTCCCCGAGCCTCCTCACGCACCCTGTATTTACCACATGTGAGGCCATGGTGGGTTCTTCCTGGTTCGCGCTGATTCTATAAAACTGGTAGTAAAACGGCGGTGATGTCACGGCGCTGGTACTGTCGAGTCCATGGACTCCTCCGTCTTTTCTTGAGGGGGAGGGAGTGGGGTGTTTTTGCTATATATTTTTTTGTTTTCGACACTGCGCAAGCACACACGTGTGGCCACGCAGTACACAGGACACGCGCAGCTACGTGGTGCAGCAGGAAGCAAACGGGTTGTAAGGTAAGTTAGAACCCAGTCCTGGTGGAGGGCTCCTGGGAGGTGAGGGGCGGGTGGGGCCACCCAGGAATGGAATTTTGGGGTTCCATGAACTGCACAAAACCTTAGTTCTCCCAAACCCCAGCAGCCCACCTCTGCCTATACCATTTCAGTCAAATACAGTATTTGTTTAGGTATTATTATTATTATTATTATTATTATTATTATTATTATTATTATCGGAGAGGGGCGGCATACAAATCTAATAAACTATAACTATAAACTATAAACTATTATTACAAATCTCCAGTGTTGGAGCATTCACAACTTCTGTTGGCAGGTTAATTGCTCTTTGAGGAAATAAATTCAATTCAATTCAATTTATTAGATTTGTATGCCGCCCCTCTCTGAAGACTCGTGGCGGCTCACAACAATAATAAAAACAATATTCCAGCAAAAACAAATCTAACATTAAAAAGCACATAAAACCCTATCATATTTAAAAAAGCAAACAACATATACATACCCCAACATAAATATTAAAAAAGCCTGGAGGAAAGGTGTCTCAACTCCCCCATGCCTGGCAGTATAGATGGGTCTTGAGTAATTTACGAAAGACAAGGAGTGTGGGGGCAGTTCTAATCTCCGGGGGGGAGTTGATTCCAGAGGGCCGGGGCTGCCACAGAGAAGGCTCTTCCCCTGGGGCTCGCCAAACGACATTGTTTGGTCGACGGGACCCAGAGAAGGCCAATTCTTTGGGACCTTATCAGTCGCTGGGATTCGTGCGGTAGCAGGCGGTTCCGGAGGTATTCTGCTCCAATTCCATTTCTCTTCAATGATAGGTTGGGTCTCTCCTTGATTACTTTCCATCCAATACTCCTTGCTCTGCCTTCAGGGGCTTTGGAGAATAGGTTGACACCCTTTTCTGTGGGGCGGGCAGCCCTGCAGATATTGGAATGCCGCCGTCATGTCTTTCTTGCTATCATCTCTACTCTTTCTTTCAATAGGTCAACAAATTTACTAAAGGACTCTATAGAGACTTTGCAGAAGAACTTCGGCTAAAAAACAACTTCCGTCCCATACAGAAGATTGGAGTTCGGAGGGTGGAGGCATCTAATGCTATGAAGTCTGCAGCTGCCCTCTCGGTTTCTCCTCCAACTGTTTTCGCTCTCTTCCTTTCAATCGCCACCTTCCTGCCATTCTTCTCCATGTAAGGGAGGATGGCAGGAGCGAACCATGAGGACTTGTAGTTCCTGAGAGGCCACTCAGCTAGGCTACCCTTTCTGCCCTCTACATGCTCCGTTTATCTCGTTCTCACCCTCAACCAGCTTATTCAGGGGCAGAAACCTAGGAAAATAAAGTCTGAAAGTTGGAAGGTAGTTAAAGATCAAATAATTTCAGTCCAGGAAAAGAGCCTTTTCTGCTGGTCCGTTCTGTGACTCGACCTAGGGCCACAACAAGGCCCTGCTACATTGGGGGTGACTGACTGAGTAGAAAAGATCTTCACCCCCAGAACACCCACCATCTTAGTTGTTTAGCTTTATATTTTAATTGCTTTGTATTGCCTTTTGGGGGGCATTTTTTACTGTATTGTAAGCTGCCTGGAGTCACTGTATCAGTGAGTTATGTGGCAAAATAAATAAACGAACGAACGAACAAACAAACAAATGAACGAACAAACGAATGAATGAATGAATGAATGAATGAATGAACAAACGAATGAATGAATGAATGAACGAATGAATGAATGAATGAATGAACGAACAAACAAACAAACAAACAAACAAACAAACGAATGAATGAATGAATGAACGAATGAATGAATTAAAAAACAAAAGAAACACATGAAAAACTGGAAGAAGGCTACTATTGCTTGACAGAATTTCTGGGATATGGAGATTTTTTGCCATGTTAAAGCCAAAGTTGATATGGAAACTCTTCATTCAAAACGGAGCTTTGTAAAACCTGTAATTCATCATTTTCAAAAGATGATGTTAGGGTTTTGTTTTGTTTTTTAAGATTAGAAAGAGATAAAATAGACGTAAAAAGATGATGAGAGAAAGAAGGAGTGAAGTGGAGAAAGGGAGAGGGAGAGGAGGAAAGAGATTTGGTTGTGGGTTATGGATATACAGTGGTACCTCTACTTACGAACTTAATTCATTCCGTGATCAGGTTCTTAAGTAGAAACATTGGTAAGAAGAATCAATTTTTCCCATAGGAATCAATGTAAATGCAAATAATGTGTGTGATTGGGGAAACCATAGGGAGGAGGGAGGGCCTGTTTCCTCCCAGGAGATTCCTAGAGAGGCCCCACAGAGGCTTCTCCCCGCCTTTTCCGGCCCTGTTTCCTTCCAGGAGATTCCTAGAGAGGCCCCAGAGAGGCTTCTCCCTGCCTTTTCGGTTGTTATCTCATTGGCAAATGCCAGCTGAAGAGGCATCAAAGTTTGGAGATTGCCATGCAGATTTCAATCATGAGCCAGGTTTGACACATCCCAAATTCATGGGGACTCTCTCTGTTTCTTTACAATGTCCAGTCTTTGCTGGAACAGAAAGTCCAGAAACCCTTTTGTTTTGGGGGAGTGGGGAGGGGAAGAAAGGCTATGTTTGAGAATAGTTGATTTCTATGAACACAACTTTCTCATGATCCCTGATTTCTACTTGGACTGAATCTTCTCTCCACCAAACACTTGTTAGCCATAAACGTTGGCAAGTATGCCTTGCCCAAGTGGGATCTGAGCAGGAATCGGCTCAGATTAATAGAAATCGTCATAGAAATCAAATGACTAAATTAATTAATTAATTAATGCAGGTAGTCCTCAACTTACGACCACAGCTGAGCTCCAAATTTCCACTGCTAAGCAAAACAAGTTGTTAAGTAAAATTTGCCCCTTTTTAAGACCTTTCTTGCCATAATTTATAATATAATTTATAATTTATAAATAATAATAATAATTTATAAACTTATATTTATAAATAATAAATAATAATTTAGATCTGAACTGATCTAAATGTAGTTCATAATCTCATCTGCCACAATGTCCTACCTGTCAATGATTACTTTAGCTTCAACCGCAACAACACACGAGCACAAAAGAGATTCAAACTCAACGTAAACCGCTCGAAACTCGACGGTAGAAAATACGACTTCAGCAGCAGAGTGATCAATGCCTGGACTGCACTCCCTGACTTTGTGATTTCTTCCCCAAACCCCCAAAAAATTAACCTTTCACTGGAGTGTCAACTTCATCCCATTCCTAAGATGTTTGTAAGGGGTGTGCATAAACGCACCAGTGTGACTACCGTCCCTGTCCTACCGTGATATTGTCCTCATTTATCTGTAGTTATTTTTCTTATGTTTATGTTTATACCAGTACCTGCTATCTTGTTCGTGTTTGACAAACAAATAAATAAAATAATTGTTAATTGAATCCCTGTCATTGTTTAGTTGCCAACACAGTTGTTAAGTGCAGTGGTTAGAGTGCAGTACTGCAAGCTATGTCTGCTGATTACCGACTGCCAGCAATTTGGCAGACCGAATCTCAGTAGGCTCAAGGTTGACTCAGCCTTCCATCCTTTCAAGGTCGGTAAAATGCGGAGCCAGATTGTTGGGGGCAACAGGCTGACTCTCTGTAAACCACTTAGAGAAGGCTAAGCACTGTGAAGTGTATTATAAATCCAAATGCTATTGTTTTGCTAAATGCTAATCTGGCTTCCCCATTAACTTTGCTTCTCAGATCGCAAAAGGTGACCAACTATCCTTGGGACACTGCAAATAAATGCCAGTTGCTAAGCATCCAAATTTTGATGTCATGACTGGGACGGGGGCAGGGGTGGGCAGCAGGCAGGATGGGGTGGAACGCAGTTCCACCGGCGGAAATAAAAATGTGTGCGCAGCTTCAGCTGATCGGCAGCTGTCACTTCCTGGATTACTGGTCTGGTCTCTCCTTTTTTCCCCTGTTGCTGCTGCTATGTCTGCGCTCCTTGCTTTTTTCCTCTTTCCTCCTTCCTGGCCTCGGACGAGCTTCCCTCTCTCCTGCCCTGCTCCCCTCCAGCCTCATGCGGCCACCTCCCGCCTGAGGTGCAAGCAGAAGGCGTGGATGGAAGCAGCATTGGCAGCATTTATGCTTCTGGCAGCACCCGTTCGCCTAGCTACGCAGCCTGAGGTGGGGGGGCGACCCAGGAAGGCGAGCGCAGGAAACGCAAAGCAAATTGTCACCCCAGTGAGCGACACTGGTAAGGTTGCAAGTTGAGGACTTAACAGTTCACTTGAACGATGATGATTGTTCAAGCCACTCCCACCTGGTCACATGGCCGGCAAGCCACTCCTACACAATCGCATGACCATTAAGCCACACCCACAAAATAAGCCACACCCACAATGTGGCAGTAAAAAATATTAGCTGCCCATTACTGGGCGGGAGAATGCTGCAATGGTTGCTAGGTATGGAAAAATGGTCATAATAAGTCGCTTTTTTTACAGCATCACTGTAACATGAAACGGTCACTAAATGAATGGTTGCAAATGGAGGACTGTCTTCATTTATCTAAGCACACAAGTAAGGAGTGGCATCTCTCCCAGAGAGGTAAAAACAACAACTTAGAAAAGCAGAGATCATTTTATTCAAGTTCAAACGTTGGGTTTGGAATGAGTTCTTTCTTTGGTTAACGTCATTTCAGTCACTGGTGGTATGGTGTTCATGCTCAGCAACTTTGTACGTACCATGCAACATTTCATCACATGCAAAAAACCCCAGTGAGTATGATCTTGTTCACGCTCATCATATTCAGGAGGTGTCATTATGATGAGTTTGCAAGTTCCCAGAGTTCAAATCTATGTACAGTTCTTGCGTTTAGCAGGTTTGAACCAGTCCTTGCCAGACTGCAGACTCCTTATGGAGAATTTCCTTTGTTACTGCAAAGACCTGGAAACGTCAGAGGAACACCTAGCTACTGGAAACATTGCTCATAGAGGCTCTGCTCTCCTGCTGCCATCAGACCAGTAAAAACGAAAGCTCATCCTTCTTTACCCTTCTTTTGTATTGTTTTTTTTTAAATATAATTTTTATTGATTTTTTAGTAATTTTGCAAAAAACAAAAAACATAAAAGTGTGCCATCACCAAACAAGAAAATAAAAAATTCCCTTCACCAGGGAAGATTCAATTCTATATCCTTCATTTACTTCATCTCTGGGTTACATTATTCTTTATAAAGCGATTGAATTTTATTTCTTACCTTTGCATCGCTTGCTGATATTGTTAATATATAATTTTTAATCTTCTCCCACCGCCTCATTGTTGTTTCTAATTTCTTTTCATTATAATTATGTAATCTAATTTCCATTATTTCATAGTGAATGTGGTCCACCATCTACCTACACCAATTTTTTATCGTCCATTTATTATCATCTTTCCACCCAAGCACTATAGTTGCCTGGGCGCTTTCTATCGCTGCGGTTTTGATTTCTTCATATTCTTTTACCTCGCTGTTTTTTATCAATAATGCTGCTTCCTTGGTTATTTTCCAGTTCCCATTCGTAATTTTATTCACTTCCATTTGTATTTGCTTCCAAAATTTTTGAACTTTATTACATTCCCAAAACATATGCATAAATACTCCCTTTTCCTTACATCCATGCCAGCAATTTCCTTTCCTCATTGTTTGAAAGCGTGCTAATTGCACTGGTGTATAATACCATTTATGTAATATTCCTTCTTCTGTATTGTTGAAAGAAATATCCATCTGGGTTTAGTTCCAAATGGGGGAAAAGACATTGGAAACATGTCGACTACTTGGAAAGATAGTTTAATTTTTATTTATTTTATTCATTCATTTGTCCAATACACAATACATATGGAAGAGAATAGACATGAAGTAATATATATAAGGATAATATGTAAAAATAGAGGAGAAGATATATGGAAGGAAGAAAATATATATGATATATGAGATAAAGGAAAGACAATTGGACAGGGGACAGAAGGCACACTAGTGCACTTATGTACGGTCAATCATGGATGGTCTAAGGGAGAAATGTTGGGGGTTAGGGGTTGACACTATTGAGTCCGGTAATGAGTTCCACGCTTCGACAACTCAATTGTTAAAGTCGTATTTTTTACAGTCAAGTTTGGAGCGGTTAACATTAAGTTTGAATCTGTTGCATGCTCTTGTGTTGTTGCGGTTGACCGGTAGGACATTGCAGCATATGATCTTGTGGGCAATACTTAAATAGTGGTGGACAAGATCACATGGTTTGGAATCCTGGTCAAAAATAGGGAAAAGAAGATGCTAAGGGTGTCTGGTTTTTATGCCCTCTCTGGGTTTTTTTGAATTTGAGCTTGTATTCTGATTGGTTGTCAGACTCCCATGGGGCCATGCAGAGTAACTTTGTGGGTTGGGTTTTTATTCCCAAATTTGGTTGACTCTTGCTGGGTGATGATGTAATTGGGCAATTCCCATTTTTGTTCGTTGTTATGTAGAATAGACTGGCCCAGGCCTTAATGGCCCATTGACAAAGTGGAGAGGGGAGGTTTCTGCCTCCCTTTTAGGAGAAATAAGTGAGAGAAGCCCACATTTCTTTGTTCCTATCCCTTAATGCCACAATCCTAACCTGTTCTGTCGAGCTCTCTGGGAGAATCCTCCTGAAAAGTCAGATACAAATTTCACACACACACACACACACACGTTTGAAAATTCAAAACAATGTTCTTTATAATGAAAATTCACTTAAACTAAGCCGTCTTTTTGTAGAGCAAAGAGCACTCGTCTCCAAACAAACTGGTAATTAGTACAAGTCCCTTATTAGTTCTGAGATACTTAGCTTGCAGCTGTGAGGCAATTCACAGTCCTTCTTCTTTCACAAAGTGAAACACACTTTGCTCTGGTTTAGTTTCAAAGCGGGGGAAAAAGCAACACACCAAGGTCGAAGTCAGCAAAGCAGGCACGAAACACAATGATCAGATAATCCTCCACAATGGCCAAACCCACACGCTGCTCTTTATAGCAGCCTCACTACTTACCACAGCCCCACCCAACCACAGGTGGCCTCATTTTCTTTTATAATAATCTCTCAGTTGTTGTTGCCTATGCATCGCTCTCTGCATGCATGGCTGTATCATTAACCCTTGTTCCGAATCCAAGGAGGAGCCAGATAATTGATCTCCTTCTGAGCTGTCTGCCACACTCTCTTTCTCCCTGTCACTCATGTCTTCTTGGCCAGAGGAGCCTTCATCAGCAGATTCCACCGGGAGCAAAACAGGCCTGCGGCATGTGGATGTCTCCCCCACATCCACAGTCCTTGGGGCAGGAGCTGGGCCAGAGCTAACCACAACATAACCTATGCTCCTTCATGCCACAGGCTATTTAAAAAACAACTGCACCAACAAGCTGTAACAAATACACAGGTAGTACTTGATGAATGATGGCAGTTTGCACCATAATTTCCATTGCTAAGCAATGGGGTTGTTAAGTGAGTCGTGCCCAATATGACAACTTTTTTTTGCCCTGATTCTTGTAAAGTTTATCGCTGCGGTTGTTCAGTGAATTTAACTTCCCCCATTGACTCTGCTTGGCAGAGGTCAGTTGAGAAGGTTGCAAATGATGAACCCAGGGCCCCAGGACACCCCAACCATCTTAAATTCATGCTGGTTACCAAGGGGTTGAATTTTGATTGCCGAGGTTATGGGGATGTTGTGACAGTCTTAAGTGCAAGAAATGGTCGTAAGTCGCTTTTTTCAGTGCCATTGTAACTGAGAACCATCACTAAGCAAATGGTTGTAAGTCAAGGACTAACTACAGGGTCCAATTGCGTTCTTAGAAAATGAATGTATTCAGCAATCAGCTCATCAGGATGGGTTTGTGAATGTATGTACTTTGCTTGGCTATATCAAAATAGAGCTGGAAGGGACCTTGGAGGTCTTCTAGTCCAACCCTCTGCTCCAGCAGAAGATCCTATGTTATTTCAGACAAATGGTGGTCCAATCTCTTCTTAAAACCTCCAACATTAAAGCACGTGCAAGTTTTGTCAGCAAGCTGTTCCACTGGTTAATCGTCCTCACCAATCAGGGGTGGGTTCCAAATTGTTTTTACTGCCACTCTGTGGATGTGGCTTATTTTGTGGGCATGGCTTGATGGTCATGTGATAGTTGGTGTGGCTTCGTAGTCATGACTGGGTGAGGGTCGTTTGGCAGTCATGTGACTGCGTAGGTGTAGCTTTTCGGTCATGTGACTAGGTGGGGGTTTATGTGTCTGGTTCATGTGGCTGGGTGATCATGTGACTAAAGTAGGCGTAGCCAACTTGACATCACTCATGTCTAGGGTTAGGGTGCCTGGCCTCTCTTCACCTGAAGACAAATTCCTTGTGTGTCCAATCACACTTGGCCAATAAAGAATTCTATTCTATTCTATTCTATTCTATTCTATTCTATTGCCTCACCGAGATGCAATTTTCCTGTCTATTTACTACTACTGAATATTCAAAATACTTTATACTATTTAATCCTATGTATATATGCCATATATGTACATACATATTACACACAGGCACTCAAAATGATACATTATCTACTATATATATATATTGTATGTGTATGCACTCCTCCACTCGAAACAGAATAGCCTACGAAAATAGACTAACAATCCTGGGTCTAGAAAGCTTAGAACTGCAGCGCCTAAAACATGATTTAAGTATTGCCCAGAAGATCATATGCTGCAACGTCCTGCTTGTCAATGACTACTTCAGCATCAACCGCAACAACACAAGAGCACGCAACAAATTCAAACTTAATATTAACCTCTCCAAACTTGACTGTAAAAAATATGACTTTTACAATCAAGTTGTCGAAGCGTGGAACTCATTACCGGACTCAATAGTGTCAACCCCTAACCCCCAACATTTCTCCCTTAGATTATCCTCGATTGACCTCTCCAGGTTCCTAAGAGGTCAGTAAGGGGCGTACATAAGTGCACTAGTGTGCCTTTCGTCCCCTGTCCAATTGTCTTTCCTTTATCTCATATATCATATATATTTTCTTCCTTTCATATATCTTCTCCTCTATTTTTACATATTATCTTTATATATATTACTTCATGTCTATTCTCTTCCATATGTATTGTGTATTGGACAAATGAATAAATAAAAATAAAATAAAAATAAATAAAAGGGGTGCAGAGGGATCCTGGAAGCAGGGGTGGGTTCTAACTTAGCTCACTGCCAGTTTGTTTCCTCCTATGCTGCGTGGCAAAAAAATAAAGCCGAAAAATATATGGTGACCACATGCACAATGCCAGATCTCAGCTTTTGCGCATGCTCAGAAGGGAAATAAAAAAGACCAAAAATTTGAAAAAAATTCAAAAAAAGATAGTGACACCCACAAACTGGTGCCGATCAATCCGGTTCGGCTACATCATTATGATGTCCCCAGTGGGTCGCTACCACTTCAGGCGAACCAGCCCAAACTGGGAGGAACCCAGTTTGGGCCGGTTTGATATTCCTGGAGGGGTCTGTAATATGGTAAATGATTTAGCTTTACTAGATAAATGGTCAAAGCAATGGAAACTGCAGTTTAATGTTTCCAAATGTAAAATAATGCACTTGGGGAAAAGGAATCCTCAATCTGAGTATTGCATTGGCAGTTCTGTGTTAGCAAAAACTTCAGAAGAAAAGGATTTAGGGGTAGTGATTTCTGACAGTCTCAAAATGGGTGAGCAGTGTGGTCGGGCAGTAGGAAAAGCAAGTAGGATGCTTGGCTGCATAGCTAGAGGTATAACAAGCAGGAAGAGGGAGATTGTGATCCCCTCATATAGAGCGCTGGTGAGACCACATTTGGAATACTGTGTTCAGTTCTGGAGACCTCACCTACAAAAAGATATTGACAAAATTGAAAGGGTCCAAAGACGGGCTACAAGAATGGTGGAAGGTCTTAAGCATAAAACGTATCAGGAAAGACTTAATGAACTCAATCTGTATAGTCTGGAGGACAGAAGGAAAAGGGGGGACATGATCAAAACATTTAAATATGTTAAAGGGTTAAATAAGGTTCAGGAGGGAAGTGTTTTTAATAGGATAGTGAACACAAGAACAAGGGGACACAATCTGAAGTTAGTTGGGGGAAAGATCAAAAGCAACGTGAGAAAATATTATTTCACTGAAAGAGTAGTAGATGCTTGGAACAAACTTCCAGCAGACGTGGTTGGTAAATCCACAGTAACTGAATTTAAACATGCCTGGGATAAACATATATCCATTGTAAGATAAAATACAGGAAATAGTATAAGGGCAGACTAGATGGACCATGAGGTCTTTTTCTGCCGTCAGTCTTCTATGTTTCTATGTTTCTATGTTTCTATAATTAATATAATTTAAATATAGTGACTTTAATGCTAATATAATGCTAATATCTGTATATACTATAATTAATTTTATTTTATTTTATTTTCTTCTGTACTTACTATTGTGGTTTTTTTAAAGTAGAAAATTAATAAAAATATTTAAAAGAAAAGAAAACTGGATGCAGTATTCCAAATGTGCCCTTTATACTAATATTCCAGGTGATTTTAATATATAACTTGTGATTTAAAAGTATTTGATAGTTCAAGGAAGAAATATCCTTTCTCTGGGTCACGCTTTGTTTCTATAATTCAATCTTCCCAATATCCCCTAAATATGTTGGGATGACTATTGTCATTAGTTATTCTCACATTCCCCCCACCACCAACAACCCACATTTTGTATTGCTCCCATTCCAACCACTGTGTCCTCATATTAACTTTGTGGGGTAAGATAGATAATCTGCAACCTGTAATTATCTAATAAACCTTGTGACGGAGTGATGAGTTGACCTAAACTTAGGTCAACCTATTAAGGCTCCTGGATCACTGGAACACTGGACAGGAAATCCTCATTTAGCAACCTGTTAGCTTTCTATGAAATCTATATTTTTTAAGTAATCTTCTTCACTTAGCAGAGTATTATCATAGCAGAATTGTGCAACACAATGCGTATTGGGCACATAAATACACTGACTCCAATATAAGCTTATGTGTTTTATTTCTTCTTCTTGGTTGTTCTGTCTGGGTTTTCCCAGACCTCCACACCCACTGAAAAATAGCCAGACACTCTGGTAAAATCCAAAAGTAATTTATAGCAGGAAAAAATAAGCACAAAGGAAAACCTGTCTTCACAGCAGACAGGTTACAATACTTTACAACAGGGTCCTGATGTCCAGTCAATTCCAAAAGCTTCTTGCTGGCACACCCCCCCAAGGTTTCAAGAGTCCAAGGCACAAACCAGGATTGTAGCCACCAAAGTTCACAAACAGGTCTCACGAATCTCCAAGATAAAACTCCACAACCCAGGAAGGGTGGGGCCGCCTTTTATCCTTTCCCAAGCACCACACCCAAACCCAGCTGCGACCCCTAATGCTGGAAATATCTGGCCAATTGCGTTCTTCTCTCGTTAGCTCTCCTCTGTCGCATATCTATGAAGTCACTAGCATCTTCCCCCAGGGAATCCAGGCTGCTTGCTGGGGAGAGCTCCCCCTGGTGGAACTCTGGCTGTCCTTCATCTTCAGCCTGGGATTCAGCTTCTTCATCAGTCTGCCCCTCCTGGTCCTCAGCCTCTGAGCCGGACACCGACAGCAAATCAGCCATTCCCGGAGGGGTCCCAGGCTGAACCACAACATTGGTAGAACTTGTTTCATGTTTTTCACAAACAAAAATTTGACAGCAGAATTATTTTCTCCTCTCAAGTAATAACATATACAGTGTTCCCTCGATTTTCACGGGTTCGAACTTTGCGAAAAGTGTATACCACGGTTTTTCAAAAATATTAAATTAAAAATACTTCACAGGTTTTCCCCCATGCCACAGTTTTTCCCACCTGATGACATCATTGCCAAACTTTCGTCCGTCCTTAATAAATATTTTTTAAAATAAACTTGAATAAACAAACATGGTGAGTAATAATCTAAATGGTTGCTAAGGGAATGGGAAATTGTAATTTAGGAGTTTAAAGTGTTAAGGGAAGGCTTGTGATACTGTTCATAGCCAAAAATGGTGTATTTACTTCCGCACCTCTACTTCGCGGAAATTCAACTTTCGCGGGCGGTCTCAGAACGCATCCCCTGAGAAAATTGAGGGAACACTGTATAGAGTTCTTGTACTTGCTTAGATCCTATCCTAATCCTAAATATTCTGTCTATGAACATTATATATATATTCCCTCATGAACTCTAACATTAAGAGAATATATCTTCTTTTTGTGATGCAGATTCATCAACAACCAACATACGAATGAAAAGAATTCTCACTTCCAACTGCCAAAACTGACTATATACCAATATGCAAATTAGCCCTCATGTACCATTCTGTTCCCCTTTTTCCATACCGCATGTTAACACAACCACAACTGAAATCAGCAATTCAGTCAGTAAGCTAAGTAGCCTTTAATTAAATCAGCATGTATGCTTATGATCTTTTTTTTAATTCTTCTTTGCTTTATAGGTCTATAAAGGTCTTAAATGAGAGGATTGGTCATAACATTACTTTTTTTTATCACTATCATAACTGTGAACGGTTGCTATATGAGACAGTCGCTATCTGCACTGGACTATATCACCTAATTTCTGTTGTGATTCAGCCTGAGGCTCCTCAGGGACCGGCTGGAGCTCTGCCGGATCCATGCCCAGAGGAGGAGGACAGTGAACAGGAGGGGGAGGACCAGGCAGACGGGGGAGAGGAACATCAGGAAGAGGAGGAGGGAGAGCAGCCTGAGACCCCCGGGGGGGGGGCTCTCCCCAGCTAGTAGCCTGGATTCATTGGATGAAGACGCACAGGCTATAATAGACATGAGGCAGCGACGTGCAGCTCAAAGACGGGGCCAATTAGAAAGGTATTTCCATCCCTGAATTGGCAACAGCTGGGTTTGGGTGTGGTTCTCCTCAGCAGGGTTGAAAAGGCAGGCCCGCCCTTACAGTCTTGTGGAGAGTTATCAACTGGGAGTCCTGTGACCTTGCTTCGATTCTTGGCGTCTCTGATCTTGGCTTGTGGCCTAGAAGTCTGGAAGACTTGGGGGAGGCGTGGGTTTTATTATCTCCATCGTTGTTTTTGCCAGCAAGAATCCTGTTTTATTGCCTGGCCTTCGTGAAACCTCTGTGAAGCTTCATAATGTTCCTGTCTGTAAGAACAGTTTTTGTTACCTGTGTTTGCTTTCCAGTATATAAACTGCCTTTGCTTTTTACCAGTGTGTCTGGATACTCTTTTTGGTTGGTGTTGGCGTCTGGGGGGACCCAGACAGAAACAATTTCTAGATTAGAAGACTCTTAAATTGTCGAGATCTGATTTAATGGTCTTTTTTTAAAAAAATGGAAACCACCATATTTTAGAAGACTTTGAAGTCAGGGTAGGCAAGGCACTACTACTACCCCCTAAATCTCCTTGCAAATTCATTTATTTTCAGTTTCTGTTAAGTTTCATGGTAAGAGGTTTCTTGTGGCTGAGATGATGCAAGTTTGCATCCACCGAACATATAAAGAAATAAAGGGAAGCTTAATTGAAAAACCACAACAAACATTTTAGGGATATTAACTGGGTTTATTTGATGTTGTGCAAAATTGGACTCACAACATTCAAGACCTGAAGACCAGGTCTTGTTCAAGAGAATTTGAAATCCTCTTCAAAATTGTTTGCGAACACAGGAACGAAGACAGCCGGACCATGTATTATATTCTCTGTAGTAATAGACTTTTCGGTCATTTAAGGGCTGCGTAGGACGGAAAGTGTTCTGCATTCGTCTGCCCTCTTCCTTGGTAGTAAAAAATAGTGTCCCTGTAAATAGGCTAACCTGGAAGAAAAGAGGGTGAAAAACCAATGACAGAGAGGAGAGAGCCAAAAGTGAAAAGTTACTTATCCATCTAGAACTCAAATATTTAATATCTTAAGTAAAGATACCTGACTTTCAACCTAAGGCCCGTTCTATTCCCTTAAATTACAAGCAGTCAATTTCCTGCCATTTCATACAAGAAACTTGAAACCAGGGTAATCCTCAAATTAGAATCAAAATTAAAAGTAGAATTTATGTTGCTAAGGAAGGAGGGTGTTAAGTGAACTTTGCCTGATTTTTATGTACTTTGGAGGGTGGGTTGGAGTACAGTGTTCCCTCGATTTTCGCGGGTTCAAACTTTGCGAAAAGTCTATACCATGGTGTTTCAAAAATATTAATTAAAAAATACTTCATGGGTTTTTTCCCACCCGATGACATCATATGTCATTGCCAAACTTTTGTTTGCCTTTAATAAATATTATTTTAATAAACTTTAATAAATAAACAGGGTGAGTAATAATCTAAATTGTTGCTAAGGGAATGGGAAATTGTAATTTAGGGGTTTAAAGTGTTAAGGGAAGGCTTGTGATACTGTTCATAGCCAAAAATAGTGTATTTACTTCCGCATCTCTACTTCGTGGAAATTTGACTTTCGCGGGTGGTCTCAGGACGCATCCCCCCGCAAAAATCGAGGGAACACCGTATGAGATACACCTTGTAAGAACTCATATTGAGGCTTATAAAGTGGCTATCATGTTGCCTTGATTGCATCAGCTGCCCTGTTTAGGGTGACTTGCTCCCTTCCTTAATCGTTTGTGTGTATGCATGTGCGTGTGTGTATGTGTGTGTAGTTTGACAGATAATGAGGAGGAAGGAGAGGTAGAAGCTAAAGGTGCTGGAGAGGTAGAGGGGGAGGCCCCTGCAGCGCCTGTGGAACCCCCGTCTGGATCAGATGAGAAAGGGGTGATTAATGATCCCATTCTCAATGTCTGGGTAAGCAGGATTATGGGACGACAGGAGCAACTGCACAGATGCAGAAGAAGATCCTAATCACAGCTGGGAATAATTAGGGAATGCCGCAGCAGGCTTAAAAGGGGAGGTTTCGTGGAAGGCTCTTCCCAGGAGTTATCGTTCGTGATTAACAGAGAACAAGAAACAGACCTGGAGTTTAGTCCCTAAACCAACATAGTGCATCTTTGGAAAACAACCCAGATTTTGGACACTTGTGTTTTGAAAGACTGTAGCTCTTGAACAATAGAGTGAGTCGCTTTGCTGCAGTCCAGTTTGGAGCCATTTTTTATAAACCTTGGGGGGTTTGAGACATTCATTATTGGCTTGGCAGATAACTCTGACTTTTGGGTCATAAACAGACATTCTTCTGCTGTCATTGCGGTTCTCAGCCAATTTGTAAAGCAATATATTTTGTGTTTCGGACACCTGCAGTCTGTGTGTGTTTTGTATTTCCTTGCTGCTCAACCGAACAAAAACACACCCGTTTTTGCGGGAAAACGGGCAAAAACCAGTCTGTTTTTTACAAATGGGGGCCTTTTCGCCTTCCTCCAGCACCCAGGACCTCTCTGCAGGCCTCCGAAACAAGCCCAAAACAAAAACTTTTTTCCTACATACCTCTTTGAAATCTTGGGGCGTCTTATACACCAGTGTGTCTTATAGTCTGAAAAATACAGTAGTTATCTGGTTTCCCCATTGAGTTTGCTTGCCCGAAAGTTGTAAAAGGGGGATCACATGACCCCAGGCCACTTCAACGGTCATAAATGCATGTCAGTCGCCAAGGGTCTGAATTTTGATGACCCTGACAACACTGCAATGGCCGTAAGCGTGAAAAACGGTCATACCAGTAAGTCCCTTTTTGCGGTGATGTTTTAACTTCAAATAAATCATTAAATGAACTGTTGTAAGTTGAGGAAATACCTGTCTATTCTAAAAATAATATCTTGGGGCTTAAACGCACAATGTGATTGTATCTCAGCAGGCTTAAACATACAGGTAGTCCTCAACTTACAATGGTTCATTTAATGACCATTCAAAATTGATTTATAACACTTTTTCCACCCTTTTGACTGTTGTGTCGCAGCTTCCCTGCCCCCACCTACCCACCCACCCACCCATTTCCATCAACCTCTTACTGCCGCACCCTATCTGCCTTTTGATAAGGCCAGCTCTATCAACAAGCGATCAAAATTCGGACCCTTGGCAACTGACACATATTTATGACATCTGCAGTGTCCGTGGGGTCACATGATTGCCTTTTGCAACATTCCGACAAGCAAACGTCAATGGCAAAACCAGATTCCACTTAAGGACCCTGTTACTAACTTAAAAACTGCAGTGATTCACTTAACAAATGCCTCACTTATTTTAGTTGTAAAGTCGAGGACCACCTGTAGCAACTATTTGATTGATTGATTGATTGATTGATTGATTGATTGATTGATTGATTGATTGGACTTGTATGCCATCCCTCTCCATGGATTTGGGGTGGCTCACAACATATCAAATATATATATGTACATATATATATACATACAGTGATACCTCATCTTACAAACGCCTCATCATACAAACTTTTCGAGATACAAACCAGTGCTTTAAGATTTTTCTGCCTCTTCTTACAAACTATTTTCACCTTACAAACCCACCGCCACAGCTGGGATGCCCCGCCTCCGGACTTCCGTTGCCAGCGAAGCAGCCATTTTTGCGCTGCTGGGATTCTTCTGAGGCTCCCCTCCATGGAAACCCTACCTCTGCACTTCCGTTGCCAGCGAAGCGCTTCTTTTTGCGATGCTGGGATTCCCCTGCTGGGATTCCCCTGCAGCATCGCAAAAACACAGAAGTCCGGAGGTGGGGTTTCCTATGGAGGGGAACTTCAGGGGAATCCCAGCAGCACAAAAATGGGTGCTTTGGCTGGCAAAAGGGGTGAGTTTTGGGCTTGCACGCATTAATCGCTTTTCCATTGATTCCTATGGGAAACATTGTTTCGTCTTACAAACTTTTCACCTTAAGAACCTCGTCCCGGAAGCAATTAAGTTTGTAAGACAAGGTATCACTGTATATACAATAAAACATCTAAAATCCAATTAATATAAATAACTTATCTAAAACCATTATAAAAAGCTTGAAACATTAAAAACCATTCATTCACATTCAGACCACAAACATACCACATACTCATTGGCCAGAGGCTAGGGTCTAATGACCCCCAAGCCTAGTGGCATAAATAGGTTTTTAGATTCTTATGCAAGGCAAGGAGGGTGGGAGCAGTACAGATCTCTGGGAGGAGCTGATTCCAGAGGGCCGGAGCCCCCACAGAGAAGGCTCTTCCCCTAGGCCCCGCCAAATGAAATTGTCTAGTTATATGTTGTGATTCCTCAGGGAACGGCTGAACCTCTGCCGGCTCCATGCTCAGAGGGGGAGGATGAGGAACAGGAGGAGGAGGAGGAGGCCCATGCAGACGGGGAGGAGGAATATCATGCTGAGGGAGAGGGAGAACAGCCTGAGTCCCCCGGGGTGGAGCTCTCCCCAGCAAGCAGCCTGGAGTCCTTGGATGAAAATGCACAAGCCATCATCGATCTCAGGCAGAGAAGAGCAGCACAATGAAGGGGACAATTAGCCAGGTATTTCCAGCCCTAAATAGGCAACAGCTAGGTTTGGGTGTGGTTCTCACCAGAAAGGCTGAAAAGGCAGACCCACCCTTCCTGTATTGTGGAGTATTATCTTTGGGAGTCCTGGGACCTGGCTGTGATCTTTGGCGTTTCTGACTCTGACTTGTGGCCCTGAAGGCTGAAACCTTGGGGGGAAAGACGTGGGTCTTATTCTCTACAGTGGTGTGTGTGCCAGCAAGAAGTCTGCTGTATTGTCTGGCCGTCATGACTCTGCTGTGAAGCCTCATAGCCTGCCTGTTGGGAAGAACAGGTTTTTCTCTGTGTTTGTTTTTCCAACTATAAAGTGCCTTTGCTTTTACCAGCGTGTCTGGCTGCTTTTTTCAGTTGGTGTTGAAGTCTGGGGGCACCCAGACAGAACAGTTATATATATATTATATTTATATATATTTATTAGATTTGTATGCCGCCCCTCTCCGAAGACTCGGGGCGGCTAACAACAATAAAAAAGACAATGTAAACAAATCTAATATTAAAAATAATCTAAGAAACCCCAATTTAAAGAACCAATCATACATACAAACATACCATGTATCAATTCTATAAGCCTAGGGGGGAAGGGAAATTTCAATTCCCCCATGCCTGATGACAGAGGTGGGTTTTAAGGAGCTTGCGAAAGGCAAGGAGGGTGGGGGCAACTCTGATATCTGGGGGGAGTTGGTTCCAGAGAGTCGGGGCCGCCACAGAGAAGGCTCTTCCCCTGGGTCCCGCCAGACGACATTGTTTAGTCGACGGGACCCGGAGAACGCCAACTCTGTGGGACCTAACTGGTCGCTGGGATTCGTGCAGCAGAAGGCGGTCCCGGAGATATTCTGGTCCGATGCCATGAAGGGCTTTATAGGTCATAACCTATAAAGTTGATGGGACCTGGAGAAGGCTAACTCTGTGGGAGCTGACCAGACGCTGAGATTCATGCAGCAGGAGGCGCTCCCGCAAGTAATCTGGTCTGATGCCATGCAGGGCTTTATAGGTCATAACCAACAATTTGAACTATGTCCTAATCTATAGCGGTTTTGCGGCCTACTCAGGGATCTGAGCATTGGAGGATCAACTGACTCTAATAAGGTCCAGTCTATTTTCAGAGAACATTAGAATCCATTCCCGAAAATTAAGACGAATAAGATGTTATCCACTCACCACTTCGGAGGAAACCTCAATGTAATCTGCAATGATCAACCATTTCACAGACTCAGCGCAGGGTGGAGTAGTGAGAGAACCTTGGTACGTGTAATAGCGACTGAAATCGACTCTGCTCAATAAGGCACCAAAAGTAAGCTCCCCACTCAGATTATAAGAGTCACCTGAAAAAAACAAACCAGAAAAAGAGGCAGGTATAAATAACATCATTTTATTTTATTTTATTTTAGGGAAGTGGTGATAGTAGGGAATGAATTTAAGTCTCACCTTTCTCTGGGATTTTCTTGCAAAGCCTGGCTAGAGTATTCCATGCGGTGGGGTGATCATTCTTTTCGGATTTCTGTGGGAAATTGAAAGAAAACAGGATATGGTCCTCTGTGACTGTGTACTGTACATACTTATACTGGGTACTGTGTAAGTACAGTTTATACTAATAAACTGTACTTACATCATAGTTGGTGGGGGGCAGGAAATACAGGTAGTCTTCAACTTGCAACCACAACTGAGCCCAAAATTTTATTTTCTTAAGTGAATCAAATTGTTAAGTGGGGTTTTTGGGGTTTTTTGGCCCCATTCTGTGACTTTTAGTGCCTCAGTTCAGTGAATCACTGCAGTTGCTAAGTTAGTGATGTGAATCTGACTTTGCTGGTCAGAAGGTCAAAAAAGAGATTCGGGTGACCCTGGGACACAGGGACCAGTCGCCATCATCATTAGCATCCTTCAGTCTCTAAAGACTATGGTGTCATGCAGGGGTGGATTCCTGATTCCGCTGCTATCCATGCGCTGCTATCGGTCCCGACCCCCAGGTTGATAACCATTGCTATATATCAGTGATTGCGAACCTATGGTACGGGTGCCACAGGTGGCACACGGAGCCATATCTGCTGGCACATGAGCCCTTGCCTTAGCTCAGCTCCAAAGTGCATGTGTGTGCAGGCTAGTTGATTTCTGGCTCACACAGGGGCTCTGGGGGGGTATATATGGCTTCCAGAGAGCCTCTGGGGGGATGGGGGAGGGTGTTTTTACCATCCCCCGGCTCCAGGAAGCCTTTGGAGTCTGGGGAGGGCGAAACATGAGCCTACTTGGTCCACCAGAGTTAGGGAAACAGGCCATTTCCAGCCTCCAGAGGGCCTCCAGGGGAGAGGGGAAGCTGTTTTTGACCTTCCCAAGAACTGAAAATTCTTCGGAGAGGGGCAGCATACAAATCTAATTGAATTGAATTGAATTATGGGTGTGGGCACTCACTCATGCGCGATAGCACATATGCATGCTCTTTCGGCACCTGATGGGAAAAACGGTTCACCATCACTGCTATAGATTGACATTGTTGCTCTTCTCTGCACTCTTTCTAGAGTCTCAACATTCTTTTTTAAATCATGGCGACCAAAACTGGATGCAGTATTCCAAGTGTGGCCTTACCAAGGCCTTATAAAGTGGCATTAACACTTCACGTCATCTTGATTTATCCCCATTTATGCAGATTAGAACTGTGTTGGCTTTTTTTGGCAGCTGCTGCACACTGCTGGCTCATATTTAAATGGTTGCAAAGTACCATATATATACTGTACCTGTGCATTTTGGGTTTTTTGCCTAAATGCAGAACCTTATTTTTTTCACCATCAAATTTCATTTCGTTTCATAGTGCCCAAAGTTCAAGTCTGTCAAGATCCTTCTATATCTTAAGCCCATCTTCCTGCCACCTTAGTGTCCTCTGCAAATTTGGTGAGTTTCCAATCTACTCTTTTCATTCGTTCCAATTACTCTTTTCATTCTCTTCATCAACGACCTCTGCGATCATATCACAAGCAGCTGTGTCCTTTTCGCCGACGATGTAAAACTATTCAACACCACAGACAACACATCTACTCTCCAAAAAGACATCGACTTTGTCTCAGATTGGTCTAACACCTGGCAACTTCAAATATCAACCAACAAATGCTCTACCCTCCACATCGGCAAAAAGAATCCAAACCTCATATATAAACTGAATAAACAAAATCTCACAGCCAACCCCCATTCAGTAAAAGACCTTGGAATACTAATATCAAATGGCCTAAGTACTAAAGCCCACTGCAACAATATCGCCAAAAAGGTTTCTAGAGTTGTTAACCTGATCCTACGCAGCTTCTGCTCCGGCAATCTCACACTACTCACCAGAGCCTACAAAATGTTTGCCAGACCCATCCTTGAATACAGTTCATCTGTCTGGAACCCATACCACATCTCGGACATCAACACCCTTGAAAATGTCCAAAGATACTTCACCAGATGAGCCCTTCACTCCTCCACTCGAAACAGAACACCCTACGAAAGCAGACTATCAATCCTAGGTCCAGAAAGCTTAGAACTACGACACCTAAAACATGATCTAAGTATTGCCCACAAAATCATATGCTGCAACGTCCTGCCTGTCAATGACTACTTCAGCATCAACCACAACAACACAAGAGCACGCAACAAATTCAAACTTAATATTAATCGCTCCAAGCTTGACTGTAAAAAATATGACTTTAGCAATCGAGTTGTCGAAGCGTGGAACTCATTACTCAGTAGTGTCAACCCCTAACCCCCAACATTTCTCCCGTAGACTATCCACGATTGACCTCTCCAGGTTCCTAAGAGGTCAGTAAGGGGCATGCATAAGCGCACTAGTGTGCCTTTCGTCCCCTGTCCGATTATCTTTTCTTCCTTCATATATCTTCTCCTCTATTTTTATATCTTCTCTTTATATATAATATTTCATGTCTATTCTCTTCAATATGTATTGTGTATTAGACAAAATAAATAAATAAAAATAAATAAAATTAAATATTTGTTTATTGGACATATGCCGTCCTTCTCCGAAGACTCAGAGTGGCTCACAACATATAAAAGCAATACAAAAAACAATTCTAAAGCCCAATTATAAAACTAATCTAAAAACCCAAGTCATAAGACCATGTAACCACATTCATTCATATCACAGTCATGCTAACGGCCAGAGCAGAGTATTAGAGCTCAATGGCCTCAGGCCTGCCAGCAAAAGTGAGCTTTTAAAGCCTTCCAGAAGGCCAGGAGTGTGGGGGCGGTACGAATCTCTGGGGGGAGCTGATTCCAGAGAGTCGGAGCTGCCACAGAAAAGGCCCTTCCCCTAGGGCCCACCAGACGACATTGCTTGGCTGACGGGACCTGGAGAAGGCCGACTCTGTGGGCTCTTACTGGTCATTGGGATACATGAGGCTAGAGATGGTCCTATAAGTAACCTCGTCTTAAGCCATGTAAGACTTTAGAGGTAACGACCAACGCTTTGAATTGCGTTTGGAGACCAATCAGTAGCCAATGCAGCTCAGGAACAGTGATGGGCTCCTAACGGTATGGTCAGGTACTCAGAACCAGTAGAAAAATTTTGGTCAGGTACACAGAACTGGCAGAAATTTTTTGAATTGTTTTCTTTTTTTCCCTTCTGGCCTCTGGATATGTTTTTCCTATTACAGTAAATGAGGTTGAACATGTATAACTTTAGAAGAGCTGTGCTTGTGTGTGTGTCTGTGTGTGTACATACACATACAGTTTATATAGCAGGTAATGTATATTTTGGGGGTCCTGTGTGTAATATGTATGTACACATATGGCATATATACATAGAACTAAGGAGTATGTTTTGGATGTTCAGTAATAGTAAATAGATAGGGAAACTGTATCTCTTGGAGGCCAGGAGAGGCCAGGCACCCTAACCCTAACCCAAACCCTTGACGTGAGTGACGTCAAGTTGGCCACCTTTAAGCCAGTCACATGACCTTTAAGCCATCCCTTGGTTACATGCTCATCAAGCCACTCCCACCTGGTCACATGGCCAGCGAGCCACACCCACAAAACAACACACACACACCCGGCAGTCTGGTAGTAAAAAATTTTGCAGCCCTTCACTGCTCACTAAGTGACGGAGATCCATGGGCAAACCTTGGTAAGCCCGTGACAGCTCTCACGGCTGCATGTTGGACTAATTCTAATACAAATCTAATAAATTGAATTGAATTGAATTAACTGCAGTTCCCGAACGTTCTTCAAAGGTAGCCCCATATGGAGAGCATTGCAGAAATCTACCCCCTTGTCTAAATCATTGATGAAGAGGTTGCTCTAGAACCAATCCGGTCTTGGACTGGCATTTCTCCTGGCCAACCATTTTGCGCTGCTCACCTGCAAGAAGATTCCCACGACGACCAATCCATTAGGCAGCTTCGACGCCTCTTCTACAGACATGTTGTTTATAGTATGAACCAAGTGCATCTGAAGCAAGATAGGAGAACGAGCATGAACACCAATATTTTTAAATTCAATGTAACAATACAGGTCTCCCTCAGCTTAACAACCACATTTAGTGACCATTTGAAGTTACGGTGGCACTGAAAAAAATGACTTGTGACCGTCTGTCACATAGAAACATAGAAGATTGACAGAATCTTCATGGTCCATCTAGTCTGCCTTTATACGATATCCTGCATTTTATCTTAGGGTGGATCAATGTTTACCCCAGGCATGTTTAAATTCAGTTACTGTGGATTTACCAACCACGTCTGCTGGAAGTTTGTTCCAAGCATCTACTACTCTTTCAGTAAAATAATATTTTCTCAGGTTGCTTCTGATCTTTCCGCCAACTAACCTCAGATTGTGTCCCCTTGTTCTTGTGTTCACTTCCCTATTAAAAACACTTCCCTCCTGAATCTTATTTAACCCTTTAACATATTTAAATATTTCGATCCTGTCCCCCCCTTTCCCTTCTGTCCTCCAGACTATACAGATTGAGTTCATTAAGTCTTTCCTGATACGTTTTATGCTTAAGACCGTCTTTGAATCCGTTCAATTTTATCCATATCTCTTTGTAGGTGAGGTCTCCCGAACTGAACCCAGTATTCCAAATGTGGTCTCACCAGTGCTCTATCCAGTGAGATCACAGTCTCCCTCTTCCTGCTTGTTATACCTCTAGCTATGCAGCCAAGCATTCTACCATCAAGCCAAGCATTCATCCCTTAGTAATTCCATTTTTGTTGGCACCCTGAATTGATTACCTCCATAGTGTGGCGTCTGCCATCAATTGTGTGCTCTGCGCCACTGTTTTTAATGGTGCCCCAATGGAGGTGCGCCTGCTGCAGTGTATATGGTTCTGTAAGGTCACCACCAGAGATTGTTGCTTTGGAAAGAACCATTAACTGAGCTGTAACAGAGTGAAAACAAAATTAAGAGCAATGATGGGTCTTGGACCTATGAGCAAATGAGCATAATTCCAGCAGATGATGATTCATAATTTGAATTAAATATTTAGGAAGGTAGGTGCTGCACTATCCCAGAAAATCCCACTCTTAAAACTGTAAGAATGATAGTAGATTGTATGAAACGCTCTCCTATTCTACCACCTCTTACAATATTAGACAACAATGAGCCGGGGTGGCGCAGCAGGTAGAGTGCTGTACTGCAGGCCACTGAAGCTGACTGTAGATCTGAAGGTCAGCGGTTCAAATCTCATCACCGGCTCAAGGTTGACTCAGCCTTCCATCCTTCCGAGGTGGGTAAAATGAGGACCCAGATTGTGGGGGCAATAGGCTGGCTCTGTTAAAAAAGTGCTATTGCTAACATGTTGTAAGCCGCCCTGAATCTAAGGAGAAGGGCGGCATAAAAATCGAATAAATAAATAAATAAACAAACAAACAAACAAACACAGCATCAACAACAGTAGAAATTTCCAAGTTTCTGGATTCTATAATCTCCCAGGACTTAAAATGGATACCTTACAATAAAGCCAGCATTAAAAAGACACAACAAAAAATGTCCTTTCTGCATCAACTCAGAAAGATCAAATTGCACAAGAATCTGCTGATACAGTCCTACAGAGGAATTACTGATTCTGTCATTTGCACACAGAGACGCAGCTTTAACGCATTTACTAAGGACTGGCAAAGTTATCCAGTTTTTCTGTCGAAACATTTTTATCTTGGTTTCCTTAAGCCAGTGTCTCCCAACCTTGGCAACCTGAAGACATTTGGACTTCAACTCCCAGAATTCCCCAGCCAGCATTATCTTCAAGTTGCCAAGGTTGGGAAACACTGGCTTAAGCAAAGGACTAAGGCCTCTCTCGTAACAGATAAATGTCTGTCTGTTTGCCATTTTCCACCTATGGCAGTTCCACCTTTGTTTAGTAGACTCCGAGAGTTCGCCTACAATCTGAAGAAGAGAAGATTGGCAGGAAAGGAGATAGTGTTTAATAATGTTGTGTCTATAGTCACTGTGACTAGGTGCCCTCTTGTTCAGCTTCTTCTAACATAACTTTCATTTTTATTTTGGAATAAAGAAAGACAAGTTGGTCTAGCACAGGGGTGGAAGTGACCTAAGAGTCTTCCAGCGTCACCCATATTATGTCCCTCAGGGATGTCCCCTGAGTTACCTTCTCCTTAGACTTTGGAGGTACTTCTAGTCCTAATTCTTGCTCAAGCAGGATACCCTCAACCTTGAGGTGACATTAAGATGTGTGGACTTCAATTCCCAGAATTGAAGTCCAATTTAGCAATAGATGATCATCAATAAATACGTACCCTGATGCCCTGTATTCTTTACTGCGACGAGGAGGTTACGGTCTCCATAGTTTTTGAAATATAGTGATTTCTCCGCAGGTTTGCTTATGACTGACCGGGTGTTGATGTTGATGGGAGATTGATTCTTGCCATTGCAGGAGCCAAGAGGTCCCCAGGTGTCAGGTCCTGGCAGAAAAAAAGAGTAAGGAGATGATTATATTCATCATATAATAATGTAGGCTTTCTAATATTTTTTTTCTTTTTGCAATTAGAGAGAGAGATAAAGAGAGAGAGAGATAAAGAGATAGAGATGGAGAAAGAAAAAGAGGTAGACAGAGATAGAAATAGAGATAGAGGTCCTTGGAAAGTTCCTTATTATGTGCCTCTAGTATGTAGAAGCTTCACCGGTATAGGTAGTCCTCGACTTATGACCACAATTGAGTTCACTATTTTTGTTGCTGAGACACTTGTTTAGTGAATTTTGCCCCATTTTATGATCTTTCTTGCTATATATATAAATGTGCTGAAAGGAGAAACATGTAGATGTTCTTCCTCAGGTTTCAGTATACAGTGTTCCCTCGATTTTCATGGGGGTTGCGTTCCAAGACCGCCCGCGAAAGTCGAATTTCCGCAAAGTAGAGATGCGGAAGTAAATACACTATTTTTGGCTATTAACAGTATCACAAGCCTTCCCTTAACACTTTAAACCCCTAAATTACAATTTCCCATTCCCTTAGCAACCATTTAGATTATTACTCACCATGTTTATTTATTTAAAAAAATATTTATTAAAGGCAGACAAAAGTTTGGTGATGACATATGACATCATCGGGCGGGAAAAACCGTGGTATAGGGAAAAAACCCGCGAAGTATTTTTTAATTAATATTTTTTTTAAACCGTGGTATAGACTTTTCGCGAAGTTCGAACCCGCGAAAATCAAGGGAACACTGTATTTTAACCGCAAGATTGATAAGGATACATTGGCAGTTGCCACACTTGCGATCGCATCATATGGAATTCACAGAGATTTTCAACATTTAAACAATGTGTGCGGGTGAGTAGATGTGTTCATTTCTTTGAATTTATTATTTCTTTCTCTTAGCAAGTTAATATTTTTAATATCAGTGGTTTTAACTACTGCTATCTTTATACCATTAGATGTATAACGTATGCTATAACGCTAGCCTTTAACAAAAAACTGAGATGTATCCTTCTTCAAAGTGTTGTCAGTTGAGGAAGTAAGCAGTACATTAATTGTAATAGCAGCCAATGTTAAATTTATGTTGGTCATTGATTTCTTTAAAAAGCTCTAGTTCGGGCATGTCCAATCTTGGCAACTTTAAGTGCTGTGGACTTCAACTCCCAGAATTCCCCATGCCAGCATGGGGAATTCTGGGAGTTGAAGTCCGCAGCTCTTAAAGTTGCCAAGGTTGGGCATCCCTACCCTAAATGGATTGCTGAATTTGACTGAATTTGTCAATTGCATTGATTCTCCTATAAGAAGCCTTGTGGTTAACCCAGTGCTTCTCCACCGTGATGATTGTTTGCAATATTCGGCAATTTTTGCTGAAAAAGTTTAAGTGGCTTATCAGCATGATTGGGATGCAATGTGTTTAAGTGACACCTTAATTTATTTGGCTTCATGCTGTCTGCTGCCAACATTTTTAGACACAATAAACATGTCGGTCTTTCCTCGTCTCCCACCATATTCACAATGAAACCAAGCACTACATATGCTTCATCATATTTTCTTGTCTTAGCTTTCGGGAGACTTACGTTTGTCTTATTATCTCCATCTCTCTCTCTCTCTCCTCCTTTCTTTTCATCCCTGTTAAATATTTTTCCCTGGAGTCTCTTAAGGGTTTGTTATCTGCACTTCATATCTCCTCCTCTGTGCTATGTGCTATTGTTTGGTGCAAAAAATCCCCCCTACTCCCTGTGGCAAAAAAATGTACATTCCCCAATCCCCAGGGGTCACATGCCTTCCCCACCATTGCTCCGTGTTCCCTCCGCCCAAGAGGGGCCAGCCCCACTATTTGAGAAGCACTGGATTAACCCAATGGGAAGATTTCTGGAGTCAGAGAAAAAAACAGCCATGTCTTACCACAAACTTTTGGGAGATCATAACACCAGGGTATTGGCTCTTCTGAAAGAAAGGAAGAGGAAAGGAAAATTAAATGGCTTTTTAAGGAAACATTGAAGGAAGCATATGCCAAAAGCATCGGTAAAGTACTTCTTGCATTCAGTGGCATTTGCAGGAACATCCAAAAGGAAAATTAAGATGGCAACAGAGCCAGGCAATCAAAGCCCCACCCCTTTTTTATATATTAGAGAACCATCTTTCAGCTGTGGCGAGGGGGGCGTTTGCCCAGGTTCGCCTGGTGCACCAGTTGCGGCCCTATCTGGACCGGGACTCATTGCTCACAGTCACTCATGCCCTCATCACCTCGAGGTTCGACTACTGTAATGCTCTCTACATGGGGCTACCTTTGAAAAGTGTTTGGAAACTTCAGATCGTGCAGAATGCAGCTGCGAGAGCAGTCATGGGCTTACCTAGGTATGCCCATGTTTCACCATCACTCCGCAGCCTGCATTGGCTGCCGGTCAATTTCCGGTCACAATTCAAAGTGTTGGTTATGACCTTTAAAGCCCTTCATGGCACTGGACCAGAATATCTCCGAGACCGCCTCCTGCCGCACGAATCCCAGCGACCGATTAGGTCCCACAGAGTGGGCTTTCTCCAGGTCCCGTCAACTAAACAATGTCGGTTGGCGGGCCCCAAGGGAAGAGCCTTCTCTGTGGCGGCACCGACTCTCTGGAACCAACTCCCCCCAGAGATTAGAACTGCCCCTACTCTTCCTGCCTTCCGTAAACTCCTTAAAACCTACCTTTGCCGTCAGGCATGGGGGAATTGAAACACCTCCCCCGGGCATGTTCAATTTATACATGGTATGCTTGTGTGTGTGTCTGTTAGTATATGGGGTTCTTTTAAATCTTTAAATATTTTAATGTTATTTGGATTATTTATGATTTGTTCTATCTTGTTGTGAGCCGCCCCGAGTCTTCGGAGAGGGGCGGCATACAAATCTAAATAATAAATAAATAAATAAATAAATATGGGTATCATGTGTATAGTTATGGCCGCCATCTTGACTTTTTAAATATTTTCTAAAGACACTTTCATTCATTCAACACCTAAACCAATTTTTTGGCATGCAAACGGATTGTCAAATTCTCTTCCTCGCCAACTTTCCCAACCCCTCACATATAAGAACTGAAGATATTGATAAAACTCCTTTCCCAAAGAAATAAATACAGATGTTTCATCTGCATTTTTTCTTTGGGAAAGGAGTTTTATATATATATCCAGTTCTCCAAATTTTCCTAAAAGGAAAAAAAAAAAGAACCATTGTCCTTGTTTAGATTTTGACTTCACGGATTACCATAAACAGAGGAAATTCAATTGAGGTTGCCGGGATGCCATCCCATGGTATGTTAGAATAAGTAAACACAACAATAGAAAGAGTGGAGGAGGGGATAGGATACGGAGGGAAGAAAGGGAGAGGAGAGGAAAGAGGATAAGGAGAGGGAAGGTGGGAGGAGCAAGAAAGAGGAATAAGGAAATAGAGAAGGAAGGAGAAGAGGAGGAAAGTAAGAAAGGAGGAAAGTCTCAACCTTTCTAATGCCGTGACCTCTTAATGTAGTTCCTCATGTTGTGGTGACCCCCAACCATAAGTCTAGCACCAATCCCCCCAAAAGAGCTTTAAGCTGATTGGCAGGAAGGTCAGAGGGACACCCCCACTGTAAACGCCTGATTGGTCGCATTGTAAAAATATGTTCCAAGGCACCAGAATAGAAGCTTTAATTCATAACACCATGGGAAATTTGTCTTTTCTCATGGTTTTAGGCAGCCCCTGTGAAATGGTTATTTAATCCCCAAAGGGGTCCCAACCTCCAGGTTGAGATTAGATTAGATTAGATTTATTGGATTTATATGCCGCCCCTCTCCGCAAACTTGGGGTGGCTCACAACAATCATAAAAACATAGTAACTAATCCAATTCCCACCAATCTAATTACAATTTTAAATTAAAAAATTTAAATAAAAAAATTAAATTAAATTAAAAAATTCATAAAACAATCCCAATATATATAAAAAACAGGCACACAGTCAATCAATCAAACGGCAAAACAACATGGGCAAGGGGGAGATGTTTTAGTTCCCCCATGCTTGACGACAGAGGTGGGTTTTAAGGAGTTTACGAAAGGCAGGGAGGGTGGGGGCAATCCTAATCTCAGGGGGGAGCTGGTTCCAGAGGGTCGGAGCCCCCACAGAGAAGGCTCTTCCCCTGGGTCCCGCCAGACAACTGGGATGGAAGAAGGAAGGTAGGAAAGGGTTGTGGAGGAATAAAAGGTAGAGGAAGGCGAAAAAGCAGCCTTGATCCTGTGTAATTAACTTGGTGAAAGGAAAATGTGTATAAATGTTAATGGAAAATATATTATCATGTTAAAAATTGGGGGGGAGGGGATAAAAAAATAAAAAAGAGGGAATATAATAATGACACAGGATCATTTGAAAAACTGACTCCTTCAAAGTGCAAGTAGTCCTGGACTTACAACCATTTGTTTAGTAACCATTCAAAGTTACAATGGCACTTAAAAAGTGACTTGTGACTGTTATTCACACAACCGTTGAAGCATCCACATGGTCAAGTGATTAAACTTCAAATACTTGGCAACAGGCATGCATTTACAACAGTTGCAGTATCCCGAGGTCTTGTGATCTCCTTTTGCGACCTTCTAATAAGAAGAATCAACAGGGAAGGTAGATTCATTTTACAACAGTATTACTAACTTAACAACTGCAGTGATCACTTAACAGCCATTTCAAGAAAGGTCGTAAAATAGGGCAAAACTCACTTAAGAGCTGTCTTGCTTAGCAATAGAAATTTGGAGTTCAATTGTGGTTGTAAGATGAGGGCTACCTGTAGTATAGCTTTGGTACAGTGAAGGGTTGTAAAAAAATTTTACTACCACACTGTGGGCATGACTTATTTTGTGGGTGTGGCTTGCCAGTCATGTGACCAGGTGGGAGTGGCTTGATGATCATGTCATAGGGAGTGGCCTAAAGGTCATGTGACTGGCTTAAAGGTGGCCACCTTGACGTCACTCACATCAAGGGTTTGGGTTAGGGTTAGGGTGCCTGGCTTCTCCTTGCCACAAAGAAATACAATTTCCCTAGCTATTTACTATTACTAAACATCCAAAATATGCTATTTAATTCTATGTGTAGATGCTGTATGTGTACATACATATTTATTTATTTATTTATTTTTATTTATTAGATTTGTATGCCGCCCCACTCTGTAGACTCGGGGTGGTTCACAGCAACAATAAAACAATGTACAACAAATCTAATAATTTAAAAACACTAAAAATCCCATTATTAAAAGCAAACATACACACAACCATACCATGCACAAACTGTATAGGCCTGGGGGAGATGTCTCAATTCCCCCATGCCTTATGGCGGAGATGGGTTTTAAGGAGTTTGCGAAAGGCAAGGAGGGTGGGGGCAGTTCTAATCTCCGGGGGGAGCTGGTTCCAGAGGGTTGGGGCCGCCACAAAGAAGGCTCTTCCCCTGGGTCCCACCAAATGACGTTTAGTCAACGGGACCCGGAGAAGGCCAACTCTGTGGGACCCAACCGGTCGCTGGGATTCGTGCGGCAGAAGGAGGTCCCAGAGATATTATGATCCGATACCATGAAGGGCTTTATAGGTCATAACCAACACTTTAAATTGTGACCGGAAACTGATCAGCAACCAATGCAGACTGCGGAGTATTGGTGTAACATGGGCATACCTAGGGAAGCCCATGATTGCTCTCGCAGCTGCATTCTGCACGATCTAAAGTTTCCGAACACTTTTCAAAGGTAGCCCCATGTAGAGAGCATTACAGTAGTCGAGCCTCGAGGTGATGAGGGCATGAGTGACTGTGAGCAGTGAGTCCCGGTCCAGATAGGGCCGCAACTGGTGCACCAGGCGAACCTGGGCAAACGTCCCCCTCGCCACAGCTGAAAGATGGCTCTCTAATGTGAGCTGTGGATCGAGGAGGACACCCAAGTTGCGGACCCTCTCTGAGGGGGTCAATAATTCCGCCCCCAAGGTTATGGACAGACAGATGGAATTGTCCCTGGGAGGCAGAACCCAAAGCCACTCCGTCTTGTCCGGGTTGAGTTTGAGTCTGTTGACATCCATCCAGACCCCAACAGCCTCCAGGCACCGGCACATCATTTCCACTCCTTCGTTGACTGGACATGGGCTGGAGATATTACACACAAGCACACAAAAATATACAGTATCTACTATATAAACTATATGTGTATGTACACACATGCACGCACAGCTCTTTTAAAATTATACACATTCAACCTTATTTAGTGCGATAGGAAAAACATACCCAGAGCCCAGAAGGGGAAAAAATAAAAAAATAAAAAAAATTTCTACTTGTTCTGCGTACCTGACTGTAGGAGCCTATCAATGCTTTGGTAACTGTAAGCTCTTAATTACAACTAGGACAGACTGAATTTCTCTCTGTTGCAGAGGACAGAATCCAGATAATTTTTCAAAACTGGGCATTAAGGAGGTTGTCTCCCATTGGAAATTGAAGGTCCCATGGTAGAAAACCTACTACCACTACTTACCATTACAAGTAACACAGAAATTTTCCAGGATCAGGAAGATCAGGATGCATACTGATAGTTTTAATGGTAAACCAACACTTCCCATTGTACCTGCATAGAGAAAACACATTGTTAATAGATTACCAAACCAATATTTTTCTCCCACTCATAGAAACGTAGAAACATAGAAGTCTGACGGCAGAAAAAGACCTCATGGTCCATCTAGTCTGCCCTTATACTATTTTCTGTATTTTATCTTAGGATGGATATATGTTTATCCCAGGCATGTTTAAATTCAGTTACTGTGGATTTATCTACCACGTCTGCTGGAAGTTTGTTCCAAGGATCTACTACTCTTTCAGTAAAATAATATTTTCTCATGTTGCTTTTGATCTTTCCCCCAACTAACTTCAGATTGTGCCCCCTTGTTCTTGTGTTCACTTTCCTATTAAAAACACTTCCCTCCTGGACCTTATTTAACCCTTTAATATATTTAAATGTTTCAATCATGTCCCCCCTTTTCCTTCTGTCCTCCAGACTATACAGATTGAGTTCATTAAGTTTTTCCTGATACGTTTTATGCTTAAGACCTTCCACCATTCTTGTAGCCCCTCTTTGGACCCGTTCAATTTTGTCAATATCTTTTTGTAGGTGAAGTCTCCAGAACTGAACACACTTTTCCAAATGTGGTCTCACCAGCATTCTATATAGCGGGATCATAATCTCCCTCTTCCTGCTTGTTATACCTCTAGCTATGCAGCCAAGCATCCTACTTGCTTTCCCTACCGCCTGACCACACTGCTCACCCATTTTGAGACTGTCAGAAATCACTACCCCTAAATCCTTCTCTTCTGAAGTTTTTGCTAACACAGAACTGCCAATGCAATATTCAGATTGAGGATTCCTTTTCCCCAAGTGCATTATTTTACATTTGGAAACATTAAACTGCAGTTTCCATTGCTTTGACCATTTATCTAGTAAAGCTAAATCATTTACCATATTACAGACCCCTCCAGGAATATCAACCCTATTGCACACTTTAGAGTCATCGGCAAATAGGCAAACCTTCCCTACCAAACCTTCCCCTATGTCACTCACAAACATATTAAAAAGAATAGGACCCAGAACAGACCCTTGTGGCACACCACTTGTAACTTGTCTCTGCTCAGAATACTCGCCATTAACAATAACTCTCTGATGTCTATGCTTCAGCCAGCTTGAAATCCACTGAACTATCCAGGGATTAAGTCCAATCTTCACTAATTTATCTATCAGCTCTTTATGTGGAACCGTATCAAAGGCTTTGCTGAAGTCCAGGTAGGCAATATCCACGGCACCACCTTCATCCAACACCTTTGTGACATAGTCAAAGAAATCAATGAGATTAGTCTGACATGATTTGCCTTCAGTAAAGCCATGCTGATTTGGGTCCAATAAGTCCTATGATTTCATGTTCTATAATCTTAATTAAAAAAAGGTCTGAGCAGGTTACTAAACCAGGTCAACTAAAGAGGCTGGCTTTCTGGGCTCTAGCAATTCATGAATTTCTCCTTACTGCTTCCCTGCCCAAGCAATACCTTGCATGTTAACTATGCTAAGCATTAATTAAGTAATTCCATTTCAAAGGAGGTAGGTTTTTTTTCAAAGCGTCACTCTCTCAACATCTCCAGTTCCACTTTGCCTAAAGGTTAAAATCCAACACAGGTAATCCTTGACTTATGACCACAACAGATCCGCAAATTTCTGTTGCTAAGCAAGACGGTTGTTAAGTGAGTTTTGCCCAATTTCGTGACCTTCCATACCACCGCTGTTAGGTGAATCCCTGCAGTTGTTAAGCCAGTAACCTGGCTGCTAAGTCGTTCAGTTAGTAACTGCATTACCAGCTTAACGACAGCAGTGGTTCACTTAACAACGGTGGCAAGAAAGATTGCAAGATTAGGCAAAGCAGGGGTCTTGCTTAGAAACAGAAATTGTGGGTTCAGTTGTGGTCACAAGTCGAGGACTACCGGTACTGGAGTTTAAACTGTAGACAAATCATTTTCTCTATTAGATATTTTTTGTATTAGTAGCATCGAATTAGATATTCAATCGTGTATTCCTTTTTCTGTATCTGCATTTATACTTTTGAGAAGAGCAGGGATGATACATCCCTAGATTGTATGTTAAATGTTTGTAAGTCTGTATGTTATTTTAAAGAAAATTAATAAAAAAATATTGGGAAAAAAAATAAACTGTAGACAAATCTGATTCTGCTTGTCAGAATAGGTGATCACATGACCATGAGACACTGTGACTGTCAAAAATATGGGCCAGTTTCCAAGTGTCTGAATTTTGATCATGTAACCATGGAGTTGCTGTAAGGGTCGTAATGTGAAAAATTGTCGTGTCCCTTTTTTCACTGCTGTTGTAACTAAACAAATGCTTGTTAAGTCGAAGGATAACTATACTGCAAGACCACAGGTTGGGAAAGATTGCACATTCATATTTAGGGATCTCATTTATATATCAACAACAACAACAACAACAGAGTTGGAAGGGACCTTGGAGGTCTTCTAGTCCAATCCTCTGCTTAGGCAGGAAACACTACACTACTTCAGACAAATAGTCATCCAACATCTTAAAAACTTCCAGTGTTGGAGCATTCACAACTTCTGGAAGCAAGCTGTTGCACTCATTAATTGTTCTGTCTGTCAGGAAATTTCTAAGTTGCTTCTCTCCTCGTTCAGCTTTCACTCATTGCTTCTTGTTCTACCCTCAGGTGCTTTGGAGAATAGCTTGACTCCTCCTTCTTTGTGGCAACCTCTGAGATATTGGAACCCTGCTATCCTGTCTCCCCTGGTCCTTCTTTTCATTAAGCTAGCCATGCCCAGTTTCTGCAATCCTTCTTCATGTGTTTTAGCCTCCAGGCCCCTAATCATCTTTGTTGCTCTTCTCTGCACTCTTTCTAGAGTCTCAACATCCTTTTTGCATTGAGGAGACCAAAACTGAATGCAGTATTATAAATGTGGCTGTACCAAGGCATTATAAAGTGGTTATATAGTATATAATATTGCATTGGCATCCTTCAGTCTTGTTATTATATATATATATCTGTTATTATATATCTTGTTGGCAGGACAGTTCTGAGCACAGTGAAAACCTAAGCTAATGGAAACTGCCGAAGCTGCATTTGGCAATTGGTAAGAGTGCATAATGCTACCTAAGAGCTGACGTTGGCAAGCCTGTTGCCAGGATGCATAATAAATCTCGATGGGCGGGGAAGGACCTCTCCAAAGAGAAGGTATGAATGCCTGCAGAAACATGGCCTGTTTTAAACCATCAATGGAGGTCCTGGATTTAATGGAGGTAAATAGGACTTTCTGCAGGCATTCAGGAGGCAGGAAGGCTTGGTTTTATGGGAGCTTCTATATATATTACGGTGTAGTAAAACTGCAGGACTTTAAAAACACTGACATTCTGTGAGCTCCCTTCAAATGGAAAGATGTAGGCCAGTGGTCTACAACTGGTCTACTAATGTGCTCAATGATGGCCTGCTACCAAAACGGCAAGGTGCTACGTTTCGGTAGTGATTTTTAGGATATATATGCAGCTGTGTACCCCCAATGCACGCATACATGCCCCAGCATGAGATTTGACTTCTGTGCATGCGCAGCAAGCGGAATCTTGCATGAAGACGCTTGCGCAAGAGAGATTTCAACGATTTTTGATATTTTTTGCTTCTGCGCATGTGCAGAAGCAAAAATATCGTCAAAAATCACCAAAATCTCACCCACGTGTGCATCCTCATGCAATATTTTGCTTGCTGCGCATGCATAGAAGCCAAATCTCACACCAACGGACGTGCACACGCCCATGATGGCCTCGGAGAGCACACTGGTTGTCTGAACGGGCCGTGACCTATTGTGGGAGAAATGGGAAGGCTTGGGGACCACTGTCCTAGACCAGGGGTAGGCAAAGTTGGCTCTTCTATGACTTGTGGACTTCAACTCCCAGAATTCCTGAGCCCATCATGCTAGCTCAGGAATTCTGGGAGTTGAAGTCCACATGCCAAAGAAGAGCCAATTTTGCCTACTCTGTCCTAGACCACCGTTGGCCTAGCTTACGCCTAATTCTGATGCCACTCTTGGCTCAGCCGTAAAGCAAAGAAACAGCCTTATTCAATAGAGATTGGGAAACCTCCTAAGACTGTTGATCTGATAAGAAGCTTGGGAGAAACCACAGGCTCCCCACCCTCCTGAACCAGGGCAGCTCTACATATCAGTTGACTGATGATAGAGGTGATTTATAACCTGGCTTTCATACCAGAGTTCAATGTGGCCGTGGTTCTCCTTCCACCTGTTTTCCTACCTAACCACAACCTGGAATATAGGTTAGGTTAAAAGGGAGGGATTGGTATCTTGCTGAGCTTCTATCCCTGAGCAGGGGCTACAATCCGCAACTCCTTAAACCAGGGGTTGGCAAAGTTGACTCTTCCATGACATGTGGACTTCAATTCCCAGAATTACTGAGCTAGCATGATTGGCTCAGGAATTCTGGGATTTGAAGTCCACAAGTCATATCATCCCCTAACGCCCTACATTTTACCCTTAGACTATCCACGGTTGACCTCTCCAGATTCCTAAGAGGTCAGTAAGGGGTGTACATAAGCGCACTAGAGTGCCTTCCGTCCCCTGTCCTATAGTCTCTCCTATATCTCGTATTTCTTCTCTACTATATCCTCTATAACCTTCAATGTGTATTATTGTGTATTGGACAAAATAAATAAATTATACATATATATATATTATGTTTTCATAGATTTTCATAGGTATATGTATGTAGATTGTTCTGAGTTCGTGTTTTGCCCCGTGTAATATTTTGAATGTCTATGCGACGTTTCGGTGAAATCACATTCACCATCATCAGGCTGAAGTTGTAAGCTTCGTGCTGCTGTAAATATATAACAAACTATATTTACAGCAGCACAAAGCTTAAAACTTCAGCCTGATGATGGTGAATGTGATTTCACCGAAACGTCGCATAGACATTCAAAATATTACACGGGGCAAAACACGAACTCAGAACAATCTACATATATATATATATGTCACATGGTTTTTTTTGCTGAATTTGAAAATTAAGGGAGACTAGGATAGATCTATTTCAGCCTTATTTTGGCCTCATCAGCTAGCCATACCCACTGGGACTTGAACCTGCAACCTTTGCCTTGTAAGGCAGAGAATTATCCTCTAGGCTACAGTATCCAATCCCTTCAGCTCTGCACCAGGTATGATATATATATATATATACAGTATATCTTCTCTAAACCAGCCACCTTCACCACTACATTACGTTGGGTTCCAGCAAGTCTAGCCCAAAGTCATGTAGTCAGGTGTGAAGGCTGAGAATCAACTCAAACCTGGGTTGCTCTTTCCACATCCCACATCTGCTCCTGAAAAGCAGCGGGAATCAGACCGCCTACAGTTCCCAGCCTATCTTGCAACAAGGACGTTCTGTGAAAGTCCTTGAAAGCAAAACAGGTTCTTCACTGGAGACCAAGGAGAGGCAGAAATTTGGTCCCATCAAGGTGGAAAAAACGCCTGGCTCCTCTTGGATTCCAATTCCTACCACTGGCAGAGTAGATCTCCCTGTTGCTTACCTGCTCCGCTTGCCTCTTTCTGTCGTGGAAGACTTGGGGAACAGCTTCTTTTCGGGAGTGTCTTTCAGTCTTAGGAAAGCCAGCTTTTATTATAGGCTTGCTCCTCCCAGGGAGAAGTTGGTAGGCAGGGAAATTGGACACACCTTCAGAGAAGAGGCATTGGACCATCCAGCCAGGGACATGCCTATTAGTGATTTTTGTTTGCCTATTTTTGTTTGCCTATTAGTGATTTTTATTTGCCTATTCCACACTAGGAGGAACTCCATCCGAATAGCCAACTAGTTACGTAGAATTTGTTGACTGATAGATCATTGGGCTTTGGGATTGGAAAGCCAGCATCCCAATCTTGAATCATGATTAATTAATAGAAGTTAGTTAGTTAGTTAGTTAGTTAGTTAGTTAGTTAGTTAGTTAGTTAGTTAGTTAGTTAGTTGACTTCTATGCCGCCCAATCCCGAAGGACTCCGGGCGGCTTACAATAATAATATAAATACATTATACAATTCCATAGTACTTGGGACAGGTGGTATGATTGGATAAACCAAAAAAAAACATTTAAAACTTTAATATTGCATACACATCCAAAAGAAAATGGGGAAAAAGGAAACGTAGACAAACTGTTGCTAAACGCAACCATTGATCTCTACAGAACCATTAATTATAACCCAAGGAAAGAAGTACAAAGAGACAGAAACAAGGTAATTTAAGAAGTTTAGTTTATAATAAAATCAGGAAATGAAATGGAAGAAAACATGGATAGGATGTAAATAATAAGGTCCAGCAAAACAGCTGGCATTTATGTTATTCGTTAGAAGTTCTGGTACCAATGTAAATTATAGTATAAAGCAGCATGCTTTATTATGTAACATTGTTTGCTCGTATATCCTTGGATTTCTTTGGGTTTTTTCTTGGTTTTTTCCTTTTCTCTGTGCGTGTCTATGTTTTCTCTTTTTGTTGTTTTAAATGTAAATAATTAATAAAGATATTTTTAAAAAACACAAATAGATACAAAGCAATAAAAAAGAAGTTGAATATAGTCTAAACTAAGTAAAACCCCTTATTTAAAAGAAACTCCATTAATATAAAGCAGTCATATCCCATACATATATCCCATCCATACAGTTGTTAATTCATGGCCCCCCAGGCCTGCCAGCAGAGCCAGGTCTTTGTGGCCTTACGGAAGGCCAATAGGGTGGGAGCAGTACGGACATCGGGGGGCAGTTGGTTACATAAAGCCGGGGGCAGCCACTGAGAAGGCCCTTCCCCATGGTCCCGCCAACCTGCAGAATGACAGTCGGAAGAGATTTGAAGGGTTTCCAGTGCAGCTCAACTGCTCTGTCTTCACCCATCTAAGGGCCCTGAATACAGGTAGTCCTCGATTTACAGCAGTTCACTTAGTGAACGTTCAAAGTTATGAAGCCACAGGGGGGAAAAAGGGGTCTGAGGCCGTTTTTCACACTTACAACTTTTGCAATCCCGTAGTCACGCGATTTATATTCAAGTGTTTGACACCTTTGGGTTCATATTTATGACAGTTGCAGGGTCCTGGGGTCACCCGATCCACTTTTGTGACCTTCAGACCAGCGAAGTCAATGTGGGAGCCAGATTTGCTTAACCACTGTTGTTACTAATTTAACAACTGCAATGATTCACTTAACAAATCTGGCGAGAAAAGTTGTAAACTGGAGCAAAATTCGCTTAACAAATTTCTCTTAACCTAGCTACTTAAATTTTGAGCTCAGTTGTAAGTTGAGGATTTCCGGTACAGAAATGAGGTCAGTAGGAAATGATGGAAGCTGTAGAACTGAGACATTTGGGGGAAATTCTGATTGGTAGTCCTCGATTTATGACCACAATTGAGCCCAACGTTTCTGTTGCTAAGTGAGACAGCTGTTAAGCATGTTTTGCCCCCCCCTTTTTTTTTTTGAATTGCCTTATCATGTTTGTAAAGTGAATCCAAGCATTGGTTAAGCGAATCTGGCTTCCCTATTGATTTTGCTTGTCAGAAGTTCGGAAAAAGTCATTACATGACCTTGGGCATTGTGACTGTCATAAATGTGAATCAGTTGCCAAGCGTCTGAATTCTGATCATGTGATCACTATGGGAATGCTGCAGTGGTTATAAGTGTGAAAAATGGTCCTAAGTCCAAGGCCATTATAACTTTGAACAGTCATTAGGTAAGTTGAGGAGTACCTGTATTTGCTGATCAAGGAACTAAGGAGAGAATGAAACTATCTCCTGCCATTCTTTTTTCTTCCCTGATCTTCATCACTAGAAGTTAAAACCCAGAGATGGAGGTTTTACTTTGCTTTTATTTTTCTTTGATAAAAGTAAAGGTTTCCCCTTTCATGTCTGACTCTAGGGGGCGCTGTTCATCTCTGTTTCTGATTCGAGGGAGCTAGCGTTATCCGAAGACGTTACTGTGGTCTTTGCTCACAGTCACTTATGCCCTTATCACCTTGATGTTCGACTACTGCAATGCTCTCTACATTGGGCTACCTTTGAAGAGTGTTTGGAAACTTCAAATTGTGCAAAATGCAGCCGTGCGAGCGGTTATGGGCCTTCCAAGGCATATCCATATCTCATCATCACTCTGCGGACTGCATTGGCTGCCGATTGGTTATGACCTATAAAGCCCTACATGGCATAGGACCAGATTATCTCTGAGACCACCTTCT
This sequence comes from Erythrolamprus reginae, assembly GCF_031021105.1. NCBI lineage: Eukaryota > Metazoa > Chordata > Lepidosauria > Squamata > Dipsadidae > Erythrolamprus > Erythrolamprus reginae. The sequence goes on along the minus strand of NC_091963.1, from coordinate 136,875,667 downwards.
GCCGCACAAATCCCAGCAACCGGTCAGGTCCCACAGAGTTGGTCTCCTCAGAGTCCCGTCAACCAAACAATGCCGGTTGACGGGACCTAGGGGAAGAGCCTTCTCTGTGGGGGCCCCAGCCCTCTGGAATCAGCTCCCCCTGGAGATTCGCACTGCCCCCACCCTCCATGCCTTCCGAAAGAGTTTAAAAACTCATCTTTGTCACCAGGCCTGGGGTAATTAGATCTTCCCCCTAACCAATGAGTGTTTTTAGCGTAATTTATTGGGTGAATGTTAATGAATGTTTTTTTAAATGTTTTAGATTTTTAAAAAAAATTAATTGTATTAATTGGATCTACTGTATTGTTATGTCTACTACATATGCTGTGAGCCACCATGAATCCTCGGATAGGGGCGGCATACAAATCCAATTAAATGAAAAATGAAATGGAGCGTACAAAACACTGTTACCTTCCCACCGAAGTGGTACCTATTAATCTACTCACATTTGCATGCTTTTGAAATGCACGGATGGGTAGAGCTGGAGCAAGGAACAGGAGCTCACCCCATCAAGCGACGATCGGGTCTCAAACTCAGACTATTAGCTTTCAGCTGACAAGCTCAGTGGCTGAGACCCAGGACAGGATTCAGTGAAGGGCTGCTTATTGGTGAAGCTACAGGCGTACTCCCAGAGACTAGTGCGGGCGTGCGCAAGGGTTGTAGGTGTGCATGCGCGTGTCGGTGCAATATTTGGCTTCTGCACATGCACATAAAGCCAAATCTCATGCAAGCATGCTCGCACACATGAGATTTTGGCGATCTTTGCCGATTTCTTTGCTTCTGTGCATGCGTGGAAGCAAAAAGTGGCAAAAATCATCAAAATCTCGCGCAGGCAAGCATCCTCGCCTGAGATTTGGCTTCCTGCATGTATACAGAAGCCAAATCTCACACGGGGGCATACGCTCGCCTGCCGGTCACACATAGCTGCACGTGCATCTTCGATTTTACTACCACTCTATAGAGTGGCCCGCACCGACAACAGGCCAACAGGCTCAAGCTCAACCCTGACAAGACGGAGTGGCTGTGGGTTTTGCCTCCCAAGGACAATTCCATCTGTCCATCCATTACCCTGCAGGGGGGTGGAATTATTGACACCCTCAGAGCGGGTCCGCAACTTGGGCGTCCTCCTCAATCCACGGCTGACTTTAGAATACCATCTTTCGGCTGTGGTGAGAGGGGGCGTTTGACCAGGTTCACCTGGTGCACCTGTTGCGGCCCTACCTGGACAGGGAGTCTCTGCTCACAGTCACTCATGCCCTTATCACCTCGAGGTTCGACTACTGCAGCACTCTCTACATAGCTTACTCTGGAGAGTGTTCGAAAGCTTCAAATGTGCAGAATGCAGCCACGCGAGTGGTCGTTGGTCTTCCTAGATATACCCATGTTCCTACAACTCTCCGCAGATGGCATTGGCTGCTGATTAGTTTCCGAACGCAATTCAAAGTGTTGGTGATGACCTATAAAGACCTACATGGCATCGGACCAGATTACGTACGGGATCGCTTTCTGCCATCCAAATCCCAGCAGCCGGTTAGGTCCCACAGAGTTGGCCTTCTCCAGGTCTTGTCAACCAGATAATGTCATCTGGCGGGACCTAGAGCAAGAGCCTTCTCTGTGGCAGCCCCAGCCCTCTGGAATCAGCTCCCTTCAGAGATTCGCACTGCACCCAACCTCCTCGCCTTTTGCAAAAGCCTTAAGACCCATCTATGTCACCAGGCCTGGGGCAGTTAGATCAAGGCCTCTCTTCTTTCTGACCATTAAATGTTATGTGTGGGTGTGTTTGATTTAATTGACTGGTTTTTTTTAATGTAAAGGGGTTTTAGCTTAGAGTTTTTAACTATTAGTTTTGTACACATGTTATTGTATTGTATTTTGTGAGCCACCCCGAGTCCTTGGAGAACGGCAGCATACAAGTCTAATAAATAATAATAACAACAACAACAGCAATAACAATACCAACAACAATACCAACAACAATACCAATACCAATACCAATAACAATAACAATAAGAACAATAAGAACAACAAGAACAACAAGAACAATAAGAACAATAAGAACAATAAGAACAATAACAATAACAGACCATCACTGGGCGGATTGCCATTACCGCTGCTACTACCAGTGTACTGTGTGCGCAGCTTCAGTTGTCTTGCATGCACTCCTGCACACCCCCAATGTGCTGAAATCTTCTCAGAGGAGCGTGCACGTGAGATTTTGGCAAAAAAAAATTGCTTCCACACATGCACAAAAGCAAAAAAAATCACCAAATCATGTGCGCACTCATGTCCCCTCATGAGATTTTGCTTCTGCGCATATGCACGTAGCAAAAATACAAAAAATTGGGGGGAAATATGGTGGTGCCCTTAGGACTGCCAACAGAGCGGTTTTGTGCAAATTGCGCAATCTGGCAGCCGCTACAGGTGTGCTGTTCACTACCACACCTGTAGTAAACCACTACTGATGTAACCGCTGAGCCATCATCGTGCTCTCTCTTTTCTTTGATACTCAAGAATTTGACACTATGATCAACAGAGCAAGTTCTTGGGCAACTTTTTATTATTATTGTTGTTGTTGTTATTATTGTTATTATTATTATTAATATTATTATTATTAATATTAATATTAATATTGTTATTGTTATTATTATTATTGTTAATATTATTATTGTTAATATTATTAATAATAATAATATAATATTAATAACAGAGTAATTATAAAGTTGTTTATAATACAACTATAATATTTTGGTTTAATTCCTTGAAGGAAAATCTCTCCTATCAGTTCAACCTCCTAATTTGGGATTTTCTGGATTGAATGGGCTTTAGTAAATTCCAGGTGTGGCTGTCTTCCTTTACTTTTTTTTTTTTTGGAGCTTTTGAGAATCAGCAAAAATTCTAACATTGTTCGCTTAAATTAAGAATGAAACATTGAAACCTCAGGGCATCAGCCTCAAAGAGTATTTACTACTCTTCTTTAATTTCTTCGAGTTTATAAAAAATAAACCTGCAATTCCTGCCTTTCTTTCTTGCACAAAAAATCATGGATGGGAGAATAGCTCTATTCTGATATGAAATGCTATTGAAGTTCTTAGTAAACAACCAAACTTATGAGCCATGATAATTATTGATAATAATTGAGGACTGTTTTTTTAATGCCAATATGCAGATGCTGGAACTACTGCATTTTTCGGAGTATAAGACGCATCTTAGTTTTGGAGGAGGAAAATAGAGGGGGGGGGAAATCTGCCTACCGGGTATTCATCTGGCTAGCGTCCTTCGTCTGCTCAGCTTCAGCACATCATTTTATCGCCTGGTTGGGGCTTTTAAAAAACCTTATTTGGAGAGAGTAACAATGAGAGAGCCTGCAAGGTAAGAGCTGGGAACATCGTCCCACTGGAAAGAAACTTATTTGGAGCAAGTAAAGCAATAAAAAAAAGCCAGCAAAGACTTAGGGCTGGAAAAACATTCTTCAGACAGAGTAACAATGAAAAAGCCTGCAAGCTAAGAGCTGGGAAGACTGTTAGCGCCTAGTTAGGGCTGGAAAAAAAGCTTTGAAAAAAGCTACATTCAGAGTATTGGACGCACTCGAATTTTCAGCCTCTTTTAGGGAGGAAAAAGATGTGTATTGTACTCCAAAAATACTGTAATCTTATGTGCCTCCATTCACTCTGGTATCTCACAAGGAAGGTGCCTTCTCTACAGTATCTTGTCACAGATGCCAAGGAAAACATAACTCCGGGTAAAGCAGTTTCTTCCGGAACCGAATCATTATTTATCAGTCTCCAAATTGAAGGTATTAAATTTAAGCCATGTCCTCACTTGCACTGGGCCAAGAAATGTATTTTTTCTGTCCAGTTCCCATGATGTCACCACCAACTTGTTCCTAGCCAGGATGATATAAGCTGAAGCCTCCCTTAGATCTTCCAGTTTCAAAATGGTAGTACAGGTAGCCCTTAAATTACAGCAGTTCACAGTGACCATTTGAAGTCATAACGGAGTTGAACATTGTGACTTATTGTCCTATTTTTCTATTTGTGATTGTGGCAGCATTTCCATGGTCACATGGTCAAAAATTCAGACACTTGGCAATTGACTCGTATTTATGACGGTGCCATATCCTGGCTGGGGTCTTTTGTGACCTCCTGACAAGCAAAATCAATGGGGAAACCAGGTTCACTTAACAACCATGTTACTAGCCTAACAATTGCAGCGATTCACTTAACAACTATAGCAAGAAAGGTCATAAGATGGGCAAAATTCACTTGAGCCTCTTGCTTAGCAATATAAATGCTGGGCTGAACTGTGGTCATAAATTGAGGACTACCTGTATTCCCACACAAACCAGCAGCATCCCAACCTCTCAAATACTAGAATGCTGCTATCATGTCACCCCTAGTCCTTCTTTTCTCTAGAGCAGTGTTTCCCAACCATGGCTACTTGAAGATCTTTGGACTTCAACTCCCAGAATTCCCCAGCCAGCGAATGAAACTCTGTTCTTCTGCCTCCTGCTTGAACTTTTGGAGTTGATGTAAAATGCTACATTTTCTTTTTTATCTTGCATGTTCTTGCACTATCTACTGCACTGGGATCATTTCCCAGCAAGTGACTAACAATGTCTTTTTTTAAGTGTGTGTGTGTGTTTGTGTGTGTGTGTGTGTGAACTATTGTTGTGTGAAAATAGCAGGAGTGAGGACAGACTTGATATCAACAGCCTCGACAGTGGCCAGTTTCCTCCCTAAAAGAGGCTGATAATTTGGGTGCGTCTTATACTCTGAAAGTAGCTCTCCCCCCCTCCCCTCCCCCCCCCAGTCCTAACTAACTGCTAATGATCTTCCCAGCTCTTACCTTGCAGACTGTTTTATTGTTTCTCTCTGCCAAGAATGTTTTCCAAACCTTGTCTCTGTAGGGTTTTTTCATTGCTTTACTTTCTCAAGATGTTTCTTTCCAGCCCTAACCAGGTGCTAACAATGTTCCCAAACTCTTTAATTGTTACTCTCTGCAGAGCACGTTTTCCAAGCCCTAAGTCTTTGCATGGTTTTTTCCCATTGGTCTAACTTGCTCCAAATGTTTCTTTCCAGCCCTAATCAGGCGCCAATGATGTTCCCAGCTTTTACCCGCTTGCAAGCTCTTTCATTGTTATTTTCTGTGAGAAATGTTTTCCAAACCCTGTCTTTGTAGGGTTTCTTTTTTTCATTGCTTTATTTGCTCTGAATGTTTCTTTCCAGCCCTAACTAGGTGCTAACAATGTTCCCAGCTCTTATCGCTTGCAAGCTCTTTCATTGTTACTCTCTGTGAAGAAGAATGTTTTCCAAGCCTTAAGTCTTTGCAGGATTTTTTCCATTGCTCTACTTGCTCCGACTATTTCTTTCCAGGTGCTAAGGATGTTCCCAGCTCTTACTGGCTTGCAAGCTCTTTCATTGTTACTCTCTTAGAATAAAGGATTTTTTAAGCCCTTGACCAGGGAATAAAATAATGTGCTGAAGCTGACCAGACTAAGGATGCTAGCCAGATGAATACCTGTAAGCAGATTCTGTCCCCTATTTTCCTCCTCAAAAACTGAGTTGCGTCTTATACTCTGAAAAATATGGTATATAAATTATATCAATTCAATATCTGGCATCCTTTTTAATGAGCAATATTTGGCCATTGCTTTGGTGAGAGCCAGGCCTGTCATCATAATGAAGCATTGTCCTATTTTGTGGCCCTCGGATATTGGAACTGGCAAGTGTTTGCAAACAGCCAGAGAAAGCTATATAAGTTCAGTCTGGGTCATGAGAAAGTCACCTTCACAAGCCAAGGAGATAAAATTAGGTTTGCTAAACTAAGCCATTGTAATAGTGCAACAATTGTATTTGAACAACATACAATCTGCTTCCTGAATTTCTGAACTTTTCATGGCTGCTTTCAACTATTTGGGAGGCTAGGTTCTCCAAGATGCACAAACAAAATGCTGAAGTGACCAAGCTTAAAATGCAACCTGTCAATCAAAAAGTTGGAACTGGATTAGTCATTATCCTTGCTGAGACAAAACAACAGAAAACAGCAAAAAGGAAGAAAAGTGAAATAAATTAACCTGGGCTGAACTCTTAATAGGGAGACTTAAGATTTACTTAGCTTCATTTGGATTTGTTCCATTAGCCAAAAATTTGGCACGCTTTCCTCTGGAACAGACAATACTTTGACTCAATTATGGTAGCTGAATGTTCATTTGCAGGGTAAACAGCCACAGCCTGTTTAACTTTGGCAAGATAGAGGAGATTAGGAATTGGTTGAATAAAAGGAAGACTCTTGTTTGCATCTGAAGAAAAAATAAGGAAGGACTAATTGTTCTAATAATTACAGCACGTCCACTTTTTAATCTACAGACCCTGAGGTAAATACTAGATTGTTAGCTTAAAACAGCAATTAAGAGGCCTAGTTGAATATATCTTCCTTAATAGTGCAGCTGGGGAAATACAGTTTCCAGAGTAAACAAATTGTGTAATTTATTCCTACATTTTAAAAATCCCATTTTTCTACTGAACACACTAGGTTTACCCAATCAAGAGTTCTTCAAATGTTGACCCTTAAAATTTCCAATAAGTGGATCTAGGCTGGGCCTTATGGTCGTTATAAGTCTACCATGGCAGACCCGCATATAGGAGGGCGGGAGGTAGGACATTAATGACAGGGAGGGAAAAAGAGAGGGAAGGAAGGAAGGAAGGAAGGAAGGAAGGAAGGAAGGAAGGAAGGAAGGAAGGAAGCCTAAGAGGTGCTCATCTTTTTACTATCTTTCATTGACTTTGAGATCACCTGTTTTCATTTATTTATTATTTATTTATTTATTTATTTTATTAATCAGATTTATATGCCGCCCCTCTCCGCAGACTCGGGGTGGCTAACAACAATAAAAAGACAATGTAAACAAATCTAATATTAAAAATAATTTTTAAAACCCCAATTTAAAGAACCAATCATACATACAAACATACCATATATAAATTCTATAAGCCTATTGCCACATACTGTAGCTTTGTTTATTTATTTATTTTTATTTATTTATTTTATTTGTCATACAAATATAGTATTGTAGTATGTTTAACATAATATAAGTATAAAGTAGAGATAGAAAAAGACAAAAAGACATTAGGATAGGGATGGTAGGCAGGAAGGTACAGTTATGCACCCCCCTCTTAGAGATGTCTTAGAAAAGGGGAGAGGTCTATTGTAGATAATGTAAGGTTGAAAGTTTTGGGATTGGGGGAGGAAACAACAGAGTCTGGTAGTGAATTCCAGGCATTGACCATTCTATTGCTGAAATCGTATTTTCTGCAGTCTAGTTTGGAGCGATTTACATTTAATTGGTATCGCGTGCTCTTATGTTGTTGTTAAAGGTGAAATAGTCACTAACAGGAAGTACATTGTGATGTATTTTTTTAATGAAAAATGGTTAAATTAGTTTGGAAACAGCGTTGCTGTAAATTTTCTAAATTTAATAATTGAAGCCTGGAACAGTAAAGTAATTTGTTGCGTGAAGAGGAGTGGAGGACTCTTCTTGTGAAGTATTTCTGGACTCCTTCAATTGTATTAATGTCTGTTGTGCAGTGTGGATTCCATACAGGTGAGCTGTATTCAAGAATTGGTCTGACAAATGTTTTGTATGTTCTAGTTAGTAGATCGGTGTTTGTAGAGAAGAAGCTGCATAGAATTAAGTTTGTGATTCTTAGTGCTTTTTTGACAGTGTTGTTGCAGTGGGCTCTGGCACTTAGGTCATTGGAAATGAGTACTCCAAGGTCTTTGACTGAGTGAGGGTCCTCTGCGAGTTCAGTTTGTCCAAGTGTGTATTTAGCATTTGGATTCTTTTTACCAATGTGTTGGGCAAAGCATTTGTTGGATGAGATTTGGAGTTGCCAGTTGTTAGACCATTCAGCTACATGGTCAAGGTCCTTTTGAAGGGTAGAATAAGTTGTTAAAGAGGTTGGCTTTAATTGTTTCATAGATATACTCTTTGTCTTTTGGTCCCATAAGTGGTGGGATGGATCTAGAGTCTTTAACTTTGTTGTTTACAAAGTTATAGAAGGCACTAGTGGATTTCGTGCGTAGGAGGTTTTCTTCTTGTTTTATATGATAGTTGGTACATTCAGATTTTATTTGATGACATAAATTTTTATAACGGTTTTTAAAGTTTGCAACATAGCATGTTTTGTTTTTACACCAAAGTAATCTTTTTTGTCGGGGGGGGGGGGATTGTAGCTTTCTTATTTTTATGGGTAATTTATTTCTCTTGGTTTTGGTGAATATTGGAGGTACATATAATTTTATGACTCTCTGGATTTCGAGCAGAAAAATATTGTAATAGTCATCTACAGTGATACAGCCGGAGAATATTGTGTTCCAATTAACAGATGAGAGGTCAAATTTTATGTTCTCATAGTTGGCCATTTTAAAATTGAAATTGGTTGTCCTGCTTTTGGGGTTGTTTATGAGAGAATGTACATTGTATTCTGTGGTGGCCCGACCCTCTGGAACCAACTCCCCCCAGATATCAGAGTTGCCCCCACCCTCCTAGCCTTTCGTAAGCTCCTTAAAACCCACCTCTGTTTTCAGGCATGGGGGAATTGATACTTTCCCTCCCCCTAGGCTTATAAAATTTATGCATGGTATGCTAGTATTTAATTTTTAAATTTTTAAATTGGGGTTTTAAATTAACTTAAACTTAAATATTAGATTTGTTTACATTGTACTATTATTGCTGTGAGCCACCCCGAGTCTGCGGAGAGGGGCGGCATACAAATCTGATTAATAAATAAATAATAAATAAATAATAAAAGTAGATTGTGCTGTGGTCATTGTTAGAAAAGGGTTCTCTTACTTGGAGTCCATAAATTGAGTGTAAACTGTTGCAGAAGATGAGGTCTAGCCAGTTGTTGAGTCTGGTGTTGTCAGTAACTAGTTGCACTAGTACTAGGGTAATGATAGCATTGTGATAGCATAGAGGGTTGAATGAATGGATTTCAGCTGTGCATTCATTTAGGGACCAGTTAATATGTGGTAGGTTTAGATCGCCAAGAAATATATGAGGGGATGTTGGTAGGAAGTAGCCCACGTCAGTAGTGAGGTTAACTTGTTCACATGTGAGATGTCATAGTCAGGGGCTCCATAGCATAGGAGGAAGCGGAGTGTGGCACCTTAAAAAACCCATCTAGTAAGACACCACATTTAAACACCATTAGCTGGAAAAAGAAGAGAAGAAATGTGCAAAGAATGCCCTGATCACCTGCAAAAAGCTGCCTGCTATTTCAACATGCTCCTTTACAGAATAGAATGATTTCATCAGCCTAGTTTATCCTTAAATTTTCTATAGAAAAAAATATAGGGGGAAAAGACAAGAAACCATCAATCAAATCACTCTAAAAAAACAAGACTACAGTGTTCCCTCGATTTTCGCGGGTTCGAACTTCGCGGAAAGTCTATACCACGGTTTCCCAAAAATATTAATTAAAAAATACTTTGCGGGTTTTTTTCCCTATACCACGGTTTTTCCCACCCAATGACGTCATATGTCATCGCCAAACTTTCGTCTGCCTTTAATAAATATTTTTTTTAATAAACTTTAATAAATAAACATGGTGAGTAATAATCTGAATGGTTGCTAAGGGAATGGAAAATTGCAATTTAGGGGTTTAAAGTGTTAAGGGAAGGCTTGTTATACTGTTCATAGCCAAAAATAGTGTATTTACTTCCGCATCTCTACTTCGCGGAAATTCAACTTTCGCGGGCGGTTTTGGAACGCATCCCCCGCAAAAAGCGAGGCAAAAAGCGAGGGAAGATTTTAGTTGCAAACATCATTACAGGAGGTCCTGAACTTATACAATTCATTTACTGACCGTTCAAAATTATATCAAGGGGAAAATGACTTATGGCTGCTTTTCACACTTGCGACCAGCGGCAGGCCACCATTCCCGGCACTACCGGAACTGGCTGGGAGCACAGGAGCGTGTGTGTGCCCAGCACGTGTGCACATGCACAGAAGCCAAATCTCACACGAGGATGTGCACAGGAGAGATTTCCAGGGGTGGGGGGTTGCTTCCGTGCATGTGCAGAAACAAAAAGTCCTGGAAACCGTCCAAAACAAGGTAAGAGCTGCCTGTTGCTCTGCCGCGCCACTCACAGCAGCTCCACCACAAACGACCCGTTCACTCACCCACCTTGTCACTCCACTCGTGATGGCTCCAGCACGAGCGCCCTGCCCGCTCCGATTCTGCTCCCCCAGCTCACCACTCCACCACGAGCGGCAGCTCCGTCCGCTCGCCCCCTCCACCGCACCACTGCCCGCTGTTCCACAAACAGCCCTTACCTTGCTAATAAAGAAGGAAGGCAACAGAAGATTCAGCTAACCACTTTGCCAGTCAAAGGTTGCAAATGCAAGATCAGCAGAGCTGCACCGTAACTCAGAACAGGGATAATAAACCAGTACAGGAAATTATTTGTAGCTTTGGAAATGAACCGTGGGGTCCATGATGCTCTTTGAGTTTGGTTGTTTTCTTGCAAACATTTCATTACCCAACTATGGGTGAGATCATCCAAGGGCACGGGGTGAGTTACCACCAGTACGCTGATGATACTCAGCTGTACATTCCCACCCCGTGTCCACTAAGCGAAGCAGTGGAAGTAATGTGCCGGTGTCTGGAGGCTGTCAGGGTCTGGATGGGTGCCAACAGGCTCAAGCTCAATCCAGACAAGACGGAGGGGCTGTGGGTACTGCCTCCCAAGGACACGTCCATCTGTCTGTCCATCACCCTTGGGGGAGAGTTTTCCCCCCCGGTCAGAGAGGGTTCGCAACTTGGGCATCCTCCTTGATCCACAGCTGACTTTAGACCATCATCTCTTGGCTGCGGCAAGGGGGAGGCGCGTTTGCCCAGGTTTGCCTGGTGCACCAGTTGCATCCCTATTTGGGACGGGAGTCTTTGCTCACGGTCACTCAAGCCCTTATCACCTCAAGGTTCAATTACTGCAATGCTCTCTACATGGGACTACCTTTGAAAAGTGTTCAGAAACTACAAATTGTGCAGAATGCAGCCGCGCAAGCTATTATGGGCCTATCAAGATATGCTCATGTTTCTCCAGCACTCTGTGGACTGCACTGGCTGCCAATTGGTTTCTGGACCTAATTCAAAGTGTTGGTTATGACCTATAAAGCCCTACTTGGCATAGGACCAGATTACCTGCGGGACCGCCTTTTGCTGCACGAATCCTAGCGCCCGGTTAGGTCCCAAAGTCAGCCTTCTCCAGGTCCTCTGTCAACTAGAGAATGTTGTTTGGCGGGGCCGAGGGGAAGAGCCTTCTCTGTGGGGGCCCCAACCCTCTGGAATCAACTTCCCCCAGAGATTCGCATTGCCCCCACCCTCCTTGCTTTCCTTAAGAATTTGAAAATGCACTTACATCGTAAGGCTTGGGGTCATTAGACCACAGCTTCTGCCCTAGAATGTATTCAATGTGATAGTATGCATGTAACTGTTTGATTTTAAATGTTTAGTTTTAAGATAATTTTTAAATTAATGATTCTATTAATTGGCTTAGAAATGTTTTATATATTGTATCTTTTTATCAAAATGTAGTAAGCTGTCCCAAGTCCATGGAGAGGGGCGGCATATAAGTCCAATTAATAAATAAAATAAATAAATCATCAGTGTCATTTGATTATAATCAGAAAAAACTCTACTCCTTCCTAGCATGGATGATACTACCTAATTGGGTAACGAAATGTCGGCAAGAAAACAGCCAAACAATACTGTACTGTATGTCCAATGTGTAAGACAAAGACAATTATGTTAGACAAAGACAATTGTAATTATGTATTGTTTTATTTTATGCTGGAGAAAGATAAAAAATGTATAAAAAAAAGAAAACAGCCAAGCTCAGAGATCACCAAGGATTTATTTAATTTGACTTCTTTAGCTGCCCAAACCCATTGGGAATCCCATTTAGGATCAGGGTGGATCCTAAAGAGAAAATAAAGGAAGAATAGGGATCAGCAATGGGTGCAGCCAATTTAACACGGTCCATTTTTCTACCAACCCAAGCATGGAATGGAGAAACATAGAAACATAGAAACATAGAAGACTGACGGAAGAAAAAGACCTCATGGTCCATCTAGTCTGCCCTTATACTATTTCCTGTGTTTTATCTTAGGTTGGATATATGTTTATCCCAGGCATGTTTAAATTCAGTTACTGTGGATTTACCAACCATGTCTGCTGGAAGTTTGTTCCAAGGATCTACTACTCTTTCAGTAAAATAATATTTCCTCACGTTGCTTTTGATCTTTCCCCCAACTAACTTCAGATTGTGTCCCCTTGTTCTTGTGTTCACTTTTCTATTAAAAACACTTCCATCCTGGACCTTATTTAACCCTTTAACATATTTAAATGTTTCAATCATGTCCCCCCTTTTCCTTCTGTCCTCCAGACTATACAGATTGAGTTCATTAAGTCTTTCCTGATACGTTTTATGCTTAAGACCTTCCACCATTCTTGTAGCCCGTCTTTGGACCCGTTCAATTTTGTCCATATATTTTTGTAGGTGAGGTCGGTTTTTTGTAGGTGGAGAGCGGTTTAATTCAGCAGTGGGAAGCAACTTTTTGAAAATGTGAATGAAATCTCCACAGAAGCTTGAAGAATTTACTGACCCCTCACATCCTGGACACAAACTGTTTCCACTCCTACCCTCAAAATGTCGCTACAGAGCACTGCACACCAAGACATCTAGACACAAGAACAGTTTTTTCCCAAACGCCATCACTCTACTAAACAAATAATTCCCTCAACACTGTCAAACGTTTTACTAAGTCTGCACTTCTATTTCTACTAGTTTTTTCTCATCCTTCCTATCAACCTTTTCCTCCCACTTAGGATTATATGACTAACTTGTTGCTTGTATCCTAAGATTTTTATTAATATTTATTGTTTCCCCATGGCTTATTTGACCCCTATGACAATCATTAAGCGTTGTACCACATGATTCTTAACAAATCTATATTTTCCTTTATGTACACTGACAGCACGTGCACCAAGACAAATTCCTTGCGTGTCCAATCAAACCTGGCCAATAAAGAATTCTATTCTATTCTAAAAAGAATGTTTTTGTGTGTGTGGATTTTAAAAGAGAGGCCATCCTTTCCAGAATATCAAGATTATTGCAAGCAAATCATCAGAGTTCGCACTCTGCATAAACCAAACACACCCAAAGAATCAGTTCTCAATCAAGTAGGTTTCCGTGCCAGACTTTATTATTATTATTATTATTATTATTATTATTATTATTATTATTTATTCGATTTGTATGCCGCCCCTCTCCGAAGACTCGGGGCGGCTCACAACATGTAACAACAAATCATAAATAATCCAACAGTTTTTAAAATGTTTAAAGATTTAAAAGACCCCATATACTAACAGACATACACACACGCATACCATATATAAATTAAACATGCCCAGGGGGAGATGTTTCAATTCCCCCATGCCTGACGGCAAAGGTGGGTTTTAAGGAGTTTACGGAAGGCAGGAAGAGTAGGGGCAATCCTAATCTCCGGGGGGAGTTGGTTCCATAGGGCCGGTGCCGCCACAGAGAAGGCTCTTCCCCTGGGGCCCGCCAACCGACATTGTTTAGTTGACGGGACCCGGAGAAGGCCCACTCTGTGGGACCTAATCGGTCGCTGGGATTCGTGCGGCACTAGGCGTTCTCGGAGATATTCTGGTCCAGTGCCATGAAGGGCTTTAAAGGTCATAACCAACACTTTGAATTGTGACCGGAAATTGATCGGCAGCCAATGCAGACTGCGGAGTGATGGAGAAACATGGGCATATCTAGGTAAGCCCATGACTGCTCTCGCAGCTGCATTCTGCACGATCTGAAGTTTCCGAACACTTTTCAAAGGTAGCCCCATGTAGAGAGCATTACAGTAGTCGAACCTCGAGGTGATGAGGGCATGAGTGACTGTGAGCAGTGAGTCCCGGTCCAGATAGGGCCGCAACTGGTGCACCAGGCGAATCCTATTATATCTGAGTATTCCAGATACATTGGAAGGATTTGACGTACAGTCAGGATGGCATCCATTTTTAATGATGGAACCAAACAAAATACCAAAGCACTTTAAAAATCACTGCATAAGAAATACTCTAATATCAATGTGGCATCAAATTTAAAAAAATTACTACTTAGCAATTCCGAAATGGCTATCTCCAAATGAATTTTATACCTATTCGACCACCCTTTCCACTCCCAAAATAATAACCTACTTTAACTTACTTGATTCTAATGATAACATCTTAACTAGACAACAGATCCAAGAAAATGGAATACACATAGATTGGTTCACATACACTCAGATAAATGCTAAATACAAATATCATAAAAACATTTTTGGGTTTCAAAATGCCAACCCCCTCGATATAATACTATTTGGACCCAACATAAAAATAATTTCTAAACTCTACACCTACTTAATAAAACAAGACACCATAGAAGAAATAGTCAAAGGATGTATGATAGCATGGACACAAAATTTCGGATATACAATAAACCTTACAGAATGGGAAAAAATATTCACAATTAATTATAAATTGACACCAGCGATATCCTACAAAGAAAACCTTTACAAAATGATTTACAGATGGCATCTTCCACCAGCCAGACTGTCAAAAATGTACCCAAATATATCACCCCTATGTTAGAAGTGCAAAAAGAAGCAAGGAACCTACTATCATTTGTGGTGGACTTGTACACATGCCAAAAAATTCTGGACAGAAATTAAAAGAATAATAGACCAAGTCATATCGATAAAGATTACAACCAAACCCGAACTGTTTCTTCTAGGTGTCCTTAGACAGAAAACCACCAAAGAAGACAGATACCTCATCATACAAATATTGACTGCCGCCAGACTAACATATGCCCAACAATGGAGGGAAAAAAACATCCAAACAACTTTAACTATTATTAGTAAAATTATGGAATGTGCTGAACTATCCAAAATGACAATGGAAATACAAAATAAGAACGAATCCAAGTTCTACAAGGCCTGGGAGAAGTGGTACAATAAAACAAAAATCAACTGAAAACTCCTTACTTGGCACCAAAGGAAAAAACATAGAAACATAGAAACATAGAAGTCTGACGGCAGAAAAAGACCTCATGGTCCATCTAGTCTGCCCTTATACTATTTTCTGTATTTTATCTTAGGATGGATATATGTTTATCCCAGGCATGTTTAAATTCAGTTACTGTGGATTTATCTACCACATCTGCTGGAAGTTTGTTCCAAGGATCTACTACTCTTTCAGTAAAATAATATTTTCTCATGTTGCTTTTGATCTTCCCCCCAACTAACTTCAGATTGTGTCCCCTTGTTCTTGTGTTCACTTTCCTATTAAAAACACTTCCCTCCTGGACCTTATTTAACCCTTTAATATATTTAAATGTTTCGATCATGTCCCCCCTTTTCCTTCTGTCCTCCAGACTATACAGATTGAGTTCATTAAGTCTTTCCTGATACGTTTTATGCTTAAGACCTTCCACCATTCTTGTAGCCTGTCTTTGGACCCGTTCAATTTTGTCAATATCTTTTTGTAGGTGAGGTCTCCAGAACTGAACACAGTATTCCAAATGTGGTCTCACCAGCATTCTATATAGTGGGATCATAATCTCCCTCTTCCTGCTTGTTATACCTCTAGCTATGCAGCCAAGCATCCTACTTGCTTTCCCTACCGCCTGACTGCACTGTTCACCCATTTTGAGACTGTCAGAAATCACTACCCCTAAATCCTTTTCTTTTTCAGTATTTGCCAACACTGAACTGCCAATACAATACTCAGATTGAGGATTCCTTTTCCCCAAGTGCATTATTTTACATTTGGAAACATTAAACTGCAGTTTCCATTGCTTAGACCATTTATCTAGTAAAGCTAAATCATTTACCATATTTCATTTCATTTTCATTTCATTTATTGGATTTATATGCCGCCCCTCTCCGAAAACTCGGGGCGGCTAACAACAGTCATAAACAATATACAGTAAAAATCCAATACTAAAAACTAACTTAAAACCCCCTAATGTATAAAACCAACATACATACAAACATACCATACATACAATTGTATCAGCCTAGGGGGAGAAGAAGTCTTAATTCCCCCATGCCTGGCGGCAGAGGTGGGTTTTGAGTAGCTTACGAAAGGCAAGGAGGGTAGGGGCAATTCTAATCTCTGGGGGGAGTTGGTTCCAGAGGGCCGGGGCCGCCACAGAGAAGGCTCTTCTCCTGGGTCCCGCCAAGTGGCATTGTTTCGTTGACGGGACCCGGAGAAGACCCACTCTGTGGGACCTAACTGGCCGCTGGGATTCGTGCGGCAGAAGGCGGTTCCTGAGATAATCTGGTCCGGTGCCATGAAGGGCTTTATAGGTCATAACCAACACTTTGAATTGTGACCGGAAACTGATCGGCAACCAATGCAGACTGCGGAGTGTTGGTGTAACATGGGCATATTTGGGAAAGCCCATGATTGCTCTCGCAGCTGCATTCTGCACGATCTGAAGTTTCCGAACACTTTTCAAAGGTAGCCCCATGTAGAGAGCGTTACAGTAGTCGAGCCTCGAGGTGATGAGGGCATGAGTGACTGTGAGCAGTGACTCCCGGTCCAAATAGGGCCGCAACTGATGCACCAGGCGAACCTGGGCAAACGCCCCCCTCGCCACAGCTGAAAGATGTTTCTCTAATGTGAGCTGTGGATCGAGGAGGACGCCCAAGTTGCGAACCCTCTCTGAGGGGGTCAATGTTTCTCCCCCCAGGGTAATGGACGGACAGATGGAATTGTCCTTGGGAGGCAAGACCCACAGCCACTCCGTCTTGTCTGGATTGAGTTTGAGTTTGTTGACACCCATCCAGGCCCCAACAGCCTCCAGGCACCGGCACATCACTTCCGCTGCTTCGTTGACTGGATATTACAGACGCCTCCAGGAATATCAACCCTATTGCACACTTTAGAGTCATCGGCAAATAGGCAAACCTTCCCTACCAGATACCAAAACAAATACAACAACAGCAACAACAACAAAAAACATAGATCAAATACAAATTAGATCTTCTGTCTGAGTTCAACGCCTCTGATATCTATCTATAATCTACTAACAATGTAACGTTCGATCAAATTGTGGTCTTGGTGGGTCATTATCTCTGACATCATCCAAACTTCTGGTATTTCTTCAGAGCAGCTCCCATACATTAATAAGGGGAAATTGTAAAAGTCTTGACCCAACAAGATCAGCTGGTGATGTTGCAATGCTTGTTGTCACTTTAGGGTGTGTGATTCTTTGACGAAGGTGGCAGGACCTGCTTCACAATTTGTGGGGAAATATACTTATGCAATGCTTGAAGAACTAGAATATCATTTTACTGCTTAGGACATCAGGAGGTTTCAAGACAGGTGGCAAAAAGCATGACTTCTGACTCCATGACTTCTGTCCAACTGGCATAGATTTAAAATCAAATCTGGTCCAGAGATAGCTAGCTAGACACAGTAAGGCAGCAATGATACAATGGTCTTGTCTCTCGGGTAGGGCAGTGACTGAGTGCTCAAACTGCAAACCAAAACCCACTTATTTATCGCAAAGTGCCAACATGGCGATTTAACCTGAATAATGGGGTTTTACTTCTTAAAATAAGGATAAACAATGCAAAGTTCAGCTAATTGTTCTAAGAAAAAGATGGTAAATGCACTTTCATTTTTCCTGCTTTTGAAATATTACATTTAGCAACAATCAAAAAGAAAAACTTTTGTAATGTCAATTCTCTTTTTCTTCCTCTCTCGCTTCCCCCCTCTCTTTCTTTTCCTTCCTCTCTCTTTCCCTCCCTCTCTCTATGTTTCTCTCTCTCATTCCCTGCCTATTTCTCCCTGAATATATATATCTCTCTCTCTCCCTCTCTCTCTCCCTACCTCTCTCTTTCTCTCTCTCACTCTCTTTCCCTCCTTCCTCTGTCTTTCTGCCTCTATTTCTTTCTCTGTCTCTCTCATCTCTCTCCCCCCTCTCTCTCACTCTCTTCCCCTCGCTTTCTATCTATCTTTCTTCCTCTGTTTCTCTTTCTTTCCCTCCCTCCCTCTCTCTTTATTTCTCTTTCTCATTCCCTGCCTATCTCTGTCTCTGTCTCTCTGTCCCCCTCATTTACTCACTCTCTTTTCCTTCTTTTCTATCTTTCTCTCTGCCTCTATTTGTCTCTCCCTCCCTCTCTCTGTTTCTCTCATTCCCTGCCTATTTCTTCCTGAGTCTCTCTCTCCCTCTCTCTTTCTCTCTCATTCTCTTTCCCTCCCTTTCTATCTGTCTCTCTCCCTCTGTTTCTTTCCTTCCATCTCGATTTATCTTTCTCATTGCCTGCCTATCTCTCTCTCTGTCCGCCTCTCTCTCTCTCTTTCCCTCCCTCTCTCTGTGTTTCTCTCTCATTCCCTGCCTCTGTGTGTGTCTCTCTCTCCCCCCTCTCACTCTTTTCCCTCCCTTTCTATCTCTCTCTCTCCTCTGTTTCTCTCTCTTTCCCTCCCCCTCCCTGTTTCTCTCTCATTCCCTGCCTATCTCTCTCTGTGTCTCCCTCTCTCCTCTCTTTCGCTCTCTCACTCTTTCTCTCTGTTTGTCTTTCTGTCTCTGTTTCTCCCTCTCTTTTCCTCCCTTTCTTTCTGTCTTTCATCCTTCTCTTTTTCTTTTTCTTTCCATCTCTCTCTTTCCCACATCACTCTCTCTTCCCCCAGGGACAATGGGAAAGAACCCTGAACTGGTGCTGGCTAGTGGGAATCTGACGTCCATAGGCCAAGGAGCCCAAGAGCAGCATTCCAAAGCAGCCAGCAGGGCATCCAAACACAGGCAGCTCTGCAAGAAAGGCAACTGTCATCTGGGAGGCAAGAAGAAGCCAAGATAACGTAGAGTCATTGTGACTCCATGTCATAAGGGGCTCCAGGTCTCCCCCATCCTGTCACCCCCAGTGAAGGCTACAAAAATGTTTACTACCATACTGTGGGCATGGCTTATTGTGTGGGTGTGGCTTGATGGTCATGTGACCTGGGTGGGAGTGGCTTGTCAACCATGTGACTGCATAGGAGTGGCTTGTCGGCCATTTGACCAGGTGGGAGTGGCTTGATGATCATGTGACTGGCTTAAAGGTGGCTTAAAGGTTGCACTCACTGTGCAACATCTCTCCAAAAAGGTTGGAATGGGAAAGAAAAGATGAGAAGTATGATAACATTTTTTACTGATATCTGTAAGCATCCTTAAAGTCATTTAGTCAAATAATGCCTTGATAAGGCCACACTTGGAATACTGCATCCAGTTTTGGTCCCCAAAATGTAAAAAAGATGTTGAGACTCTAGAAAAAGTGCAGAGAAAAGCAACAAGGATGATTAGGGGACTGGAGGTTAAAACATACCAAGAACTGTTGCTGAAACTGGGTATGTCTAGACCAGCGGTAGGCAAAGTAGGCTCTTCTATGACATGTGAACTTCAACTCCCAGAATTCCTGAGCTAGCATGATTGGCTCAGGAATTCTGGGAGTTGAAGTCCACAAGTCCTAGAAGAGCCAACTTTGCCTACCGCTGGTCTAGTTCAATGAAAAGAAGGACTTGGGAGACATGAAAGCAGT
This sequence comes from Erythrolamprus reginae, assembly GCF_031021105.1. Taxonomy (NCBI): domain Eukaryota; kingdom Metazoa; phylum Chordata; class Lepidosauria; order Squamata; family Dipsadidae; genus Erythrolamprus; species Erythrolamprus reginae. The sequence continues at coordinate 136,855,980 of NC_091963.1, read as the reverse complement.
GTTCCAATATCTCAGGGGTTGCCACATACAAGAGGGGGGGCAACCTATTCTTCAAAGCACCTGAGGGTAGAACAAGAAGCAATGAGTGGAAACAAATCAAGTAGAGAAGCAACCTAGAATTAAGGAGAAATTTCCTGACAGAACAATTAATCAGTGGAACAGCTTGCCTCCAGAAGTTGTGGGTGCTGGAAGTTTTAAAGAAGAGATTGGTTAACGATTTGTCTGAAGTGGTGTGGAGTATCCAGCCTAAGCAAGGGACTGGACTTGAAGACCTCCAAGTTCCTTCCAACTCTACTATTCTATTATATTATTCAGCTATTATTTTCTTTTTAGGGTAAACCTTTGTAAATATATTTTCCTCTCTCTCTGCACTCGTCACGGTGGTACTTCAACTCCCAGAATTCCTGAGCTAACATAATTGACTCAGGAATTCTGGGAGTTGAAGTCCACAAGTCATAGAAGAGCCAACTTTGCCTACCCATGGCCTAGGCCCTAGAGGTTAATTCTGCAGAATCAAATCCCAGTAAGGGTAGGGCTTATGAGCTGATGAGAGGAAACAACCTCAAAATAGATCTATCCTAGGCTCCCTTCATTTTCAATTCAGCAAAAATATGTTACATACTCACATACACACTGTCAGCCTCTCTGCCTTATTCTTCATATCTTCACTGCATCGGCTGCCATAAAGAAATGGGGTAGGGGGGCAGCATTTTGGGGGGAAGCATGCTGGAGGAGTTTTGATTTTGTATGGGGAAGCGGAAAGAAGGGGGAAAGTTGCAGGCTGGCAGAGATGCACAGAACAGACCTGCTTATCACCAACTCAAGGCTAATGGCTGTGCATTCCAGAAGTGTGACACGCCAGCGAAGATGGACCCACCTGATGCTTATGGACATTTTGGATTGGGTGGACTGCCCAATGGTGGGTGTTTGGGTTGCTTTGTAATAGGCATCTCGCTTGCCTTTTTCTTCATACTTTGCTTTTCTTTCATTGCATTCACTTCTGATTTATTAAAAGTGCTCTTTGAGGTTCAAAATGGATTCAGAGTTTTACTTTCCTAAATTCTGAGCGATTCTGAGCTCCCTCAAGGTCAAACTACAAATACAACAATTTACAGTAAACAATCTGCTAAAGTAATAATAAATGGTGATATGCTAAGAAAGTGGACATTGTGAAAGGAACGAGACGAGGGTGTCCGTTATCACCACTCTTTTTCGTTTTGACTTTGAAGGTACAAACTAGAAATGTAAGACAAAATAAAGATATAAAAGGAATGAAAATTTTAAAAGAGGAATACAAATTGCAAGCATTTGCTGATGAGTTGGTGTTCATCTTGGAAGAACCATTAGAGACGGGACCAAAACTGATGTGGCAGATTGAGCAATATGGAGAAGATGCGGGATTAAAAATTAATAAGGACAAAATAAAACTTTTAGTGAAAAATATGACAGAAAAACAAAAGAGGGAATTAATTGGAAACTTAAATATACAGATTACAAAAAAGTAAGATATTTAAGAATTCAGTTGTCTTCAAGATGCATAACAATCGGGGAATGTAATTATTTTAGATTAAGAAAACAAATTGAGATAGACTTGGAAAAGTGGAAAAATCTCCAGTTATCATTGATGGGCAGAATAGCTCTAATTAAGATGAATATATTGCCATGTTTACTATTTCTGTTTTCTGACAAGAATAGAGAAAACCTACTTCAAAGAGCTAGACAAACTGATTTTAAAATTTGGCAAGCTAAAAAGCAACGATAAACATAAAAAAGCTATAAGATGTGAGAATTAGAGGTGGATTTGGATTTCTGAATTGGGAGTTCTATTACTATGCAGCAGTATTGACATGGATGAGAGAATGGATTTTGTTAAGAAATACAAAACTTTTGACTTTGGAGGGATATGACTTACAGATTGGATGGCATGCACCTGCATGGTTTGGGAGGAATAAAATACATAGCTATTTTCAGAGATGTTGTATCAGGAATTCTTTATATTGAGATATAATATATAATTATATAATATATAATTCCCAGAATTTAGTCTGGGAAAAGATAAAAGAGAAACATTATTCGAAAATGCCATTTTGGATACCTATAATCGAACCACTAATGCACCCAGGTAGATTGAATTGGGAAAATATCTCACGATATAAGGACATTTTGACAGACAGTAGAAAATTGAAATCTACACAAGAACTGAAGCAAGGGATAAAAATGGATTGGTATATGAGAATGCAAATGCAGTCAAGATATGATAAGGACAATAAAACAGGGTATTAATTTAAAGATGATAGAACTAGATTAAATACTCAGGAACAGATCAAAGACTAATTTTAAAAATTATATACCTATTTAGATTTATTTAGAATTTGAAAAGTGAAAAAACAATGATAAAATGGACAAGAAATTTTTATCATACTGTAGAATTAGGTAAATTGCAGCAGCTTTGGAAAAGAAATTACAAATTAACTATGGCGACAGCATATAAAAGGAATATGTATAAAATGTTTTATAGGTGACATATATCAACAGAAAGGATAATTCAAATGCTTAAAGGGCAGGCGTTCCCGAAGCGCTCAGAGAAAGCGCTCTCGCAGCCCCCTCGCTGACAAAGAGAGAGAGAGAGAGCAACAGACAGAGCGAGATGGAAAGAGAGAGGGAGAGAGAAAGTAAGTGAGAAAGAGAGAGATTATAGTAATAGATTTTGGTTTTGTTTTATTATTAATTTCTTTTAATAAAAAAGAAGGGAATTTTTTTCTTATTTATTTATTTGTTTATTTGTTTGTTTATTTATTTATACTTCTATGCCGCCCAGTTCCAAAGGGACTGCCGATCAGACACTATACATTTCCGCCCACACCGAAAAAATATTAGAGGGAACATTGCTGTGATGGCGAACTTATGGTACGTGTGCCACAGGTAGCACATGGATTTATATCAGAGGACATGTGAGATGTTGCCCTATGTCAGCTCCAGGGTGCATGCATGCAGTGGCCAGCTGATTTTTAGGCTTGGGGGAGGCCGTTTCGCCCTCTGCATGCTTCAGGGAACCCTCCCAAGTGCAGAAAACAGCAAAATGGGCAAACAAGAAGTCCATTTTTCCAAAATTCTGGTTTTCCCCGTTTAGCTGTTTTTTTACTGCCCTAGGCTTCCATGAGGCCTGTGCACCTGCGTATGTGTAAGGGCAGCATAGGGGGGTGTATATGTATGGGGGGAGAGAAAGGGTGTGGGCATGTCCACGCATGCTAGCACACCCACACCCACCATTTTGGCACATAGATCAAAACCGGTTTGCCATCCCTGGTATAGGATCTCCTAATTGAACATGGGGTTGGACTAGAAGACCTCCAAAGTCCCTTCCAACTCTTATTCTACTATTTGATCTGTAAAATGTGCTACTTAGATAGATTTTGTGCAGTGATCAGGTGAAAATTCATCCAGGTCTTCTGTACAACTTTAACAAAAGTAGCTGAGGAGAAACACCCTTACAATGTCTTGGTAAGTTGGCAACTGCTCCATTCTAACTACAGCATAGTAGCAAAATAGTTTTATCTGACATTTATCTGGCCCACAGACAAATTTTACACTTCAGAGTCTCAGTATTATACTACCATATCCAGCTACAATCATCCACACAACCACTAGATGGTAGCAGAGAGTTAGGACTATCATATCACTTTTGCCATTCAGTGGTGGTTCATATTTTTGCAATCCAAATTTGATAGCCAATTGACAATTTTGTAAATTGGATTTGATGCTGTCTCTTCTACAGGTTTTAAATCATCAGTACAAACTACACACAGTTACTAAAGGAGGCAGTCACTAAATAAGGAATACCTTTATCCCTGTTTCTTCAGATGGCATCTTAGTATCACTACTTACCTACTAGTAATTCCTTTTAGTAATACAGGATGTAATTAGTGCAACATGATAAGTGATACCTTTGCCTTTTTAAAATTCCTTTCAATCCAGTACAATGTTGGAAATAAATTATGTAAAATAAGTCAGAACTGTCAACCAGCCATGAACACAATATAAGTACTATAGTTCTCAAATTACAACAGTCCATTTAATGACCATTCAAACAATGGTACTGAAAAAATTGACACAACTGTTTTCCACACCTACGACTGTAAATACAATAAGATATAAAGAACTATTGAATGAACAATTAAATTTAAAATCTTAAGAAGGATTAGAAGGAAAAGGAAAACTATTGGATTGGTGGACGTATCTTCAAATACAAAATACATTTCAAAAGGTTAAGAAAGGATAAGGGCCTGGATAAGATACTCATGGGAAAGGGGGGGGAAATTAATCAGTAAAACTTAACAAAATTTTAATTACATACAAACAGGGGAGAAGATAATAAAAGACAATATGATTAGCTGGGCAAAAAATTTCAGCTACCCAATAGAATTAGACAAATGGGAAAGACTAATCTTTCAATTGGCAAATTACAAGGTCAAATATATTCAAGGAAAACCAATTGCAAGATGTTTTATCATTGGCATTTACCACTGGGAAGAATAACAAAAATGTTTCTGAAAGCAATATATCTTGCCGGAAAGAGATTTAATCTGCTGTACATGTGCAGCAGCCAAATCTCGCTGCCGTGCCTAGAGCAGCTGCTGGGGCCAGCAGCAAAAGTGACCTGCCCCAGCTCTGGCTGCATGGTCTGCTCTTTGATCTCCTGAGCCACATGAAAGATGCCTGCAGTGCGGGAGAGCACAGAACAGGCTGCAGGGCCAGAACTGGGGCCACCTGGCCTGCTCCCTGCGCCATTGCCCCTGCAGGAAGTGATCCAGGTAAGCAGGGGCGAGCGGCGCGGTGGGGGGAGTGAACGAGAGCGGCATGGGGGAGGAGTGAGGGTGAGCGGCGTGGCGGGTTCTGGCAGCTCTTACCTCGTTTTGCCGGTCACAAGCAACCGGCAACTTTTGTTTCCAATTTATTTTATTTATTTATTTATTTTGTCCAATACATAATACACATTGAAGAGAATAGATATGTAATAATATAAGTAAAGAAAAGAATAGAAGATAGGATATAAAAGTATAGGTGAACATATTTGAAAGGAAGAAAAGATAAATGAGATAAGGAAAGACAATTGGACAGGGGACGAAAGGCACACCAGTGCACTTATGGACGCCCCTTACTGGCCTCTTAGGAACCTGGAGAGGTCAATCGTGGAGAGTCTAAGGGAGAAGTGTTGGGGGTTGGGAGTTGACACTACTGAGTCCGGAATTCCCCACCATCCTGTCAGAACTGAAGAAACTTCTTCAAAGAAAAACCCGTTGCCTCTTGAAATAGCACCTTTGGGACAACCATGACTTGGATAACTGAGCATCTCTATAGACACTTTCCACCCATTGCTTTTTGTTCTACCCTCAAGTGCTTTGGAGAATAGTTTAACTCCCTCTTCTTCCTGGCAGCCCCTGAGATAGTGGAACACTGCCATCATGTCACCATTACACTTTCTCTTCATTAAACTAGCCAAAAAAGCCTCTAGAGTTGTTAACCTGATCCTACGCAGCTTCTGCTCAGGCAATCTCACTCTACTCACAAGAGCCTACAAAACTTTTGCCAGACCCCTCCTAGACTACTGCTCATCTGTCTGGAACCCATACCACATCTCAGACATCAACACCCTTGAAAATGTCCAAAGATATTTCACCAGAAGAGCCCTTCACTCCTCCACTCGAAACAGAATATCCTACGAAAATAGACTAACAATCCTGGGCCTTGAAAGCCTAGAACTACGTCGCCTAAAACACGATTTGAGTACAGTATTACCCTCAAGATGATATGCTGCAACGTTCTACCAGTCAATGACTACTTCAGCTTCAACCGCAACAACGCAAGAGCACGCAACAGATCCAAACTTAATACGAAACGCTCCAAATTTGACTGTAAAAAATATGATTTCAACAATCGAGTTATCGAAGCATGGAACTCATTACCGGACTCAATTGTGTCAACCCCTAACCCCCAACACTTCTCCCTTAGACTCTCCACGATTGACCTCTCCAAGTTCCTAAGAGGCCAGTAAGGGGCGTACAAAAGTGCACTCGTGTGCCTTTCGTCCCCTGTCCAATTGTCTTTCCTTTCTTTCACCTATCTTATATATTCTCTTCCTTTCATATATCCTCTCCTCTAAGTTCACTTTCACCCTCTTTTATATTATCACATGTCTATTTTTCTTCCTATGTATTTGTGTATTGGACAAATGAATAAAAAATAAATAAATAAATAAAAATGCCCAGTTCCTGCAACTGTTCTTGTTATGTTTTAGCCAGTATTGGGTTCCTACATGGACAGGATGGGGGTGGATGGCATGGCGCACCGGTAGCAGACATTGATCTCTGTGCGCAGCTCTGGGCGAGCGGGTGCGCACATCAGAGTGAGATTTGGTTTCTGCACATACACGGGAAGCAAAATCTTGCGAGAGGACAAACGAAAGAGATTTCCACGATTTTCAGTTAAAGATCATCATTCATCATCATCATTTATTAGACTTGTATGCCGGCCCTCTCCGCAGACTTGGGCGGCTCACAACAGTGATAAGAACAGTACATAATGACAAATCTAATAATTAAAATCTAAAATAACGATAGTACATTTAAAAGTCTAAAAAACAAGAAACCCCAATATATAAAAACATACATACAATCCTATCACGCACAAATATTACATAGGCAGGGGGAGATGTCTCAGTTCCCCCACGCTTGACGACAGAGGTGGGTTTTGAGGAGTTTATGAAAGGCAAGGAGGGTGGGGGCAGTCCTAATCTCTGGAGGGAGCTGATTCCAGAGTGTCGGAGCCGCCACAGAGAAGGCTCTTCCCCTGGGTCCCACCAGACGGCATTGTTTAGTCAGCGGGACCCGGAGAAGACCAACTCTGTGGGACCTAACCGGTCGCTGGGATTCGTGCGGCAGAAGGCGGTCTCACAGATATCCTGGTCCAGTGCCATTAAGCGCTTTATAGGTGATGACCAACACTTTGAATTGTGACCGGAAACTGATCGGCAACCAATGCAGACTGTGGAGTGTTGGAGTAATATGGGCATATTTGGGAAAGCACATAATTGCTCTCGCAGGTACATTCTGTACGATCTGAAGTTTCCGAATACTCTTCAAAGGTAGCCCCATGTAGAGAGCATTACAGTAGTTGAACCTCGAGGTGATGAGGGCATGAGTGACTGTGACCTCACCGGTCTCTGGGATTCGTGCGGCAGAAGGCGGTCTCGGAGATAATCTGGTCCTGTGCCATGTAGGGCTTTATAGGTCATAACCAACACTTTGAATTGTGCCCGGAAACTAATCGGTAGCCAATGCAGTCCGCGGAGTGATGGTGAGATGTGGGCATTTCTTGGAAGGCCCAAGACTGCTCACATGGCTGCATTTTGGACAAGTTGAAGTTTCCGAACACTCTTCAAAGGTAGCCCCATTTAGAGAGCATTGCAGTAGTCGAACCTCGAGGTGATAAGGGCAGTTAGCCTAGAATCAATATCTAGGCTAACTCTGGTGGGAAATATTGTCAGTAGGAAGTTCTTTCTTGGTGCCACATATCACTAGCACAAAGAAACAAGTCTATACTTTCATTTATTTATTCATATTTATTTGTATCTTGCCTTTATTATTTTTACAAATAACTCAGACATATCCATCGTAATTCCTATTCCTGTTTTCCTCACAACAACCCTGTGAGGTGGGTAAGGGAAAGGCAGGACTGGAATGCAAGAGTTTCCCGCTGGAGACTTAACTACTAGACTGAGCTGCCTATCTTTTTTTAGTGCATGTCTATCCTTGATTTAAAAAGAAAAAAAATTGCCAAGGCAGATGATTTTGCAGAGTATGAGTATGTGATGAATCCATATCTATTTCATGAGTCCAGAAACTCATTGTTTTCACGTTTTCCTTAGGATGTGTAATGTTTATTTCCCTTAAATTAAACCGTGTGCACTCTCAGAGGATGTGAAGCACTCGTCAACACTGTAGTAACAATTTGGTTAGGCATGACTAACTTCCACTTCATTGATTTCAGTGAGGTTGAAGGATGATTAATTTTCTCAGCTAAAGAAACACAATTTGTAATCTTCTATTCAAGTACAAATGAGCTCAGGTTTTATTTTTAGTTAGCCTTCCCCCCCCCTTTTTTTTTTTAATAAATATTTTTTTAATTGATTTTTAACAATTTAAAATCACACAACATAAAACAGTGCGTAGTGAATTGTGAATTGTGCCCACCCCCCCGACATACACACATTCCCCACCACCAAATTGGGGGTATTTCTTGTATAATCCACTTGACCCAAGAGCAATATATCTGTTTACATATTATAGAGTGATTCCAGTTTATTTCTTGTAGCTTGGTCTCGGATTCTGCTCGTCATATATCGTCTTACCTTGTCCCACCGTCCCATCAGCTGTCCCAACTCAGTTTCATTATCCAAATTTATCCTTTTTTCCATAATTTCAAATTGAATATGGTCCACCATGTACCTATACCAATTGTGCATTGTCCATTTTGTCGCATCCTTCCAACCCAAAACTATTACTGCCTGAGCGCTTTCTATTGCTGCTTGTTTTATTTCTCTAAATTCTCCCATCGCATTGCTTTTTACTAGTACTGCCATTTCCTTAGTGATTGTCCATTGTATATCTAACATTCTATTGATATCCTCTTTCACTTTTTGCCAAAATTCCTGCACTATCAGGCATTCCCAAAACATATGCATAAACACTCCTTTATCTTGACAACCATGCCAACAATTAGTTAGTCTTCCCCCTTGAACTCGCTTGCTGTCTTCAAGATATAACAGCTATTTTGTCTTTAAAATACAGGTAGTCCTTGACAAAATTTCTGCTGCTAAGTGAGTTTTGCCTCATTTTGCAACCCTTCTTGCCACCATTGTTAAGTGAATCATTGCAATTGATGAATTAGTAATTCGGCTGTTGAGTGAATCTGGCTTCTCATTGACTTTGTGTCAAACCTCCCAGTGACATCCCAAAAAATAAAATCCAGGTTTTCTCAGTCCAACTATCTGGTGAGTCCAAACTCCACCTTCTTCCAGCTGCAGGTTCCTTCTCTGTTCCCACGGGAAAAGAAAGCCACCTAGATATAACATTCCCCCTTTATTTTTACAACCCCCGTTTCAAAAGTTCACTTAGACTGCAAGCCTGAAGTATTATTAAAATCATTTACCTACAAGCCTAAAGCAAATAGGGAAAAAAACATAGAAAAGCTAAAATAAATGGTTATACATATGTCATCTTCAGGATCAGCACTTGTAAAAATGTCACGAAATAGGATCACATGACCTTGGGATGCAGCAACATCCATAAATATGAACCAGTGACCAAGCACCTGAATTTTAATCACATAATCATGGGTATGCTGTAATGGTCGTAAGTGTGAAAAATGATCCTAAATCACAATTTTCAATGCTGTTGTAACTTTAAATGAACTGTTTTAAGCCAAGGATTGCCTGGATTATTTTCTTGCCTGCCAACATCAATACCTGGGAAAATACTTGAAAAAACAATTAAAAAACAGATCATCCACTACATAGAAACAAAGGAAGTAATAACCAGCAGCCAATATGGGCTTGTTAAGAACAAATCATTCATTCTTCAACACTGTGACCAAACTAATAGACCAGCGAAATACAGCAGACATAATATACTTGGACTTCAGCAAAGCATTCGACAAAGTAGACCACAACTACTTCTTCATAAGCTAGAAAAAATGGGATAGACAGCTACACAATCAGATGGTTCAACAATTGGATGACCAACTGTACCCAAAGAGTAGTCCTCAATGGGTCTAAGTCCACATGGAGAGAAGTAAGCAGTGGGGTACCGCAAGGTTTTGCCTAGTCCCAGGACACTTTAATATTTTCATCAATGACCTAGATGGGGGAATAGAAGGGAAACTAACCAAATTTGCAGATGACACCAAGCTGGCAGGAATAGTTAATATCAGGATCCAGATGGATCTTGACAGACTTAAACACTGGGCCCAATCAAATAAAATGAAATTCAATGCAGAGAAAAGTAAAGTCCTACACCTAGGTGAGAAAAACCAAAGATATACATATAAACTGGGTGAAACCACACTCAATAGCAGCGACTGCAAGAGGATCTTTGAGCCTTGATGGACAACTAAATATAAGCCAGCAATGTGCAGCTGCAGCCAAAAAAGTCAATGCAATCCTAAATTGCATTAATAGAGGGATACAATCTAGGACTAGGGAGGTATTAACACCACTCTATAAGCCTTAGTTAGACCATACCTTGAGTATTGCATCCAATTTTGTTGCCACACTACAAAAAAGACATAGGAACTTTAGTAGAGTACAGAAGAAAGCAACCAGGATGATAAGGGGACTGGAAACTCAAACATATGGCCAGTCTGGCAACATGATAGCAGTCAGTGTTCTCTCTAAATTTTTTTTGGGGTGGGCGGAAAAGTATAGTGTCTGAGCGGCAGTCCCTTCGGGACTGGGCGACACAGAAATAATAATAAAATTTCCCTCTCGGCTTCTGGGCAGGTTTGGAAAACTCTGAGTTGATGATGATTTTTAAGTGAGCGATTGCTCACCTGCTCAGCTTAGAGGGAACTATGATAGCAGTGGTCCAATATTTGAGGGGCTGCCACAGGGAAGAGCGGGTCAGACTGTTTTCCAAAGCACAAGAAGGCCAGACAAGGAATAATTCCTGATAGTAAGAGCGATCAACCAGAGGAACACCTTGCCTGCAGAGATTGTGAGAGCTCCAATACTTGAGACATTTGTCTGAAATGATGTAGACTTCTGCTGGAGGGGGTTTGAAATAGATGACCTACCAAGTCCCATACCGTTTTAATAATAAATAAATAATGAACACAAGCTATAATTTCTGGATGGTAGTTAATATAGGTCTTAGAATAAAAAGTAGAATAGAAACCAATGTCCTTAACTTTCAACCGTTAATTTAATGAGTAACAGCACTGAAAAAAGTGACATATGACCATTTTTCACACTTACAATCTTTGCAGCTTCAAAATTTAGACACTTGGCAAGTGGCATATATTTATGGTTGCAGTGTCTTGGGCTCATGTGATCAAACTCTCTGATCTGACAGGTAAAGTCAATGGGGAAGCCAAATTCATTTAATAAGAGTGTTTACTAACTGAACTGCAGTGATTAACTTAACAACTACAGCAAGAAAGGTTGCAAATGAGGCGAAACTCACTTAACAAGTATCTTCACACTGAGTTGTTTCTCTCTGTCATATAATATATGCAGATATATGCAATATTTATTTGTTCTTTGTTTGTTTATTGTGTCGTATTATATAGTGTCTGTTGGAGGTGGTGACCTTTGGAGATCTGTATGCAATGAAATTTCATTTTAATGTATGCCACTTAGTGTACATTCAAAGTGATAATAAAGCTATTCTATTCTTCTATTCTGTTCTGTTCTATTCTATTCCATTCTATTCTACTTTATTCTATTCTAGCAAATGAAATTTTGATTCAGTTGTGGTCCTATGTTAAGGAACTACCTATATATTATCAACAGCATCAGTGTAAAACCAGAATAATGTGATTATGGGGAATTAATTCAGGATAATAATTAAAGGCACTGCCTAGAAACCTGGAGGTCATGAGTTTTAACCCAGATTTAGGCAAAAAGTAGAGGGCTTCCGGCTAAACAGTCTTCCTTTGACCTAGAAAAAAGAAGGCACAGAGAAGTCAAGACTGACTCAAAAAGCCTTAAATAAATATTTAAAACTATTTCCACTTTTAAAAAATTGATCTGTACATCTCTCTTCACAAACCGAATGGGAACAAGTTCCCTCGCACCTAAATTTATTTATTTATTGGATTTGTATGGCGCCGCTCTCCGTAGACTCGGGGCGGCTAACAACAGTAATACAAAACAGCATGTAAATCCAATACTAAAACAGCTAAAAAACCCTTATTTGTAAAACCAAACATACATACAAACAAACATACCATGCATAAATTGTAAAGGCCTAGGGGGAAAGAATATCTCAGTTCCCCCATGCCTGACGGCAGAGGTGGGTTTTAAGGAGCTTACGAAAGGCGAGGAGGGTGGGAGCAATTCTAATCTCCAGCGGGAGTTGGTTCCAGAGGGCCGGGGCCGCCACAGAGAAGGCTCTTCCCCTGGGCCCCGCCAAACGACATTGTTTTGTTGACGGGACCCGGAGAAGGCCCACTCTGTGGGACCTAACCGGTCGCTGGGATTCGTGCAGCAGAAGGCAGTCTCGTAGATAAATGCTTCACAGCGGTGTGGGGTGGGGGAGGGGTTGCAGACTTTAAATTTTCACATTATCTTGGCACATTATCTTTTTATTTCGGTTGTCACCTCTCATTTCCAGAACGCTGTGCAATGCTAGCCGACAGGGAAGGTAGGAGGGAGGGAAGGAGAGACTCTGCGTCTACACACAAGGCCAAATTGCTTCATGCATTATTAATTTCGGTGGTAAGCTGAGCCCTTCATAATTTATCTGTATGTTAATTACATTTGTGGGAAAGAGCCAACATATAGGAGTCGCTGCGGGGCAAAGCTGACAACATGGATATTTTGTATGTAAGCAATCAGCTGTCAATCTTGGAAGGAAAGCTTTCAAATTAGGTGGGAAGATGAGCTGTTGGCAGGAATCCCTCATCCAGGTAGGAGCAAAGAATTTTCCATTTTTGAGCAAGTTAATATTTTACCCTCTCCGAAGGACAATCAGCCTTTTAGCCTAGAAGCTGGAACAAGGCTAAATGTAATTCCTGGAACCCGATTCCAATATATATGGACACCCAAAATAAAACAATGCCGGTCTTCTGAAGCTGTGTCCCGGCATACAAAAAAGTACAAAATATAGAGTTGGGTTAAATCAATAGAAGCCTAATGCACTAATGATGTTCCCTATTTAGATACTAAAACGCCTGCAGGCAAAACAACCAAGCACAGACAATCCATCATTGTCCTCTCTACTTCTATGACGGGTCTTCTGAGCAATCACAGCTCTCGGTGGAGCTGAGGTAGGTTTTTTTATTTATTTGTATCCTGGCTTTATTATTATTACAAATAAGATAGCGAATATATTCAACACTCCTTCCTCTTCCTATTTCCCCCACAATAACAGCAACAACAACAACAACAGCCTTCTCCGGGTCCCGTCAACCAGACAATGTCATTTGGTGGGGCCTAGGGGAAGAGCCTTCTCTGTGGAGGCCCCAGCTCTCTGGAATCAGCTCCCCTCGGAGATTCGCACTGCCCCCACCCTCCTCGCCTTTCGCAAGAGTTTTAAGACTCACTTATGCCGCCAGGCTTGGGGCGATTAGATCTAGACCCGCTGGCCAATAAATGTGATTAATAGTTATGACTGATTGATTGATTTTAATATTTGGGTTTTAGCTTATGTAGTTTTTAACTAATTAGATTTGTTTTGTATTCATTGTTTATATTGTATCCTGTGAGCCTCTCTGAGTCTTTGGAGAGGAGCGGCATACAAATCTAATCTAATCTAATCTATGAATGAATAAATAAATAAATAACTAAATGAATGAATGAATCGAATGAATGAATCAATCAATCAATCGAATGAATGAATGAATGAATCGAATGAATCGAATGAATCGAATGAATGAATGAATGAATGAATGAATGAATGAATGAATGAATGACCTTGTGAGGTGATGGGCTGAAAAGAGAATGACAACCCAAGGTCATCTAATTGGCTTTAATGGCTGAGGAAGGACTACAACTCATAATCTCCCAAACTCCCAAACTCATAATTGGCCCAAAATCACTCAGCTAATTTTCATGCCTAAGGCAGTATTAGCACTCACTGTCTCTCAATGATTAGCCATCCAGTTGGCTTTCATGGCTAAGGCAAGATTAGAACTCACTGTCTCCACTTTCTAACTTGACCACAAGACCAAACTGGTACATAGTATGTTTCAAAGAGTTAGCACAATCACTGACTTGTGGGGTTCTGTTGATGGATGATAATAAAGTACGAAGTCTACCGTTCTGACGTGAACCCCTACCAAAACTGCTCCAGTTCTGTTATCACACAGCAACTTGGAATAAAACAGCTGTTTTTGGAATCCAATCTCTACCAGAAAGTTTTTACATTATGGCAACTTGAAGATAATATACAGTCACTCGTGCCCTCCTCACCTCGAGGTTCGACTACTGTAACGCTCTCTACATGGGGCTACCTCTGAAGAATGTTCGGAAACTTCAGATCGTGCAGAATGCAGCTGCGAGAGCAATCATGGGCTTCCCTAGGTATGCCCATGTTACACCAACACTCCGCAGTCTGCATTGGTTGCCGATCAGTTTCCAGTCACAATTCAAAGTGTTGGTTATGATCCATAAAGCTCTTCATGGCATCAGACCAGAATATCTCCGGGACCGCCTTCTGCCACACGAATCCCAGCGACTGGTTAGGTCCCACAGAGTTAGCCTTCTCTGGGTCCCGTCAACTAAACAATGTCATTTGGCAGGACCAGGGCAAGAGTCTTCTCTGTGGTGGCCCCGACCCTCTGGAACCAGCTCCCCCCCGGAAATTAGAATTGCCCACATCCTCCTTGCCTTTCGTAAACTTCTTAAAATCCACCTCTGCAGTCAGGCATGGGGGAACTGAGACATCTCCCCCGGGCCTATACAGTTTATGCATGGTATATTTGTGTGTATGTTTTTTGCTTTTTAATAAGGGTTTTTTAGTGATTTTTAAATTATTAGATTTGTTATATATTGTTTTATTGTTGCTGTGAGCCGCCCCGAGTCTACGGAGAGGGGCGGCATACAAATCTAATAAATTAATTAATAAATACAGTAGTACCCCTAGATACGAGCATAATTCGTTCCATAAGGGAGCTTGTATCTCGAGGCAACTCGTATTCTGGAACAAATAACTTTTTTCCCCTCCAAGATAACCAAAAGCAAGGATTCTAACCAAAAGCAAGGATTCTTGCGCCACCTAGTGGACGCTCGGCTCGTATCCCGAATTTCAGCTCGGGAGTAGAACAGAAATGTCTCTCCCCTCCTAGCTCGTATCTGGAAATACTCGCATGTAGAGCCGCTCGTATCTAGAGGTACTACTGTATATGCTAAATATAAATATACTAAATATACTACACTAACCTACCGAGGCTTCATGCTCTGGGAAATCTAGAGCATGATACCATGGTCTTTCGAGACTGAAAGATGCCAATGCAAGCTATGGGAAAACAGGATAAGCTTTGATTCTTTCTCTGCCAGGTTCAAAACTCCTTACAAATGATTACTGGTTGCAAAGCCCCTTGCTTTTTTATTGGGTATTTAACTACTTCATGACATGGTAGACTAAACAGCTTTGGGGATGTATTTAAAAACAAATGTATTTACAGTACTTCATTCAATTAATATTACTACTCATCTTATTTACGTGACTGTAGGTATCTTAAAACAGCCAAGACAAGTTAAGAATAACAGTGTTGGAAAGGACCTTGTAGATCAGTGGTTCTCAACCTTTCTAATGCCGTGACCCCTTGATACAGTTCCTCATGCTGCAGTGACCTCCAACCATAAGTCCAGTGCCAATTCTCCCAACAGAGCTTTAAGCTGATTGGCAGGAAGGTCAGAGGGACACCCCCACTGTAAACGCCTGATTGGTCAGATTGTAAAAATATGTTCCAAGGCACCCGAATAGAAGTTTTAGTTCCTAACACCATGTTTTTCCCCATGGTCTTAGGTGACCCCTATGAAAGAGTCGTTCGACCCCCCTCCAAAGGGGTCTCAACCCCCAGGTTGAGAACCACTATTGTAGATCATCTAGTCCAGCGTTTCCCAACCGGTGTGCCGCGGCACACCGGTGTGCCGCGAGACATGGCCAGGTGTGCCGCTAAGCTCCAGCTGGGCGGGGCGCTGCCGGTACTTCCGTCCTGGGGCTCCCGCTCGCAGCTGTCCCCCGCCTCCTGCTCGATGCCGCGGTTTTCGGCGCTCTCCTGCTGGGCGCCAAAGAAGGAAGGCAGGAAGAAGGAGAGCTTTATTCTTCGCGCCTTTTCCCCGCCTTCCTTCTTTGGGACCCAGCAGGAGAGCGCCGAAAACCGCGGCATCGAGCAGGAGCCAGTTGACAGCTGCGAGCGGGAGCCCCAAGACGGAAGTACCGGCAGTGCCCCGCCCAGCTGGAGCTTCTCCTGCGTCGACGGCAAGTTTCCTTTGTGGCCCGGCGGGAGGGCACTGGCGATGGGAGCGGGGGGCGGCCGCAGTGGCCGCAGGCAGTCGTGGGGAGATGGCGGCGGCGAGAGGGAGCGCTCTCTCTCTCTCTCTCTCAGCTGACTGCAAGCGGGAGCCCTGACGGTGGCGGTTGGACGTGCTGCTAGACGTCGTACATGCTGGCGCTGCGGGCCTGGCATATACGGTGTCCAGCAGCACGTCCAGCTGCCGCCGTCAGGGGTCCCGCTTGCAGTCAGCTGAGAGAGAGAGAAAGAAAGAAAGAGAGACATATAAGAGAGGCAGAGAGAGAGAGAAAGAGAGGCAGAGAAAGAGACAGAGCAAGAAAGAGAGGCAGAGAGAGAGAGAGAAAGAGAGACATAGCAAGAGAGGCAGAGAGAGAGAGACAGAGCAAGAAAGAGAGGCAGAGAAAGAGAGACATAGCAAGAGAGGCAGAGAGAGAGAAAAAGAAAGAGAGACATAGCAAGAGAAAAAGAGAGACTTAGCAAGAGAGGCACAGAGAGAGAAAGAGAAAGAAAGAGAGACAGAGAGAGAGAAAGAGAGAAAGAGAAAGAAAGAGAGATAGCAAGAGAGGCAAAGAGAAAGAAAGAGACATATAGCAAGACAGTGAAAGAGAGAGAGAGCAAGAGAGAGAGAAAAGCAAGAAAGAGATAGCAAGAGAGAGAGAGAGAGCAAAGGAGAGAGAAAGACATAGAGGAAGGGAAGGAGGGAGAGAGAAAGAGAGCAAAAAAGAGAAAGAAAGAAAGAGGGATGGAGAGAGAGAAAGAAGGGAAGGAAGGAAAAGAGAAAGAGGGAGAAATAGAGCGAAAGGGAGGAAGAGAGAGGGTTTTTTTGTCCAAACTTTTCTTTAGCCCCCCCCCCCCGCCCCGCCCCCCTTTCAGTGTTCCCCGGGATTTTGAAAATATGAATAATGTGCCGCGGCTCAAAAAAGGTTGGGAAACACTGATCTAGTCCAATTCAACATCCAAGCAGAGGATCCTACACCATTTCTGACAGATGGCAGTCCAGCATTTTCTTGAAAGCTTCCAGTGATGAAGCTACCACAACATCTGAAGGCAAGTAGTTCTATTAGTTGTTTGTTCACACAGTTACCCTGTTTCCCCGAAAATAAGACGTACCCCGAAAGTAAGGCATGTCAGAGGTTTTGCATAATTTGCTAATATAAGGCATCCCCCGAAAATAAGGCATAGTCAAGTTTACATACGGTACAGTGGAAAAGCATACGGTACCATTCAAAGCTGTCCATAGCGGTACCGTAATAATGGGGCGTCCCCTGCTGGCCCCTTCCATCACTTTGTACCGTCCAGTACAGCAGACACAGTCTGCTGCTGTCTCACCGCCATTACAGTCTCCACCACAGTGCGTAGTCTGTAGTTCCTCTGGTGGCCGGAAGCTGCAATAGTGGGAGTATTCTGTTGTACCATATAAGTGCCGTTGTTTGTGTGTGTGGGTGCCATACTGATATACGTAATCAGTGTACTGTATGGTACACTTTCTTTGGGGGTGTCAGCTTTTCTGCCTGTGAATTTGTCTTATTTGAGAAATATAAGGCACCCCCCGAAAATAAGACGTAGCACAACTTTTGGAGCAAAAATTAATATAAGACAGTGTCTTATTTTCGGGGAAACACAGTAGAACATTTATCCTTCTTTCTAGGTTGGATCCCTCCTTGATTAGTTCGCATCCATTATTCCTTGTCTAGCCTTCACGTGCTTTGCAGAATAGCTTGACCCCCTCGACTTTGTGGCAGCCCCTCAAATATTGGAACACTGCTATCATGTCACCAATAATCCTTTTCTTCACTAGACTAGCCAAGCCCAGTTCCTGTAATCGTTCTTCATGTGTTTTAGCTTCCAATCCCCTAATCATCTTGATTGCTCTTCTCTACACTATTTCTAGAGTCTCAACATCTTTTTTTATGGTGTGATGACCAAAACTGGATTCTACCGTAGGTGTGGTTTTACTAAGGCTTTGTAAGTGGCATTAGTACCTCGCATTATCTTGATTGAATCCCTCTGGTCGTGCAACTTGCATTGGCTTTATGCTTACAGTTGCATAAACCAGCCAAAGAATTAACAGGTCTTATTATTTTCATTCAGTAAATAGGTCTCCTGAATCACATCATCCTTCCTAGCCAATGGCCCCCTCTGCTGGTGGAAATTTTGTGGTGCAAGCTTGCAGATATAATTTCCCAATATACAAAGCTGCAGTTCTTCGGCTTTGCCAAAGATGCAAAAATAAAGATGTGTAGTAATGCCGGTCTGTGTGACCCGAGTAGAAATTAATTGAATAAAGATGTTTAGCTGACTGGGTGAGATCCACTGACTGTGGAATTATGGGAGCTGAAGGCCACACACCTTAAAGTTGCCAAGGTTGTGTGGAGGAAAATCGGTTCTTAGATGATTGAAATCGATTAAATCATGTTGAGATATAAAGCCACAATTTGGTACCTTGTTAAAACAATTCCATAGATTTGCAGTGGGAAATGCTTTTGTTTTGGCATCAGATAAACTATTTTCAGATAGGGCTATAGTCTAGACTTACCAACACAAGTTGGCAAGTGTTGTATTGCCTCTGTACAAATCGATGGTGAGACCACATTTGAAGTTCTGTGTACAGTTCTGGTCACCGCACCTCAAGAAGGATATAATGGAACTGGAAAAGGTGCAAAAAAGGGCAACAAGTATGACCAAGGAAATGGAGCACCTCCCTTATGAAACCAGGTTGCAACGCCTTGGTCTCTTCAGCCTTGAAAGACAGAGTTTAAGAGGTGACTTGATCGAAGTGCATAAAATCATGCATGGGATAGAAAAGGTGGATAGAGAAAAATTATTTTCTCTACCCCACAATACTAGGACGAGGGGGCACTTCGTAAAGCTCATGGGCAAGAAAGTGAGGACAAATAAAAGGAAATATTTCTTCACCCAGAGAGTCATTGGTTATATCTACTGTATTCTGTGAGCCGCCCCAAGTCTTCAGAGAAGGGCAGCATACAAATCTAATAAATTGAATTGAATTTAATTGAATTATGGAATTCACTTCCAGAAGAGGTTGTGACAGCTATCAGCCTGAATAGATTCAAGGCAGGATTAGACAGATTCATGGATGCCAAGTGTATCGGTGGTTATTGAAGCAGATATCCATGTGCTGCCTCTATGTTGGTTGAGGCAGGCAGGATTCCCTGGAGTACCATTTGTTGGGGCTCAGGGGAAAGAGAGGGTTTTGCCTTCTCTTTCTGCTCAAGATCCCCATGGACAATTGGTGGGCCACTGTGTGATACAGAATGCTGGACTCGATGGACTTTGGCCTGATTCAGCATGGCTCTTCTTATATTCTTATGTAGGTAAAATCATAAGTGCTAGCAAGCTCATAGAACACTAAGGAAGGACCCTTCGTTTTAACTCTGAACTACAAATATTGTCCTTTATTAGTTCAAATGCGCTAAGCCAGGGCTTCTCAAATAGTATGGTGGGGGCCCCTGGTGGAGCGCAGAGCAATGCAAAAGGGGCACATGACTCTGGATAATATACTACTCTTTTTGACTGCAGGGAGTAGAGGATTTTTGCATTGAACAATAGCACACAGCACAGAGCAAGAGATGTGAAATGTAGATAACAAACCCTTAAGAGACACCATAGAAAAATATTTAATAGGGATGAAAAGAAAGGAGGAGGGAGACGGAGATAATGAGACAAACGTAAGTCTCCTGAAGGCTAAGGCGAGGAAATACGATGAAGCATATGTAGCACTTGGCTTCACTGTGACTACAGTGGAAGACGAGGAAAGACCGGTATGTTTACTATGTCTAAAAATGTTGGCAGTGGACAGCGTGTAGCCAAATAAATTAAGGCGTCACTTAAACACATTACACCCCAATCGCTTGAGTTTTATCAGTGAAAATGTGCCAAATATTGCAAACAATTGTCCCAGCAGAGAGTTGGGGGGGGGGCCCACGAAGTGTTTACTTCTCCCTAAGTGGGGTATAACAGAAAATAATTGAGAAGCATTGCATTAAGCCAACATTTCTCAATCTTGGGAACTTGAAGATATGTGAACTTGCATTTCTGGCTGGGGAATTCTGGGAGTTTATGTCCACCACATCTTCAAGTTTCCGAGATTGGAAAACACGGCACTAAGCCTTTGTTTTCGGTGTCAAGGACACAACACATGTCAAAGAACTACTTGTGTATCCAAACCAAGACATGGAGATTGATTGATTGATTGATTGATTGATTGATTGATTTACTTACTTACTTACTTACTTACTTACTTACTTATTTATTTATTTATTTATTTATTTATTTATTTATTTATTTATTTATTTATTTATTTATTTATTTAGTCCAATACACAATGAGGGTTTTAGTGGGTATATATCTATATACACATATTAAAATACATGATGAAGGTTATAGAGGAGATGCTCATAGTAAAATATATCTAAGAAAGAATAGAAAAGAAGATATAGTAATAGAACATATCAATGAAAGAATACAAGAAGAGATATAGGAATAGAAGAAAGGTATAGGAGATATAGGAGAGCAATAGGACAGGGGACAGAAGGCACTCTAGTGTACTTGTACTCGCCCCTTACTGACCTCTTAGGAATTTGGATAGGTCAACCGTAGATAATCTAAAGGTAAAGTGTTAGGGGTTTGGAGATGACACTATGGAGTCCGGTAATGAATTCCATGCTTCGACAACTCGGTTACTGAAGTCATATTTTTTACAGTCAAGTTTGGAGCGGTTAATATTAAGTTTAAATCTGTTGTGTGCTCTTGTGTTGTTTTGCTTGAAGCTGAAGTAGTCGCCGACAGGCAGGACGTTGCATCATATGATCTTGTGGGCAATACTTAGATCTTGTTTAAGGCGTCTTAGTTCTAAACTTTCTAGGAATGTTCTGCCTGTTGACATCAGCCTACTAGGCATCTTCTGGCTACAAAACGTTGGGGGAAGGCAAGCTGAACCCAGATAGTAGAAGTTGACCTTTCTCGCATCATTTCCACTGCCCCCTCACCCTCCAGTCCAAGTTACTTTCCAAGTTAATGGCACATCCAACCCATGACTAAGTTGGTTATTAACTATTCATGCACGTTCTTTAGAAGGTCCAAGAAGGTTATTTCTCTTTGGTCTTGTGGCTGGGGTACATCTGGAGCTTACACACATCATGGTGACAGAATCAACAACCCTCACATCTAAAACGGCAGCCATCAGCAATGCGGCAGACATTTCGGTCATTTGTTTTTACTTCCTCGCGGTCATTGGCACTGGCCTTTGGGTACGTAGAGGTCACTTTCTTCATGGGATGTTAACGCTGGACTGAAATTGCTCTGCAAGTAGAGGAGCATTTCGTTTTTTAAAAGTACAGGCGGTGCTCAATTTATAACCAATCATTTAGTGACCATTCAAAACGACAGGTTTTCACACGTTTGACTATTGTAGCATCTCCATGGGTCAGATGATTGACTGTCTTGTATTCATTATCCCGTGGTATTGTGATTGCCCTTTTAACCTTCGCAGCTGACAAGAAAACTCAGATTTGCTTAGCAACTGCATGATTCACTTAACAATTGGAGTGATTCATTTTTAAAAATTGTGCCAAAAGCAGTCATAAAGTGGGACAAAACTCACTTAACAATTGCCTTGCCTAGCAGTGCAGATTTTGAGCTCAATTGTGGTTGTATGTCAAGGACAACCTGTACCACTGGGATTCAATGTCGATTTCCAATTTTGCCAAGCAAAATTTAAGGGGACTCTTAATTTCCCTAAAAATGATTTGTTTTCAGCTCGCAATAGTGGAAACAGTCAGTAGGATTTCCCTCTGGGGTGGATTCCCTCCAGATTGAAAACTGGCTCCAAATTTGCAAATAGCCAAGAAGGGAAATGAAGATTGACTACATTTAGAGAAGCATGAAAACATTTGGAGATTCTCTATTTTATCTCAATATCTTTATTTTTTCACCAGGATATATAGGCCAAGAAAGTTGTTAGTTGTAGTTATTGCAATTGTTAAGGTCAAGAAAGTCTGTTTCCCTGGGTGTCCTTTATTTAGAGGATAAAACTGAGAAACTATCTAATAAAATAGAACTCTTGCTATTTAGTTAGACAGCAGGAGCAGAAATTTTATTATGGCTGCTGCTTCTCGCCAGGGTTGATAGCACTCTTCCATACTATCAGCTTATTTAAAAAGCATAATTTTTGTGAGCTGTAGCTTCATCAAATGCAGATAAATTTTGATCCACACTAACTTCTTAAACACTCATTTGATTCTAAGGTGCTGATTATTTCAGTCTGCTTCTATTATAATGGTATGAATGTATTTTTATCCCTAACACAGTACTGTCATTTTCTTTCTTTATTTCTTGAAATAATATGCCATTTAAAATATTTTTCCAATTTATAAACTACCCAGGGAATCATCTTTTAATGGGCAACTCAATAAACTGTGCCAGAATTTAGGAATCAAATGTTGTCTAACAAAAGCATTTTCTAATTAGCAAAGCAATTGACTGAAAAGTGCATGCAATCTGTTCAAGGTGTCTAACCCAAACTTCTTGGATTGATATAAATATCGAGTCAGTTGTGAAAAGGAAGGCAAAGCACTTAGACGGTCACAGCATTGGTTACAAATAAGACAATACCACCTACAGCCCTTTTTCACAATTTAGTCCTGTGCCCAAATGCAAGCTGGCAAAATGACTCATGTTTATTAGGCTTTTTTAAATCCAAGCTGTTAGTGGGGTTTTTTTCATTTCTGACCTTATTGCTCCAGGGGATTAATTATTACCCTCAGTTACACAGTTCAGGAATGTATTAGAAGCTGATAATGGATAAAATTGAAAAGATGAGTGACTGAACTGTCTGTTCTTCAAAGACTTACAGTCTGCTCCCAGGCACTGTCTTCTAATTTAGTCTAGAAATTACTTCCTTTGATACCAATTAAATGGGATTAAATGATTATGTACCTCATATGCCAAGCTGAATCATATTAGCCTCTTTTATACGGCTTTATTTCAGGGGTATCTGCAGGGCATGGGTTAAAAAAGCCAAGATGGAACAGCGGCAACAGTGCAATTAAAGCTTGTCCTGCATTGCATGTAAAAAAAAGGGAAGAAGCTTTGATCACACTGTCACACCCGCCATCTTGGATTTTTCAACTATGCCTTGAACATATCCTTCCTTTATTTAGAGCAATGGGGTTTTTTTTTTCAACTTTGGCCCTTTGAAGAGGTATGGACTTCAACTCCCAGAATTCCACAGCTAGCATCACTGTGTGAAGAATTCTGGGAGTTGAAGTCCACATGTCTTAAAGTAGGCAGGAAAGGGGGTGGGGGCGGAATCTGCTATAAGAGCCTTGGTGGCGCAGTGATTAGAGTATAGTACTGCAAGCTATTTCTGCTGATTACTGACTGCCAGCAGTTTGGCAGATCGAATCTCAGTAGGCTCAAGGTTGACTCGGCCTTCCATCCTTCCAAGGTCGGTAAAATGAGAACCTAGATTGTTGGAGGCAATAGGCTTATTCTCTTTAAACCGCTTAGAGAGGGCTGTGAAGCACTGTGAAGCAAGATATAAGTCTAAACTGCGTTCCACCCCATCCTACCTGCTGCCCATCCCTACTGGGGAGGGCGAAAATGGCCTATCCCCACCCTCCGAAAGGTCAAAAATCAGCTGGCGAGTGCACGCTAGAGCTATCTTAGGGCAATGCCTCATGTGCCCTCAGATATTGCTCCGAGTGCCAACTGTGGCACACGTGCCATAGGTTCACCATCACTGTCATAAACCATGCTTAAGACAACCTGGGTAGGATGTGTTATTTGACTCAGACCATAACTCCTTATGTCTTTCCACTTTCTCTTATGGTTCGCAGTCCATGCGCCGGATCAACCGAGGGACAGTGGGAGGATATTTCTTGGCTGGAAGGAAGATGGTGTGGTGGCCGGTGAGTGACCAAAAGAAAGAGTGGGGAAAGGAGATAAGAGACCCCAATTAATTAAGGGGTGGAACGGAGGGCACTCAACAAGTTTTTTTGTGCAATATGAGATATGAGAAACATGCAAGATGCATGATTTCCATAAAGAACCAACAAAACTAGACCAGATATTACTAAGGACAGATGAAAAATTAATTTAAAAAATTTCTTGCTACTTGAGTATTAAAATGGAAGTAGAGCAAGGAACAATGATAAGATGGGCTAAAAACTTTGGTTACTCAATAGAATTATGTCTGAAATAATGGGATAGAAATTGTAAATTAACAATACGGCCTATAAGAAAAATCTATATAAAATGTTTTGATGGCATTTACCACCAGCGAGGTTAGCAAGTATGTATGAAAACTTATCAGCTAAATGTTGGAAGTGTAATCAGACACCAGGTTCATATTATTATGTGTAGTGGACATGCTTAAAGGCAAAGTAAATACTGGGCTAAAATTCATACTTGGTTAGAAAAAAATGATAAAACAATGCATAGCCTTGAAACCAGATTCTGTTGGTGATACTACCAGTATAATAAAGGGAATATATATTTAATTTTGTATGTAATAACTGCAACAAGTTTAGTATTTGCACAAAAATGGAAAAATTATGAGATCCCAACAGGTGAAAGTGTAATTTAAAAAAAATTAGAATGTGCGGAGATGGATAGATTGACACTTAAGATAAAAGAAAAGGAATACTGTACTTTTTAACATGGAATATATTTTACCAATGGTTAACTAACAAAAACAGTGGTCACGAAATTACTAGTAGAACTATGATTATTTTTGTACCTTTACTTAAAATTAATTATGACCAGACAACATGCTTTCCAGACAGACATGGATTTTTTTTATGTTTTTAATGAAAAAATGTACTACTAATAAAACATTCAAAACAAGATTTTAAAATAGGGATGCAGCAAAGTAAAGTTATAGAAGGAAGAAGGAAAATCAAGTGGGTTATTTGGGAAGGAGAGGGATATGAAACCATCTGTCGGTGATGGGCATGGGGATTGGATTAGATTAGGGATCCTCTACCACCAGTACAAGGATCGGCACTGGTCCGTTTTATGTCAGAAACTGGGCTACACAAACAAGTGAAGCCCCATCCATGGGATGCAGACAGCACATGAAACTATGCCCCCTCTGGTCCATGGAAAAGTCACAGAACTGGTACCCAAAAAGTTAATGGCGACTGCACTAGATGACCTTGATGGTCCCTAGATTATAGGATTTTATGCAGATGCGATAAAGGATAGGAGAGAAAGAAAAGCCACCTAAGTTACTGAATGAATTGGGATGCCAGACCCAAGTCCATAGGGCCCAATAGATTTTAGAAAGTTGATATGCTTTTTTAAAAAATAGAAAATTTGATGGTTGTGTTCACAGATTGGCGCTTCTCTCTTTGCCAGCAATATTGGCAGTGGGCATTTTGTGGGTTTGGCAGGCACTGCAGCAGCAAATGGCCTGGCCGTGGCAGGATTTGAGTGGAATGTAAGTAGCAGATTTGTGAGTAGCAAAAATTTTACTGCTACACTGTGGGTGTGGCTTATTTTGTGGGGTGTGGCTTGATGGTCATGTGACCAGGTAGGAGTGGCTTGCTGGCCAAATGACTAGGTGGAAGTGGCTTGGCAATCATGTGACCAGGGTGGTTTAAAGGTCATGTGACTGGGTGGGAGTGGCTTATCAACCAAGATACATTTTCAAATAGGTGCTTGGACTCTTTTTCAATTGATCAAGTCACATTATTTGAATAGCCACAAAAAGGACAAATGATAGACAGCATTATTTGTTGGGGAGTGCAGGAACATTTTGTACTGAAGCCACAAGGTTCAGTATGATAATAGATTAGGCAAGTAGCTCCATTTCTTTAATTGCTATAAAAGTTCAGTTCTAGAAAATTATTAAAAGGATTAGACTGTTTATGGGTAAAAACATACTATTTAATTATTTCCTATTTTAAAAGTAATTAAGGATCATGCTACGGTACTAGAGAAGGAAGGACAATAAAAAACTATTAAGTATTCAAAAAATAGTGCATAAACCTACTATCCTTACGGCATCCCCCCCACACCCGTGGGGGCAGCAGTCCATTACTGGACAAGATTGAGAGTTTCCCCAGGGTGTATGTGTTCATATTTTTAAAAAATCAATAAAAATATTAAATGTTTAAAAGATTTTTAAAAAGAGAGAGTTTCTCCAGGGTAGGCGTAGGCAACTATGGCTTCTTTA
Organism: Erythrolamprus reginae; assembly: GCF_031021105.1. NCBI lineage: Eukaryota > Metazoa > Chordata > Lepidosauria > Squamata > Dipsadidae > Erythrolamprus > Erythrolamprus reginae. The sequence goes on along the minus strand of NC_091963.1, from coordinate 136,829,543 downwards.
CGACTTGTGGACTTCAACTCCCAGAATTCCTGAACCAGCCAGGAAGTTGAAGTTCACAGGTAACAAAGGGGACATAAGTTGCTCACTTTTGCAAAAGAGAAATCCCCACGAGAAGGTGGAGCAAGACCTGCTTGAGCAGAAAGCACTAGAATACCTTAAATCAGTCCCTGATTTCCTGGTACAAAAAAGCTGAGAGAAAATGCATATAGATTAGATTAGATTAGATTAGATTAGATTAGATTAGATTAGATTAGATTAGATTAGATTAGATTAGATTAGATTAGATTAGATTAGATTAGATTAGATTAGATTAGATTAGATTAGATTAGATTAGATTAGATTAGATTAGATTAGATTAGATTAGATTAGATTAGATTAGATTAGATTAGATTAGATTAGATTAGATTAGATTAGATTTATTGGATTTATATGCCGCCCCTCTCCGCAAACTCGGGGCGGCTCACAACAAGGTAAAAACAATACATAATAACAAATCCAATACCCACCAATCCAATTACAATTTTAAGCTAAAAAATTCATAAAAAACAACCCCAGAATATTAAAAAACAAGCACACAATCAATCTAACACCAAAACAGCATGGGCAAGGGGGAGATGTTTTAGTTCCCCCATGCCTGACGGCAGAGGTGGGTTTTAAGGAGTTTGCGAAAGGCAAGGAGGGTGGGGGCAATCCTAATCTCATATCTGTGGGATAGTGGCTGCTAGGACTAACACTCTTCATACTCCATATAAATGACCTTTGTGATCACATTACAAGTAACTGTGTTCTCTTAGCTGATGATGTAAAACTTTTCAACACCACCAATAACACAGCTACTCTGCGTTTGTGTCTGAAGGGTCAAAAATCTGGCATCTCCAAATCTCAACCAAAAAACGCTCTGTCCTACACATTGGCAAAAAGAATCAGAACACACAAGACCTTTCAGACAACCCTCACTCCGTAGAAGACCACGGAACTCATATCAAATGACCTAAGTGCCAAAGCCCACTGCAACAACATTGCCAGAAAGGCTTCAAGAGTTGTTAACCTAATCCTACATAGCTTCTGCTCGGGTAATCTCACACTACTAACCAGAGCATACAAAACCTTCGCCAGACCAATTCTTGAATACAGCTCATCTGTCTGGAACCCACACCGCATTTCGGACATAAACACTTTAGAAAATGTCTAGAGATATTTTGCTAGAAAAAGTCCTCCATTCCTCCATTTGCAACAGAATACTTTACGTAACTAGACTTACAATCAGGGGTGGGCTGCTGCCTGGATTGCGGAGGGGGACACACAGTAGGATAGCGAAAATGGTGTGCCTACCGTCCCCTGTCCTAATGTTTCTCTCTTACCAGTATCATGTGTATAAACATTGTTATATCTTTGTATATTACCAATATATACTTGACTAGGTAGACAGACAGACAGACAGACAGACAGACAGACAGACAGACAGACAGACAGACAGACAGACAAAGATAGATAGATAGATAGATAGATAGATAGATAGATAGATAGATAGATAGATAGATAGATAGATAGATAGATAGATAGATAGATAGACAAGATAGATAATAGACAGAGAGCAGATAGATACATATAGTATGTTCCATAGGCAGGAAAGTCTCAAGTGTACTGAATTTCTTGTCTTAAGAAACACTTGTAACACATATAGCCATGACATCTGATTAATGATTAAGTAATCACACACAAGAAAAAGACAATTGTATTTTTGTAGGGAGGGGTAACCCTGGCAACTTTAAAATCTGTGAACTTCAACTCATAGAACTTCCCCAACCAGCATGAAGTCCACATGTTTGAAAGTGGTACCAAGGTGGGTAATAAGGAAATTTGGTCTATCCTGGTTTTCCCTCCATTTTGTTTTCTTTCTTTTTAGGCTATATTTTTTGTTCTTCTCCTGGGATGGTTCTTTGTTCCAGTTTATCTCTCTGCTGAGGTAATGATTTCTCCTCACATTGATTTGTTTACTTCTCTGCGGCATTTTTAATCTTCCCAAACAATTCAGAGCTGTTCTATCAATCTCTCCACCTCCCCTACTTTTCTTCATATCAGCCTTGTGAGGTAGATTAAGCTCAAAGAAATGGGGCCACCAAATATCTGGGGTGGGCCTGCCAAATGCCAGTCTCCTCCTAATTTTTAATTTAAGTAAATAGGATCCATTTCTGTTATTTTAGGCCAGTGTTTCCCAACCGTGACAACTTGAAGATATCTGGACTTCAACTCCCAGAATTCCCCAGCCAGCATTTGCTGGCTGGGGAATTCTGGGAGTTGAAGTCCAAATATCTTCAAGTTGCCAAGGTTGGGAAACACTGTTTTAGGCAACCCAAAAATTAAAGGGTTTGGAAAATGCATACCCTTTCCTGACCCAGTAATTGGGGAAAATGCCCAGTCTTTTAAATACTTTTCAAACAGCGTACAGGGCTGGTGAGAGAGAAGGCACATATATTGCCACTTAGTGTGCCAACGTGAGCATGCCAACCCTGTCAAATTTTGACACAGAGAAGTTCCCTGAGGATAGGCTGCAGCTTGGAAGACAAAACCTCTGATCCCAGTCCCAGTGACCAACCCTGGTTGGATCCTGTAAATCCTCTTGTGCTCAACACATGAGCTGTGGATTCAACACTCTGGCTTTTTTGGGATCTTCTAACATTATGGAAAGAAAAGAGCCAACTGGGTGTATTGATTAAAGTGCTAGAAAACAGGAGACTGGGAATACTAGTCTCACTATATAACTGTTCTGCCGACGTGTTTCAACCGCCCGTAATTACAGGGCAATTAGTCCAGGAAGACACACACCATACGATAAAAGGAAAACCCAAAAGTTTTTATAAACAGAAAAACAGAAACAGCTCCCTTTTTAAATGTCAAAGGGATTTTCTGGTACACACAAGGCACAGGTTAATTGCAATCCAATTGCTTACCCAATAACTGGGAAATTGAGTCCAATTCTAAAGTCCAGAGAGTCCACACACAATCTTGAACAGCACAAAAACCACGATCTTGAGGAAACAATGAATCAGATAAACTGCCATGAGGCTAAAACACCCGGCTGCACTTTTATCTGTAGCACTAATTACAGCAGCCCCACCCAACCACAGGTGGCTTCATTTTCTCTTGTAATAATCCTTCAGTTGTTGTCTCCTATGCATCACTCTACGCATGCGTGGATGTGTCATTAATTCTTGTTCAGAATCCAGGGATGATACAGATGATTGATCTCCTCCTGAGCTGTCTGCCATACTCCCCTCTTCCCTGTCACTCACGCTTCCTTGGTCAGAGGAGGCTTCGTCGGCAGATTCCATTGGGAGCAAAACAGGCCTGAGGCATGTGGATGTTTCCCCCACATCCACCTGCACATTCCTTGGGGCAGGAGCTGGGCCAGAGCTAACCACAACAATAACAACCATATAATGGTGAATACTAGTCCCACTATATAACTATGAAAGCTTGTTGGTTGACTTTGGGACAATCACCAGGAGACGATGAGTTCTAGTACCTCCTTAAGTAAGAAAACCAACTGGATAACTTTGAGCCAACCACCAGGAGACGGTGAATTCTAATCCTACCTTAAGCATGAAAGCTATGTGGGTGACTTTCAGCCAATCATTCTCTTTCAGCCTACCCCATCTTACAGGGTTGTTGTTCTGGGAAAAATGGGAGGAGAAAGTAGCATTAATATGTTTGCTGCCTTGAGTTACCTACAAAGTAATAATGGAATAAAAAGTCAGATCAAGAAATAATAAAACATATTCTCTGCTTCCTCCCCTGCATAGGTCATCACAATGCCCCAGTACCTGAAGAAACGTTTTGGAGGCCAACGGATCCGTCTCTACCTCTCCATCCTCTCTCTTTTCATGTACATCTTCACCAAAATATCAGTAGGTCATTTTCTCCAGACTTCCAGGACACAGTGACAGGTGGTGGGGAATATTTGGAAATACAGATCTCTTCTACTTTTGCCTTTTTAGGAAGTCTGTTATAAATGTTTCCATGGCTTTTAAATTCTGATTAATCTGCATTTCTTCCTGGTGGTATTTCTGTGTCTCTCACCTGCAGGTGGACATGTTTTCTGGCGCTGTGTTCATCCAGCAAGCCCTGGGCTGGAATATTTACCTAGCGGTCATAGCACTCCTGATCATAACCACCATTTATACCGCAACAGGTAATTTGGGTTCTTGGGCTGGGAATGAACTGGGTTCATTGAGGTAGTCCTCAACTTACAACCGTTCGTTTACATTTGAAGTTACAAATGTTGCTGAAAAAAATGACTTACGACCTCACACTTGTTTGTCTGGTTGTCTGTTTCTTATTTATTTACTTACTTACTTTCTTTCTTTCTTTCTTTCCTTCTTACTTTCTTACTTACTTACTCTTTCTTACTTACTTACTTTCTTTCTTACTTTCTTACTTTCTTACTTACTTACTTACTTACTTACTTACTTACTTTCTTACTTACTTACTTACTTACTTTTTTACTTACGTTCTTGCTTACTTTCTTACTTTCTTTCTTTCTTACTTACTTACTTACTTTCTTAGTTACTTACTTACTTACTTACTTTCTTACTTACTTTCTTACTTTCTTACTTTCTTACTTTCTTACTTTCTTACTTTCTTACTTTCTTACTTACTTTCTTTCTTACTTACTTACTTACTTACTTACTTTCTTTCTTACTTTCTTACTTTCTTACTTACTTATTTACTTACTTACTTACTTACTTACTTACTTTCTTGCTTACTTACTTACTTTCTTACTTTCTTACTTACTTACTTTCTTACTTACTTACTTACTTTCTTACTTACTTACTTACTTACTTTCTGACTGACTGACTGACTGACTGACTTACTTTCTTACTTTCTTACTTTCTTACTTTCTTACTTTCTTACTTTCTTACTTTCTTACTTTCTTACTTTCTTACTTTCTTACTTTCTTACTTTCTTGCTTTCTTGCTTTCTTGCTTACTTACTTACTTACTTACTTTCTTGCTTAGTAGTGTAGAGCAATCCCTTTTTCTTTTCTTTTCTTTTTAAAAAAAGATAAACTTTATTAAACAATTAAAATAAACAAAATTAACCAACTTGTTTGACATTAGTTGAGGTTTCTAGGCTTATATTTCAGCAATCCTATTTCTCCTCACATCCATCCAAATCTTCTTTCGGAATATGGCCATTAAAAAATTCTTCTCCTCACCTCACAACCAAAATTTAAGGGCCAATAAGCGGGCTCGCTTCCCTACTGGATTTTGCCAAATTGACACTTGTCCCAGGATTACCATTCCTCTTTCAGTTGGATGCTACAATTCTGGATGCCCAAATAGCCAGGCCAAATGCCAGCAGCCCAGCACACAACCTACACACAAAACCTATCAGCCAATTAAAACTTAATCTCTTTTACAAAGAACAAAGCGGTAGGCAGGAAGTAATCAGACCAGAAATCTAGAAGAAAATTGTTCACAGAATGAACCTTTCACCATCATATGACATTTCTTTTCCCTAAACAAGCACATGTAGAACATAGGCTAATAGAGCTGGAAAGGATGTTCGAGATCCAATCCAAAACCCTGCTGGAGCAGGAGACTGTATACCGTTTCAGATAAATGGTTTTCCAACCATACCCTTGCCAGGATTTAAATCTGGGGAGTCTGCCTGTAAGGCAGTAGCTTTAAGGTCTAGATCCAGGTCCCACAGAGTTGGCCTTCTCCGGGTCCCGTCGACTAAACAATGTCATCTGGCGGGACCCAGGGGAAGAGCCTTCTCTGTGGCGGCTCCAACCCTCTGGAATCAGCTCCCTCCAGAGATTAGAACTGCTCCCATCCTCCTTGCCTTTCGCAAACTCCTTAAAACCCACCTCTGTCGTCAAGCGTGGGGGAACTGAGACATCTCCCCCTGCCTATGTACTTTTTATGCATGATATGACAGTATGTATGTTTTCTATATTGGGGTTCCTTGCTTTTTAGACTTTTTAAACGTACTATTGTTATTTTAGATTCTAATTATTAGATTTGTCATTATGTATTGTTTTTATCACTGTTGTGAGCCGCCCCGAGTCTGCGGAGAGGGGCAGCATACAAATCTAATAATAATAATAATAATAATAATAATAATAATAATAATAATAATAATAATAATAATAATAAAAAATAGTAATAATAATAATAAAAATAATAATAAATAATAAATAATAAATAATAAATAATAAATAATAAATAATAAATAATAAATAATAAATAATAAATAATAAATAATAAATAATAAATAATAAATAATAAATAATAAATAATAAATAATAAATAATAAATAATAAATAATAAATAATAAATAATAAATAATAAATAATAAATAATAAATAATAAATAATAAATAATAAATAATAAATAATAAATAATAAATAATAAATAATAAATAATAAATAATAAATAATAAATAATAAATAATAAATAATAAATAATAAATAATAAATAATAAATAATAAATAATAAATAATAAATAATAAATAATAAATAATAAATAATAAATAATAAATAATAATAATAATAATAATAATAATTTCCAAAAGTGATTACAAAGAAAATTCATCATGAAAAGATTCCGCTTTTGCTGCCCCTTGATGCTGCCCCTTGGCACTCAAACAGGTGGAGAGACCTTTCTTTTGCAGTTTCACAAGAATCTGTCAATCAAAGCATTTGTGGGAGAACTCTTGATTTCTATTTCTCTGGAGAAATTTGGAGGACCAGTTTAACTTAGCAGTCTTTCATTCTGCATGGCGGTTGACATCTCTGCCCATGTGCAGAGATGTCTTCGGTCTGCCATGAGTCGGACCAGAATCCTGTGGGAAAGCATCTTTCCAAAAAAAAACCACTGCCTGCCTGTGAATGCTTGTAGGGGATCATGTGTGGATGACCTTGGGAATGAGGGAAAGAGAGGTTACTTAGGGAATGAACAGATAAGAGAGGGAGGAGCCCTGCACTGTTTAACAGTCAGAAGAAGGAACTTAGAAAGGACCCACCATAATGGTTCACACACTTAAAAGTGGCAGCGAGAAATTTGTACCTTAGACCAGTGTTTCCCAACCTTGGCAACTTGAAGATATCTGGACTTCAACTCCCAGAATTCCCCAGCCAGCGAGCCCTTTGACTGACTAAAAGTGTGTTTGGCTCCTATTTTACTTTCGATAAAAACAGTGTTGTTGACTTTACAACTGTGTGTGTCTGAATTCCTACCTTTGAACTTAATTGAGGGCTCGTGCCGAGAAGCCCGGCAGAACAACCACTGTGGCCAGAAAGGTTGTAAAATGAGGCACAAGTCATTTTACAACTGTCTTGTTTGGGCTCGGTGGGGGTCGCAGGTCAAAAATTACTGATATAGTTCTGTCAACATGACTCAGTTGCCTAAACCAGGTGCAAATAACAGAGAGCCAATTGTATGAGGAACAAAGGCATCACCATCATACCTGCATATGAGTCTCCATCTTACTTTCAGGAGGATTAGCAGCCTTGATGTACACTGACACAGTCCAGACTTCGGTCATGATTGGAGGCGCTTTTGTCCTGATGGGGTTTGGTGAGTAGAATTCTGAAGATACGAAGACTAGTTTTCTTCTGTCATCTCAAACTGCAGAACTCCAGTAGCCTCACACATAAGAAAACACAATGGAAGTTTTAAGTTTATTGGCTTTATAGGCTGCCCAACTCCTGACAGACTCTGAGCGGTGAAGTAGATACAGTTAGTTCTTGACTTCCAACCAGTTGCCTAGTCACTGCTCAAAGAAGGGTGGGAGGGTAAAACAGGGTGAAATGCTACCAGTTCGTCCCGGTCTGGGCGAACTGGTAGAGGCGGCCATTAGTGGTTCAGAGCAGGGGTGGGTTCTAACTTACCTCGCTGCTGGTTTGCTTCTTCCCACGCTGTGTGGGTGCGCCTCATGCAGTACTAACAAAAAAAATTAATCTCACCCCACCAGAAAAGGCTGGAAACTTGACTTCTGCACATGCTCAGGAAAAAAACCCGGATTTTTTTTTTAAAAAAATTTTTTTTTAAAGACAAACTGGTCCCTGTGGATGCTGCTGAGTCCTAATGAAAGCAATGCCTTCAAAAGAGGCTAAGAGCAACCCAGTGGGGTCACTCACGAACACGAATCCTAGAAAGAAATCTTGGACACATTGTCTCTCTCTGGGTGAAGTGACATGGAGTAGAGCCATGCGCTCCTTTTTATTTGGGAATATAAGGAAATGGGGTATAATTACATATACATATCAAATGATACATCAACCATACAGCTTCAGACGTATCCTTTTGAGTTCTTCCTTTCCCATAGATATCAAGAACAATCTCCTTGGAACTTCCTAAAAGCAGATGTTTATTCACACCTAGTTTCTCTGAAGGTTTCTTCTTTATCTGGCTTAATCTTTCTTAATTGCCCTGCTGGTTTGTGTGCTCCAGGCAATGAAATTTCCCCCCCTTTGATCCTATAATGTCCTGTCCAGAGTTGTGAAAGCTTTGTTTATGGTGAGATGTTTATTCTGAGCCCCGTTTCCCAGGAATGCAGATTAGGCGAGTTTATTGCCCTTCCTTGTCCTGGGTTTTATAGAATCAGGGTCAGGCAGAGTATATATATTTTTATGCTAGAAATCCAGATTTAACACAATCCTATCCTAACATAACTTGCTATACTGCAACAGGTCCCACCTGGGAGGAACCTACCTCAGATCCAGAAAACCAGTAGCGACAGCAGTGTGAGGCTCCACCCACCCACTCCACTCACAATTTTCTTGTTTTTAACCCTCTGTGCATGCACAAAGGGAAAGGATGGAAACTAATCAAGGAGAAAAGCAACTTAGAATTCAGGAGACATTCCCTGACAGTCAGAACAATTGATCATTAATTCTCTATAGGGAGAGTTCACGTTACATTATATCAATCATTCCATCAAATGTGACGCTCTGAAATTTTTGTCACTAAAAAGGGCAGAAATGGTGAGAATCCGCATAAAACAAATCCCAATTTTTAAGGACAAAAAAGAACACCATTTTCACAGATTCACCTATTTTTTGTACATTTTTTTAAAGAGGCATGACTCTTTTATCTTTTGAGCCAGAGATAAATTGGATCAGTAAACTTTTCAAACTAACTCTTATTTACTAAAATTCTTGTGATGAGCATAGTTATATACTGGTAAGTCTTTTGATTTTGTACATATAATGAAATTCTGACATTTTTGCTATTATATATTCATTAATTAAATTATTCAGCTTCAACTGATCCTATGAATCTAAAACAAAAGTTAATTTTTTTAAAGCTGTGATAAAAAAAACCTACTATCCTGGATTGCAATTTCATTGCACTGGGAAAAATCATAGGCAGGGAAGAGCTCTCCAAACAGAAGTGGGTTCCTACCAATGTGCTCCGCTGTGCCAATCTAGTATTAGCCCGCTGATTGCGCAATTTGCACACAATGTTGCTGTTTTTGCTGGTCCGTGCGTGGTGCCAACTTTTTTTCCTAAGTTTTGGTGGGGGTTTTTTTTGCTTTCTGAGCATGCAGGGAAGGAAAATCTTTCCTCTGTGCATGCACGGAATCAAAATTGTCACGATGCGCATGCATATATAGGAAGGTAAGAGGAACCCACCCCTGAAGTGTAATATAACATTGAATAAAAATGCAATTTCAGTTCCATTGTGACCATGATTCTTCCCATACAGCCTTCAATGAAATCGGTGGCTATCAAGGATTATTTGACAAATACATGGAGGCTATTCCCAAGCAGAGGCTTTCGCCCATCCCTGCCCTCTACAACATCTCGTCTTCCTGCTACCTGCCCCGTGAAGACTCTTTTCACATGATCAGAGATGCCACCACTAGCGATCTACCCTGGCCAGCTCTCATCTTCGGTCTTTCCATCAACTCACTCTGGTATTGGTGCAGTGACCAGGTATAGAATGATTTTTAGAGAAGGATAAGATGGAATAAATATAGTGTGCTCATTTCTGAAATCTGGATTAAACTCACAGTTCCTTACTTACAAAGCAACAGAGCTACCTAGAAGACTCCCACTACCTATGAATAGAGTAGAGTACAGTAGAGTACAGTAGAGTACAGTAGAGTAGAAGAATAGAATAGAGTAGAATAGAATAGAGCAGAATAGAGGAATAGAATAGAATTGGAGTACAGTAGAGTAGAAGAATAAAATAGAGTAGAGTAGAATAGAATAGAATAGAGAAGAATAGAGGAATAGAATAGAATAGAATTAGAGTAGAGTAGAGTAGAATAGAATAGAGTAGATAGAGTAGAGTAGAAGAATAGAATAGAGTAGAGTAGAATAAAGCAGAATAAAGGAATAGAATAGAATTGGAATAGAATAGAATAGAATAGAATAGAATAGAATTCATCTAAAAAGCAATCAAATGATCACCCCACCATCAGTGGGGTAGCAGCGATCAGAACTACAAATCCAGGTAGTAAGTAGTAGAGGCAAAATGTTATATTTCCCCAAAGAGAAATGGAGAAACATGCTCTTAAGGGCAGAAAGCAGCCCAGGTTTTCCTGCTATTGGAAAACCACCTCCAGCAGATGCCTGAAGTCTTTAGAGAGGGACATTTTGTGCCCATTAAGAAATCTAGGCCAGCCAATTCATAAACAAAATGCCTCCAGCTCTGCTCCCACAGCTGGAGCTGATGGAATTAAAATTTACATTACCCACCCCTAAATTCTAAGACATTTAGAACACAATAGGATTAACCCACCACCACTACATTGCACAACCCACCCTGGAGCATCTCAATCCCCAATCCCCAAAACCCTATTGTAGTAATTATGGATCTGGAGATGATTTTCTGAGCAAAGCAGTTCCAAGCTAGCAAGAAATCTCTCTGGGTTGAGAAGAAACCTTTGTGTTCAAAAGCCTTCTCCTCTCGGTCAGATTTTGTTTATTCTTCTAGCAAACTTTTTTTGTAATTGTACACAATTACAAAGATTGACTTATCTCAAAGAAAGCTGTTATTGTTTTGAGCCGCTCCGAGTCTACGGAGAGGGGCGGCATACAAATCAAATCAAATGAAATAAATAAATAAATAAATAACTAGTAACAAGTTAATATCTAAAGAAACCTCTGAAGCAATACAGACAGAATTGTCAAACGTATAGCTTGATTGCTAGCTTAATCTTTTCCTTAAATAGAACAGAAAACTGAGTAAATAATCTTTACCCTAAACAGGACAAAGAACTGAGTAAATAATCTATATATTAAGCAGGACGTTAAATCAATATTAACCAAGATAGGCATTCCACAACATTGGCAATGATTGATAACAGCCTACACTCAGGGTTAGGCAGCAAGTGGAATGGCATGGAACGCCGTTCTACCAGCAGAAATGAAGCTGCGCATACAGCTTTGTCACTGCCAGCGGTGCACACACTGGCATGTGAGATTCAGCTTCTGCTCATGTGCAGCAATTGAATTGCACCACCCCACCCAGGAAGGAGAGCAGCTTGTCAGGGAGACGACGTTGCTTCTACTTCACCCGCTTACCAGTCCCCCCGGTGAGTGGCAAACGGACAAAGTGGGAACGAAGCGATAACGATGTCATCTCCCTGACGAGCTACTCTCCTTCCTGGAGGATTTCTTCCCACTGGTAGCTCCTGGACAGGACTACTTTGGGCCACAAGTCTGTGCATATGCAGAGAATTGCACGCTCTGCCCCAGTAGGAGCTCGAATGGCTGCCCTACACCCTATAAAACAGTGTTTTTCAACCAGTGTGCCATGGCAAACTAGTGTGCCGTGAGACATGGTCAAGTGTGCCATGGGGAAATTAAACATGGGTCCCCAAACTATGGCCCGCGTGCCGGATACGGCCCGCGGAGGCCATTTATCTGGCCCGCCGCCAGCCGCCTCCATCCAAACATAAACATTCCCCTCACAACCCCTCCAGCTAGAGTGGAGGCACAGGGAATGCTCACTGACCAATCACCTTCTAGGATTCATCCCGACCACTAGCGATGAACCAATTGCAGGCCGCCTCTCATCCACACCCCAGGAAGGTCCCTGCTCGGGCTGCCGCACACTTGTCACTGTGTGGCCGCGGCGAGTAGTTGAAGCTGCTACTCCTCCCCATGGTCCCGATTTCTAATCCTGGTCAGGACTGGAGGTAAATGTTGCCACCACTACATGTTCATCGAAACAGGCCCAGGTTTCACACTAAATGAATATAAATATATTTAGAAACTATATTATTAACTATATGTATAATAAGTACTGTGTTAGAGTGTCATTTTGGTTGATGGTGTTCCTCAGGATTTTGTAAAGGTAAAAAATGTGCCGCGGCTCAAAAAAGGTTGAAAATCACTGCTATAAAACACCCTTTATACACCCTATAAAGATCCATCCATTCACTCAGCCATTTTGTCAGCCACCCCAGAAACGTGCTGCTGTCACTGAAGTTTCTGGAAACCAAATAAACAGAGATCTTATTTTATTTATTTTATTTTATTTTATTTTATTTTATTTTATATTATATTATATTATATTATATTATATTATATTATATTATATTATATTATATTATATTATATTATATTATATTATATTATATTATATTATATTATATTATATTATATTATATTATATTATATTATATTATATTATATTATATTATATTATATTATATTATATTATATTATATTATATTATATTATATTATATTATATTATATTATATTATATTATATTTATTTTGTCCAATACACAATGAGGGTTTTAGTGGGTATACATCTATATACACATAGTAAAATACATGATGAAGGTTATAGAGGAGATACTCACAGTAAAGTATATCTATGAAAGAATAGAAAAGGAGATATAGGAATAGAACATATCAATGAATGAAAGAATAGGAGAAGAGATATAGGAATAGAAGAAAGGTATAGGAGATATAGGAGAGCAATAGGACAGGGGACGGAAGGCTCTCTAGTGCACTTGTAGTCCAACCAGCCAACCTCCATTTTATTTCCAGTGTCTTTCTCCCAACTTGGAAGCAGATTTTCTTCCTACACATGGAAAAATTCTTCAGCAGGTGCCTTGTGGAAAAGGAAAACTCCTATTTAATGTAGTGAGATCCAAACAGAATTCTCTCTAATGGCCTCTATGAGTGGCCATCTCAGCCACAATCATTTTAAAAGAATTGTCCATATGCCATGTAGTGCAATCCCATGCTATGGCCAACTTTGTAATCAAAATATCCCATTGAAGAATGTACTTTGTGATCATATAGTTGTTCAACCCCATATATTGTATCTAAAGAGGATATCTAAAAAGAGCCGAGGTGGCACAGTGGGTAGAGTGCAGTAGTGCAGGCCACTAAAGCTAATTGCTAGATCTGCAGGTCAGCAGTTCAAATCTCATCACCGGCTCAAGGTGGACTCAGCCTTCCATCCTTCCAAGTTGGGTGAAATGAGGACCCGGATTGTAGGGGCAATGTGCTGGCTCTGTTTTAAAAAGTGCTATTGCTAACATGTTGTAAACCACCCTGAGTCTAACAAGATGAGCGGCATTAAAAAATAATAAAATAAAATAAAATAAAATAAAATAAAATAAAATAAAATAAAATAAAATAAAATAAAATAAAATAAAATAAAATAAAATAAAATAAAATAAAATAAAATAAAATAAAATAAAATAAAATAAAATAAAATAAAATAAAATAAAATAAAATAAAATAAAATAAAATAAAATAAAATAAAATAAATAATAAAATAAAATAAAATAATGAATGAATGAATGAATAAAATCCTACAACAGAAATGAAGAAAATGGCACAGATGTTTTACAGAAAATCTCATTTACATCCTGTATAGGTCATAGTACAGAGGTGTCTGGCCGGGAAGAACCTGACCCATGTGAAAGCTGGCTGCATCCTTTGTGGGTACCTCAAACTACTCCCCATGTTCCTCATGGTAATGCCTGGCATGATGAGCCGGATCCTGTATCCAGGTACACCTCTGCGGTGATAGTTGGAATGTAGATATCAGAAGACAAATGAGAAATGATTGGTGTAACTGAGCCAAAGAGCAGTTTCAGATGCTACAGGAAGTCCTGAACTTACAACCACAATTGGGCCCAAAATTTATGTTGCTAAGTGAAACGGGGGTAGTGAGTTTTGCCCCATTTTATAATCTTTCTTGCCACAGTGGTTAAGTGAATCACTGCAGTTGTTAAATTGGCAACACGTTATGTTATATGGACCCAAATTTACCATCTCAGAAAATTAGAATATTACATGGAATCAATAAAATAGGAGAATCTATGGGGCATTGTCAAGAGAAAGAAGAGAGATATGAGACCAAACAATGCAGAAGAGCTGAAGGCCACTATTGAAGCATCCTGGTCTTCCATAACACTTCAGTAGTGCCACAAGCTGATAGCTTCCATGCCGCATTGAGGCAGTACTGTAATTGCTGCAAAAGGGGCCCAAACCAAGTACTGAGTAGATATGCATGTTTATACTTTTCAGAGGTCCAATATTGTTCTATATGCAATCCTTATTTTACATTGATGAAGTAAAGGCTGCAAAAGGGGCCCAAACCAAGTACAGTGATACCTCGTCTTATGAACTTAATTGGTTCCGGGACGAGGTTTGTAAGGTGAAAAGTTTGTAAGACGAAACAATGTTTCCCATAGGAATCAATGGAAAAGCGATTAATGCGTGCAAGCCCAAAACTCACCCCTTTTGCCAGCCAAAGTGCCCGTTTTTGCACTGCTGGGATTCCCCTGAGGCTCTCCTCCATGGGAAACCCCACCTCCGGACTTCCGTGTTTTTGTGACGCTGCAGGGGAATCCCAGCAGCGCAAAAACGGGTGCTTCGCTGGCAACGGAAGTCCATGGGTGGGTTTTTCCCAGCGAGGGGAGCCTCACCGAAATTGCAACATCGCAAAAACATGGAAGTCCTCGAAACCCCACCTCCGGACTTCCGTGTTTTTGTGATGCTGAAATTTCACTGAGGCTCCCCTTGCTGGGAAACCCCACCTCCGGACTTCCATTGCCAGTGAAGTGCCCGTTTTTGCGCCTCCTGGGATTCCCCTGCAACATCACAAAAACACGGAAGTCCGGAGGTGGTGTTTCCCATGGAGGGGAGCCTCAGGGGAATCCCAGCAGCGCAAAATGGGCGCTTCACTGGCAACAGAAGCCCAGAGGCAGGGAATCCCAGTGACGGCGGCTTGAGTTTGTAAGGTGAAAATAGTTTGGAAGAAGAGGCAAAAAACCCCGGGTTTGTATCTCGAAAAGTTTGTATGACAAGGGGTTTGTAAGACAAGGTATCACTGTACTAAGTACATATGCATGCTTATACTTTTCAGAGGTCCGTGATTGTTCTATATACAATCTTTATTTTTATTGATCGCATGTAATATTCTAATTTTCTGAGATGGTGGATTTGGAGTTTTCATGAGCTGTATCCCATAATCATCACAATTATGACAAATCATGGCTTCAACTATCTTGCCTTGCATGTAGTGGGTTTCTCTCATATATTATGTTTTACCTTTTAAGTTGGTTTACTGAAATAAATGAACTTTTGCACAATATTCTAATTTTTTGAATTCACCTGTATGGTGTAGTCATATACATCTGTGTGCACTTGCAGATGCTATGTTAATGCAGCATTGTTACCTATAGCAGAATTGCTCACCCTTCTTCTTCTCCTTCTCCTTCCCCTTCTTCTTCTTTTTCTTCTTCTTCGTCTACTTCTACTTCTTCTTCCTTTTCTTCTTCCTCTTCCTCTTCTCCTTCTTCTTCCTCCTCCTCCTCTTCTTCTTCTTCTTGTTCTTCTTCTCCTTCTCCTCTTCTTCACTTTTACAGACGAAGTAGCTTGCATCGTTCCGGATGAATGTAAGCAAATATGTGGCACAGAAGTTGGGTGTTCTAACATCGCCTATCCAAAACTGGTTGTGTCTCTCATGCCAAATGGTAAGAATGAGATTGTTTCCTTCCTGACCCCAACACTCTCGCTTTAGCCAAAGTTGTTGGTGACAGCAGCAGCTTGTAACAGCTCCGTGCCTTGGGGAGCACCTGCAAAATCAAACAATTTGTCCCATCTAGTTTGAACCATCAACAATAATGGAGGAGTTTGACCAGCCTTATTACAGATAGCAGGATTTGGGGCTCTATCATTGAATTAGAAGTCCCAGCTCTGGTGTGAATTTAACCAGCTGCTCAGCCCAAGGGACACTGAATGCTGGAATTCATTCCTTGTTCCTTCTCAATGTTTCATTGCCATAGGTCTTCGGGGGCTGATGTTAGCTGTGATGCTGGCAGCCCTCATGAGTTCCCTGGCCTCCATCTTCAACAGCAGTGGCACCCTCTTCACCATGGACATCTACAAACGCATGAGGCCACAGGCCAAGGAGAGGGAGCTGTTGATTGTGGGCCGGTGAGAAAGAAAGCTGGAATACCCTATGTTCATGTACATTCTTGCCTTGCTATTACAAAAGTAACTGCTGGCATCTTGTTAGTCTTCCTCCATTGGGTGCCCTATAGATGTGCTGTCGCTCTATTGTAATTCTTGCAATGCTCAGCCAGATGGAGGAAGATTGGTGATTGGTGATACCAACCAATTTAAAGCTTTTAACTGAAAGGACAGCCACATTTTCAAAGAAAAAGGGGGGAGTTATACACCGAGACAAGGACCAAAACTCAATTCATTCATTCATTCATTCATTTTAATTAATTAATTTATTCATTCATTCATTGCAAGAAGTTAATATTCTCACACATATCTCATGGCAAATCTTTTTTCCCTTGGGTGCCGAAAGAGCATGCGCGAGTGCCCACGCCTATGATTCAATGTCTGGGGAGGGTAAAAACAGCTTCTCCCAGAAGCCCTCTGTAGCCATATATGGCCTGTTTCCCAACTTCTGTGGGCCAAGTAGGCTCGTGTTTCACCCTCCCCAGATTCCAAAACTTCCCTGGAGCCGGGGGAGGATAAAAACGACCTCTCCCATCCCCCTGGAGGTTCTGTGAAAGCCAAAAATGCCCCCCCCCCACAGCCTCTGTGTGAGTCAAAAATCAGCTGGCCAGCACACACATGCATGTTGGAGCTGAGCTAGGGCAACAGCTCACGTGGCAGCAGATATGGCTCTGCGTGCCATCTGTGGCACCCGTGCTATGGGTTCACCATAACTGATCTACAAGAACTAATGCATGGCCCCTGAAATCTTGCAAGGTCTGGCAAATTTGTGAGATTATTTCCTTTAATTTTGGAAGTTGGAAGGCATCATCAAGGATTGTTAATGATACACACTGGCCCCTCACTGCTATAAGGGGCGGCATATAAATCCAATTAATAAATTGAATGAATGAATGAATGAATGAATGAATGAATGAATGAATGAATGAATGAATGAACTTCCAGCAGACGTGTTAGATAAATCCACAGTAACTGAATTTAAACATGCCTGGGATAAACATATATCCATCCTAAGATAAAATACAGGAAATAGTATAAGGGCAGACTAGATGGACCATGAGGTCTTTTTCTGCCATCAGCCTTCTATGTTTCTATGTTTCTAATGAATGAATGAATGAATGAATGAATGAATGAATGAATGAATGAACGAACGAATGAACGAACAAACAAATAAATAAACTCTACAAGGTTCCCAGATTTGTCCACTTCTCTGATATTTTTGCCATCCTGCAGGCCATGTCAACTGCATTAGAAGCATGAATCTTCGAACTCACTTGTGCCACAAGATAAGCAAATATTACGTGGTCATGAGTAAGCCCACGGAAATCCTTACCTACCTTCGATTAAACTTCACTTTGCAAAATTATCCCTGCATCCCGATCAAAGGATATATTGTATTTTGACTTTGCTGTTTCTCTTTACAGGGTGTGGATCTTGCTGCTTGTGGGGATCAGCATCGCATGGATCCCTGTGGTACAGGTTGCCCAAGGTGGACAACTCTTTGACTACATCCAGTCCATCAGCAGCTATCTGGCTCCACCGATTGCTGCCATTTTTCTCCTTGGAGTCTTTGTCAAAAGGCTTAATGAGCAGGTGAGCTGGTTAAAAAAAAAAAGAGGACACAGCCAACCACGTACTCCACATAAGGGGTGAGCTCCATGGAGGGGAAACACAAACACTCAAAATAGAAGAAATAAGTGTACCAGAATTTTAAGGCCAGTTAGAGTGATGGTATCTCTAGGTTACCTTAACTGCCCTAAGCCAATTTGGACTTCCTATATAAGTGACCATTCAGAGATTCCAAATACTGGTTGTTCTGTCTAAGTGATAAGCCTCTCAAGAACACACACACACCCGCCCACACACACACACGTAGAATACACATTTGCAGTATATATTGCAGTATAAATGTTCATAGCAGAAATAATGGATAAATAGATATTAGTGAACACTCAGCGACATTTTCAAGGTACATTTATTGGCTTCTTATTACAGTCTCAGGCCAGGAGCCCAAAACTCATTAAATGTTCTTGTAATCACTATAACTCACAATGTCTTGGCAGAAATCCCAGAGAGGCAAATTGCAGCTTCTAATACTTAATTCTAGCAGAAACAGGTTTCAGTCACAATGTCTAAGCCATGCCCCTTTTGTCGAGCGTTGATGTTCATAAATAGCTCATTACGAGACACCTCCTTATATAGCCACAAGGCGTGGCCAAGTATTCTATAGAGCTATTCACACATTCATACTTCCTCCTCAGATATTCCTGCCTGCTAATAATCCTGCGCCCCCTTGCATCGAGAAGGGACAATTCCTCCTCTCCTGAGTCAGTATAGATCTATTTCAAGCTATTTTGCTTTCATCAGCTAGCCACACTCTTACTGGGATTTGAACCTGGGGAGTCTGCCCATAAGGCAGTAACTTTAACCTCTAGAGCATATATATAGTATTGTATGTGTGGATGGATGGATGGATGGATGGATGGATGGATGGATGGATGGATGGATGGATAGATAGATAGATAGATAGATAGATAGATAGATAGATAGATAGATAGATAGATAGATAGGCAGATAGATAGATAGGCAGACAGACAGACAGACAGACAGGCAGACAGGCAGACAGACAGACAGACAGACAGAGATAGATAGATAGATAGATAGATAGATAGATAGATAGATAGATAGATAGATGTAGATAGATAGATAGATAGATAGATAGATAGATAGATAGATAGATAGATAGATAGATAGATAGATAGATAGATAGATAGATAGATGATAGATAGATAGATAGATAGATAGATGGACGTAGATAGATAGATAGATAGATAGATAGATAGATAGATAGATAGATAGATAGATAGATAGATAGATAGGTAGGTAGGTAGGTAGGTAGGTAGGTAGGTAGGTAGGTAGAGATAGATAGATGTAGATAGATAGATAGATAGATAGATAGATAGATAGATAGATAGATAGATAGATAGGTAGGTAGGTAGGTAGGTAGGTAGGTAGGTAGGTGGTTGGGTGGGTGGACAGGTAGGTAGGTAGGTAATTGACAGACAAACAGCAGACAGACACATATATATGTTCCATAGGCAGGAAAGTCTCAAGTGTACTGAATCTCTTGCTTTAAGAAAAAATTGTTACATATATAGCCACAACATCTGATTAATGCCTAAATATAATTCTTGTTTGTTCCTCATCCTCCATGTTCAGGGGGCCTTTTGGGGCATGCTGGGAGGACTCGCCATAGGCCTGGCTCGAATGATCCCAGAATTCATCTATGGGACAGGAAGCTGCCTCTTCCCAAGTAACTGCCCTCACCTGATCTGTGGCGTCCACTACCTTTACTTTGCCATTATCCTGTTCCTGGCTACAGCTGCCATGGCTGTGGGCATCTCGCTCTGCACTTCACCGATTCCTGATAAACATGTAAGTAAAGGAGAAACTTGTAGGGGGAGGGGAGTAGGGAAGTAATGTGAGTGCATTGGAATGCAAGGATAGTCCTCAACATATGACCACAATCCAAAATTTCCATTGCTAAACAAGTGACTCATGCCCGATTTTACAACCTTTTTTTTTTTTTGCCACATTTGCTAAGTGAATTGCTGCAGTTTTTTAGTGAATCATTTGGTTGTTAAGCAAATCCGGCTTCTCCCATTGACTTTGCTTGTTGGAAGCCAACTGGGAAGATTGTAAATGACGATCATGAGATACCACAACTGCAGGGAGTTGCGCGAAGTGCGAGAACTGGTTACAAGTTCATACAAATTCAGCGTCATTGTCTGGTCGCTAAAAAATAGCATTCTAAGAGTTGTGCTCCCTTCCCCATTTCCGTTTGTTTGCTTGATTAATTGATTTGTTGATATGCCACCCAACTCCCTAAGGACTCTATGTTCTTCTATGTCAGACCTCCAAATCATAGAGGCAGTGGCCTAGAAAGGCCTCCTCTCTTTCGTATATGAAAGATAAAAAAGGACTAAGAAATCTGCAAGAGTCAAGCTTCATCTATTTATAAACCATAGTTTGGAACATTCATATATATAATGTTTGTTGGTATAGAAACATAGAAGATTGACAGCAGAAAAAGACCTCATAGTCCATCTAGTCTACCCTTATACTATTTCCTGTATTTTATCTTAGGATGGATGTGTGTTTATCCCAGGCAGGTTTAAATTCAGTTACTGTGGATTTACCAACCACGTCTGCTGGAAGTTTGTATGGATATCAGTAATTGTATGTGTTCCATCCATCTATCCATCCATCCATCCATCTCTCTCTCTCACGCACACACACACACACAGACACACACACACCTGAATTTATTACATTTTTAACGAAGCCTGAATTGGATTTTAATTTCAGGGGAGGGGGGTTCCTCTCCCCCACCCCACTCCCAATATTTCTCTAATCCTCCATACTCCATCTCCTACTTTTCCCCAGCCCCCATTTCTCACCTTCTAATTTGGATGCATTTTTTAAAAAAGAATTTCAGGATCCTAAGCTGGTTCACAAACCTTTCACCGGGCAATTGATTTGTTTACAAGTTGCTCTTCCTAGGCCCTGACGGAGAGTCTTCGGAGAGGGGCGGCATACAAATCCAAATAATAAATTCCAAAGAAAATCAAGGATGGTGACAGCATGGAGATTCCACGGAATAGACCTGGAATCCCTTCATCTCCCTCGCTCAGAAATTGATCACCTAACCACTGGATGTACTCATTTCTCCTTTATAGAGCCATTTTTCCAGTTTGTTGTTGAGTTGGGCAGCAGTTCCCAGAATCCCCTTTCCCGCCCAGTCATTCTGTTTGACCATCTGTGCATCTTAAAACTCTCATTCTGCCAACACAGCTGCATCGGCTGGTATTCAGCCTCAGGCACAGCAAAGAGACACGGGTCGATCTGGATACGGAAGACGAGGAGGAAGCAAAACAGCCCCAACGGCAAGCAGAGAATGCAGCCACCGGGAATGGAAGACCAGAACTGGTCCTAGAAGTTGATGGTGAGGGCATGTTGTGCCAATTCTTTATTTGATTTATAGCTTCCCTTCCTTCGGGAGCTCGAAGCAGAGTCAGTTTGGTGTAGTAGTTAAAGCAATGGCCCCAAAACCAGGAGACAATGCATTCTAGTTCTGCCTTAAGCATGAAAGTTGGTTGGGTGACCTTGGCCAATCACACAGGAGACTGTGAGTGCTAGTCCCACCTTAGGCATGAAAACTGGTTGGGTGACTTTGGCCAATCACACAGGAGACTGTGAGTCTAGTCCCACCTTAGGCATGAAAGCTGGTTGGGTGACTTTAGCCAATCACACAGGAAACTGTGAGTTCTAGCCCCACAGGCATGAAAGCTGATTGGGTGACCTTGTCCAATCACCAGGAGACTGTGAGTTCTACTCCCACCTTAGGCACGAAAGCCAGCTGGGTGACTTTGAGCCAATCACCAGGAGGCCGAGTTCTAGTCCTGCCTTAGGCATGAAAGCTGGGCCAATCACTCTTTCTTAATCCAACCCACCTCACAGGCATGTTTTGTTGTTGTAGAGGGGAAAGATGAAGGAAGAGTATTATTGCCACATTGAATTACTTATAAAATACTTTTATTACTTTTCAAGGTACCTTCTTATAAAGCAATAAAGGCAGGATAAAAAAATAAAAATAAAATAGGACTCATTTTTCCTTTGAGGTAGTGATCTACCTCAAATCTTCTAATCAGGAGGGACCTGAATTGGGGTTTCCAGTGCAGGGGTGAAATCTGGCAGGTTCTAGAAGAAATTATGAGTAGTCTGGAGAACCAACAAATGCCTAGCCCCAGAGTGGGGTGGGAGTGGGAATTTTGCAATATCCTTCCTCTGCCCTGCCTACCAAACCATACAGTGCCCACCAAGCCATGCCTACAGAACTGGTACTAAAAAGACCCACCTGGATTTCACCACCGCCCCAATGCCAGTCCAACCCCTTAAACACTACACCGCATTAGTTCTTACATGGTATTATTTGGGAAACAAGGTGCAGACTTTATAAAACCTACATCCAGACAATTCTAGTGTGTTCCCAAACCATCAAATTTTATCTGTGTGTGTGAGAGAGAGAGAGAGAGAGACTTTCCTTTTGAGTGTGCCCTTATCACAATTTCACAATCATCACAATGTTTTGAGAGAACCCTAACTCCAGATGCCTCTTCTCTCTCCACGCAGATCCCAAAACAATGGCCTCCTGTGGACAATTACAACAAGGCCTGGCCTGGTTTTGTGGGATGAATTATGGCAGCGCCAAGGAGCCAGAATTGAACCCAGAAGAGAAGGACAAAGATCTCCAGGATCGGGCGGGCATCACAGAGCACAAACTATGGAAGCAAGTAGTTAACATTAATGCTGTGATCATGATGGCCCTGGCCATCTTTATGTGGGCTTTCTATGCCTGAGGGCCTCAGCAGCTCACCAACCACTCCAGCTACTTCCCATCGACCCATCAAGCCTGACAGAAGCAAAAAGATGGCACCAGGAGCGACTCCCCAACAATGACCTGGCTCGTTTGCCATCATCCAAATCACTGAAGATCTAACTGTCATCCAAGTCAACATTTTTGCCTAGACATAGGAATCTAGTCAACTAATGCACCAGTTGCAGCCCTATTTGGACAGGGAGTCATTGCTCACAGTCACTCATGCCCTCATCACCTCGAGGTTCGATTACTGCAACGCTCTCTACATGGGGCTACCTTTGAAAAGTGTTCGGAAACTTCAGATCGTGCAGAATGCGGCCGCGAGAGCCATCGTGGGGCTTCCTAGATTCGCCCACGTTTCTGCAACACTCCGCGGCCTGCACTGGCTGCCAATCGGTTTCCGGTCACAATTCAAAGTGTTGGTAATGATCTTTAAAGCCCTACATGGCATTGGGCCAGAATACATCCGGAACCGCCTTCTACCGCACGAATCCCAGCAGCCGATAAGGTCCCACAGAGTTGGCCTTCTCCAGGTCCCGTCGACCAAACAATGTTGTTTGTTGGGCCCCAGGGGAAGAGCCTTCTCTGTGGCGGCCCTGGCCCTCTGGAATCAACTCCCCCCAGAGATTAGAACGGCCCCCACCCTCCTTGTCTTTCGCAAATTACTCAAGACCCACCTTTGTCGCCACGCATGGGGGAGTTAGGATATTCCTTCCCCTAGGCCATTACAAGTTATGTATGGTATGTTTGTGTGTATGTTTGGGTTTTGTAATAAGGGTTTTTAGTTGTTTTATTAAATTGGATTGTTACATGTTGTTTTTTATCATTGTTCTTAGGCGCCCCGAGTCTGCGGAGAGGGGCGGCATACAAATCCAATAAATAATAATAATAATGGTTAGCATTATTTGGGGTGGTAGATAAGGGTTAGTAGAATTCACAACCTCAGTCTGTTGGTGCTATGTAACGACTCTAGGCTGATTCCTCTTTTGACTACACCTGCCAGGTTCTGCCACTCCTACTCCCAGAAACATTTTCTTACTTCTTGTTAATTTCACAACCGGTCACCTAAACCAATGGCCCCCAGGGACACCAGGGATCGACTCCATGGAAAGTGGTTTTTCACAGACCGGAGAGGTTGTGGGGCTTCACTTTGCGCAGTCCAGTTTCTGATATACACCCATGGTACAGTGCCAGCCCACAGACCAGGAGTTGGGGGACTCCTGACTTAAACTACCTCTAATTATGATTATCTAGAATCCTTCAGACTGCATGTTTATCATGGTTTGCCTTAATGTCCTTCACAAATACTTATGTTCCCCAATCTCATTTTCCTGTGCAATTAATCACACATCTGTTAAGTCTTGCAGTACTGCTCTGAAGATATACATTTTTTTCCTCTTTATTCCCAAAGGCAAAATACATAAACTCTTCATCATATTTTTAAAACAAAAAAATAGTGGGAAAGAACTGAGGTTTTATGTTGTCAGTACCTCATCTTTATTTTACAATTATGGAGATGTGAAGTGAGACAAGGCAAGTCCAAATCTACGCTTGACTTTGTAAAAATTAACCCCGAGGAAATCAAGATCTCCTCCTTTTCCAGGATTGAATAAATCAGGTTCTTGCCATAAATTTTTTTCCAGAATCAGAGCATTTTCTTCTCAGCGCTGAGCCATTCCATCCGCCACTCCTCAGGGCCCAGAAGGTTCCGATCGGTTACCCATCCGGCGGCTGTCAATCCTTGGGGAAAAAAAGGGAATCCAAATTGAACAGAAAGGATTGGGTATATCTATAAATATTACACCTAATCTTTGTTTCTACCTTTCTAGTCCAGGTGCAAATGTAAAACAGCACTAGAAATTCAAAACTACAGTACTCCTCACTTGCCCACTGCAATAGCGACCAATAACTCTGTTGCTAAACAACTAGACTGTAAACTGAAAAAAATCATGCAACTGCATTCTAGTTACAATGGGAGTTTGTTGTTTCTTGCCGTGGTCATTAAGTGAATGCAGGTTGTTAAGTACAAGTACCGCGGCTTCTGGAAGCTTCGCCACTAGTTTTGTCAGAAGCCAGAAGTGAAGGTCACAAATGAATTCATAGAAACCCAGGATGCTGTGAGGCCTACAACTTTGAGGACCTATCCTAACTCATCTTCTTCAGCACAGTCATCACTTCAAATGGTCACTAAACAAAGGATGAGTAAGTAAGATTGCCTGTACTTAGTAAAAAAAAAATTAAAAACTGGAAAAAGCTGTGACTGACATTCGGAAGCACTCCCAGAATGCTGGGAAAAGCTTTGAACAAGGATGTTTTCACATCATCAATCTTTTGATGTGCTTTAAAGGTAAAGATTTTCCTCACACATATGTGCTAGTAGTTCCCGACTCTAGGGGGCGGTGCTCCCATCCACTGGCAGGCAGCAGCCAATCCTGGATGCGTTTGCAGCTGCGTGCCCCTGATGCACCCAGCAAGCCAAATCTCGCGTGAGGAAGCCCACTAGAGTGAGATTTCGGCTATTCTTGCTGGGTTTTTGCTTCTGTGCATGCACAGAAGCAAAAATATAGGTGAGGATAGCTGAAATCTCACTCTTGTGCATGTCCTCATGCGAGATTTGGTTTCTGAGCATGCGCAGAAGCCAAATCTCACATCAATGGGCACGCGTGTGACCGATGGGCGCTTTCGTGTCCGCGACGGTCTCCAAGGGAGCTCCGGTAGCAGGTAGGAAGTCCCTTCACTGCTCACGTCCATTTTAAAGCCACAGAGCCAAAGATGTATCTGTGGTCATCTGGCCAGCATGACTAAACGCCGAAGGCACACGGAACACTGTTACCTTCCCACCAAAGGTGGTCCCTGTTTTTCTACTTGCATTTTCTATGCGCTTTCGAACTGCTAGGTTGGCAGAAGCTGAGACAAGTAACTGGAGCTAAAACCATTATGGGGCACTGGGGGTTCGAAATGCTGAACTGCTGACCTTTCTGATTGACAAGCGATCTCAGCCACTGCATTAATCAGTGTTTCTCAACCTCAACCACTTGAAGGCGCATGGACTTCAACTTCTAGAATTCTGTAATGGGGAATTATGGGGATTGAAGTCTTCACAATGTCAAGTGGCCAAGGCTGAGGAAAAACTTACCTAAATCTTTCTCTTTTAGACAGCGGTGGGGGGCGGGGGTGGCAATGTGGAGTCAGAGGTAGTGTAAGACACTTTGGCTGTTCCTAGAGACTATTCTGATCGGTGACCTGCTAAAAGCTGGTGGCTAAATTTCCCCCTATGTTGAGGTGGAAGGCATGAGAGCTACTAAAACAGGTATTATCGCTGTTAGTATGTCTCGGTACGAAACCTTCAACACACATTAAGTAGAGTTGTTGTGGTGTAGGAAATGTGGGTTAACCAGACAATGACTCAGACTTAGTATCAATGTATATACAACAATATTATTATTTACAAATATACAGAATCAACAATATAATACTCTAATAGTTTACAAACCACGCACACAGCAAGAATATAGCTCACAGCAAATATATCTCTAACAAAGTAACTCCCTCCCAAAGGGAACAGTATTGGCGCCCTCTTATGGCCAACCAGTAATATTTCCTTAAAGGTACAGTCTTTACATTTTACAAACCAAAAAGGTTAGCTACTGTATGGCAACACCCAGGTAAGTTATGTTCTATATACTAGCAATCACAATTAAACAGCAAAATCCCCCCCCCCAAAGTCCCATCCACATGAATCATCACCTATCATCTTCAGACCCTCAGTCAGTAGGGGGTGGCTACTAGTATGGGCCACACCATAGCTTTGGTAGCGGAAATGTACAGGGAGCCCTGGGTGACTGGCGGGAATGCATGTATGTCCAAGCGAGATTTTGCTTCTGTGCATGCGCAGGAAGCAAAATCTTGCGAGGGGGAGTGCGCAAGAGATATATTTTGGTGATTTTTTTGCTTCCGCGCTCATCCCCTTGTGAGATTTTATGATTTGGTTTGGTTTGGTTTGGTTTGGTTTGGTTTGGTTTGGTTTGGTTTGATTTGATTTGATTTGATTTGATTTGTATGCCGCCCCTCTCTGCAGACTCGGGGCGGCTCACAGCAGTGATAAAACAGTATACAATGACAAATCTAATATTAAATCTAAAATAACAATTTTACATTACAAACCTAAGAAAACCCTTATATAAAAACATACACACAAACATTCCATACATAAAACTACATAGGCAAGGGGAGATGTCTCAGTTTCCCCATGCCTGATGGCAGAGGTGGGTTTTGAGAAGTTTACGAAAGGCAAGGAGGGTGGGGGCAGTCCTGATCTTTGTGGGGAGCTGGTTCCAGAGGGTTGGGGCCGCCACAGAGAAGGCTCTTCCCCTGGGTCCCGCCAGCCGACATTGTTTAGTCGACGAGACCTGGAAAAGGCCAACTCTGTGGGACCTAACTGGCCGCTGGGATTCGTGCAGCAGAAGGCGAGCTCACAGATATTCTGGTCCGGTGCCATGAAGGGCTTTAAGGGCTTTTTGTGCATGCGCAGAAGCAAAATCTTGCTCGGGCACGTGCCCACCAGTCACCCAGAGATGCGTACAGAGCACACTGTGGCAGCAGTAAGTAGGAACCCCCACCTGCCTCAGCCCCCTCCCCAATATGTGTTGCCTCTGGCCATCAGTACAATACCAAGCATGATTGAAACGTACAACCAAAAGGTTTTAAAGGCATAGATGAGCTTCACATAAACTTTTTGAAAAGTGAGATTTGAATTTCCTTGGTGCTGAATGCAGAATTTAAAGTAAACTTTCTACAATTTCCACCACGCACCTGCCAGGAATTTCGGAAATATCCTGTCTAAGAACTGATGCATTTCGGAATGTATCCTAGGATCCTCTTCACTGGATTCTGAAAAGCAGGAAAAAGAAGGTGGGATATGAGAAAGAGCCTGCACAGCATATCTATGCCAGGCGCAAAGGAGAGAAAGGGCGGGAAAATCCTTGGAAAATGGAAGAGAAAGTCGGTTATTCTCCTTGAGTCCCTGGAAGAATAAATGCAAACGAAAACAATCCACAAACAAGGTACAGCTTGAGTTGCCAGAAACTATATTTTTTTGCCAAATGCTGCAGGAGAGAGAATGAGAAGGCCCCTGATTCCTGCAGATTATCCCACTGTCACTGGGTTCTCACAGGCCTTAGGCATGATTCCCACCTCCCACCTTATCAGACCAAAGGAGGTGGATCACCCTCCACCTCCTCACTTAACTCTGGTACTTTCTGCAATGCCTGAACAGATGATTTCATTGTGTGGCCTTGTAGTGTGATTCAGGAAGTAGCCACCATAATGGCGCAGCAGGTAGAGTGCTGTATTGCAGGCCACTGAAGTTGACTGTAGATCTGTAGGTCAGTGGTTCAAATCTCATCCCCGGCTCAAGGTTGACTCAGCCTTCCATCCTTCCGAGGTGGGTAAAATGAGGCCCCGGATTGTGGATGCAATAGGCTGGCTCTGTTAAAAAGTGCTATTGCTAACATATTGTAAATTGCCCTGAGTCTAAGGAGAAGGGCGGCATTAAAAAAAATCAAATAAATAAATAAATAAATAAATATTGGAGGTGGTGAGATAAGCTATGTCTAATATGCTGGAATAAAAGTGCCACCCACTCTAACATACAACCAGGATCACAAAGATGTCTTTCTCAGTCGCTTCTCTTGAGACATGCCAGAAAAGGAACCTGAGATGTGGATTTCCAATCTCACCAAGTTATGACTGACGGGAATAGAGAACTCACTGAGAGAGATCAGCCTGTTAGAGCTGAAGTGAGGCTTCCCGGAGGTCGATGTAGGTAAGCAATGAACAAGCATCATAGAACAAAATTAACTTTTATTGTAAAAAGTAAAAAAAATTATATTGCCGGGAGCGGCATAAAAACATGTCTTCACATCTTAACAAGTAAGAAGAGAAGTAATGGCTGCCAGCGTCTCTTCCTGTGCAAGAAAGGAAGTGAGCAAAGCAGTGTTACATCATAGAAAGGGAGGAGCTACATTAACAAACAGAGTTAACCATTTAACTACAGGATGTTTCTTAATGTCTTTGGAGGCTGTCAACCCACAGCGTGACAAAGTCCTCTAGAGCAGGGGTCTCCAACCTTGTGTTGTGATTCAGTCTGAGGCTCCTCAGGGAACGGCTGGAACTCGGACGGCTCCATGCTCAGAGGGGGAGGACGAGGAACAGGAGGAGGAGGAGGACCAGGCAGATGGGGAAGAGGAATGTCAGGACGAGGAGGAGGGAGAGCAGCCTGAGACCCCCGGGGGGGAGCTCTCTCCAGCGAATAGCCTGGAGTCATTAGATGAGAACGCACAAGCCATCATAGATATGAGGCAGAGAAGGGCAGCACAAAGAAGGGGCCAATTAGCCAGGTATTTTCATCCCTAATAGGCAACAGCTGGGTTTGGGTGTGGTTCTCCTCAGAAAGGTTGAAAAGGCAGGCCCGCCCTTCCTGTATTGTGGAGAGTTATCTTTTGGGAGTCCTGTGACCTTGCTTCGATCCTTGGCGTCTCTGATTCTGGCTTGTGGCCTCGAAGGCTGAAAACTTGGGGGAGGCGTGGGTTTTATTATCTACAGTGGTGTGTGTGCCAGCAAGAAGCCTGTTGTATTGTCTGGCTGTCGTGACTCTTCTGTGAAGCTTCATAGCATTCCAGTTTGTAAGAACAGTTTTTGTTATCTGTGTTTGTTTTCAAAGATATAAAATGACTTTGCTTTTTACCAGCGTGTCTGGCTACTCTTTTTAGTTGGTGTTGACGTCTGGGGGAACCCAGACAGAACACCTTGGCAACTTTAAGACTTGTGGACTTCAACTCCCAGAATTCCTCAGCCAGCTAAGCTGGCTGAGGAATTCTGGGAGTTGAAGTCCACAAGTCTTAAAGTTGCCAAGGTTGGAGACCCCCATTCTAGATTGCCCCCTTCCCCCCAGTCACAGTTCGTTTCTTCCTCCATATTCACTTTCCAAGTCATCACCTTTATATAACTGGCGTTGCAAACTCAGGAGGGATCCTCTTTCCAAGACACAGGTCCCCATATCTTGATATGTTAAGGCCTCTAGAAGAAGGGCGTGGGTGTAGGCTTTAATCACATCCACACTGCCTGCTTGCCGATGTAGTAGAATAGAGATCAGCCCTGCAGAGGAGGACAGGGGTCAATAAATAAATTCTCTCTCCACACCCACAAGAAACTAATCATAGCC
The DNA here is from genome assembly GCF_031021105.1 of Erythrolamprus reginae. Lineage (NCBI taxonomy): Eukaryota > Metazoa > Chordata > Lepidosauria > Squamata > Dipsadidae > Erythrolamprus > Erythrolamprus reginae. Next base: position 136,799,409 of record NC_091963.1, on the reverse strand, counting down.
CAGATTGCCTCATCAGCCACATCAACCTTCAACCAATCAATCACCACTGTGTCTTCTGACTCATTGCGCAACCCTGCTGCTCCAGCTACTAAGTTTAAATACCGTAACAAAGGGGAACTCAAAGGTTTCCACTCCACCATTTGCACGAGGTGGCTTGGACTAAGAAAGGAGGATTGGTCCAAAGTCGAGCAAAGTTTTTAACTGTTTTTTAGTATTGGATTTTGTTGTACTGTTTTACTGCTGTTGTTAGCTGCCCCGAGTCTGCGGAGAGGGGCGGCATACAAATCCAATAAATAATAATAAAATAATAATAAAACTGCCCAAGGGACCTTTCACCCCAAGTCTCCCTTATCTCAACTCACAAATATTCGCCATGCTCTACTTGTCCTCCATGCCAAAAAGTCATTCTAGAAGAAGTTGTGGTTAGAAACATAGAAGATTGATGGCAGAAAAAGACCTCATGGTCCACCTAGTCTGCCCTTATACTATTTCCTGTATTTTATCTTACAATGGATATATGTTTATCCCAGGCATGTTTAAATTCAGTTACTGTGGATTTACCAACCACGTCTGCTGGAAGTTTGTTCCAAGGATCTACAGTGATCCCTCGATTATCGCGAGGGTTCCGTTCCAAGACCCCTCGTTATAATCGATTTTTCGCAATGTAGGGTTGCGGAAGTAAAAACACCATCTGCACATGCGCGCCCTTTTTTTTCATGGCCGCGCATGCGCAGATGGTGGAGTTTGCGTGGGCGGCGGGGAAGACCCAGGGAAGGAGCTGAGCTAGTGGCAACAGCTCACATGCCAGCAGACAAGAGCCGGGGTGGCACAGCAGGTAGAGTGCTGTACTGCAGACCACTGAAGCTGACTGTAGATCTGCAGGTCAGCGGTTCAAATCTCCTCACCGGCTCAAGGTTGACTCAGCCTTCCATCCTTCCGAGGTGGGTAAAATGAGGACCCGGATTGTGGGGGCAATAGGCTGGCTCTGTTAAAAGAGAGCTATTGCTAACATGTTGTAAGCTGCCCTGAGTCTAAGGAGAAGGGCGGCATTAAAAAATCAATCAAACAAACAAAAAAACAAAATAAACAAAATAAAATAAACAAACAAACAAAATAAACAAAATAAAATAAACAAAATAAAATATAAAATATAAAATAAAATAAAATATAAATTAAAATATAAATTAAAATATAAAATGAAATTAAATTAAAATTAAAATTAAAATTAAAATTAAAATTAAAATTAAATTAAAATTAAAATTAAAATTAAAATTAAAATTAAAATTAAAATTAAAATTAAAATTAAAATTAAAATTAAAATTAAAATTAAAATTAAAATTAAAATTAAAATTAAAATTAAAATTAAAATTAAAATTAAAATTAAAATTAAAATTAAAATTAAAATTAAAATTAAAATTAATTAAATAAATAAGGCTCCATGTGCCACTTGTGGCGTTCATGCCATAGGTTCACCATCACTGCCCTACACTATGATCAGTATCGGGTTCCTATCCGTACGGATGAGGCCACCACACCAGTAGTAAAAATGGAGCTTCAGGTCTCTGCCGTGCACGCATGCACAGCTCAGAGAGCTTTTGCTTCTCCGCATGCACTGAAGTTTCTCACATACACGCGTGCCCTCGCGGGATTTTGCTTCCTGTGCATGCACAGAAGCAGAATCTCACTGGGTTGTGCACATTTGCACAGCAGAGACTCGGAGCTGCGCGCACAGTGCACTAGTAGCAGCGGTAGTAGCCACCCCCGCCTGGCTAGGACCACATACCCACCTGCTGTTCGGTTGAAGAAAATTAAGTAATTTGAAGCGTTGCCTTCAAGAGCTTTCTGGAAGTCAGCAACACTGATGGGCGTGGGAGAAAAAAAACATAGGCGTAACAAAAGTTAAGGAAGGATGGTTTGAGGTTAGGAAGAGACCCTCTTTCGGTCTCCCAAAGAATATTTTCAGCCCAGCTCAAATCAATGACAAAACTACACTTTAAAAGGCTAAATCATGCATTCCGCTGTTTCCTTAGAATAATGCCGGAAACTCACCTGGTGGTCACTTTATAAAGCGGAGCCCCAAGAGTTATCTTGAGCTGCTGACGAAACCCTACAATGAAAAATTTGTATGAGTCCTAACCCGCGGTTCAAGTAATGCTAACCAAATGTTTGGTGGAAGTCTTGGCTAAGGGGAAGAGCATGAACTTCATCACTACCAAAATAACTACTCACACGTGCCCAGAAAACCTTTTACGGACCTTTCACGGTTTCTATAAATCCAAGTTTCCATCTTGGATGTATCAACCATGGCTACAGAAGGTCTGATGATGACCACCATGTCTGATAGCAGCTGGGTGGCACAAGAACCCTTACATTTTGTTTATTAATTCCTGTTGCCAATGCGGCAGATATATTCTCAGATATATTCTTTTTCTGACTGACGGCAGAAAAAGACCTTATGGTCCATCTAGTCTGCCCTTATACTATTTTCTGTATTTTATCTTAGGATGGATATATGTTTATCCCAGGCATGTTTAAATTTAGTTACTGTGGATTTACCAACCACGTCTTCTGGAAGTTTGTTCCAAGGATCTACTACTCTTTCAGTAAAATAATATTTTCTCACGTTGCTTTTGATCTTTCCCCCAACTAACTTCAGATTGTGTCCCCTTGTTCTTGTGTTCACTTTCCTATTAAAAACATTTCCCTCCTGAACCTTATTTAACCCTTTAACATATTTAAATGTTTCGATCATGGCCCTCCTTTCCCTTCTGTCCTCCAGACTATACAGATTGAGTTCATTAAGTCTTTCCTGATACGTTTTATGCTTAAGACCTTCCACCATTCTTGTAGCCCGTCTTTGGACCCGTTCAATTTTGTCAATATCTTTTTGTAGGTGAGGTCTCCAGAACTGAACACAGTATTCCAAATGTGGTCTCACCAGCCCTCCATATAGCGGGATCACAATCTCCCTCTTCCTGCTTGTTATACCTCTAGCTATGCAGCCAAGCATCCTACTTGCTTTCCCTACCACCTGACTGCATTGTTCACCCATTTTGAGACTGTCAGAAATCACTACCCCTAAATCCTTCTCTTCTGAAGTTTTTGCTAACACAGAACTGCCAATATAATACTCAGATTGAGGATTCCTTTTCCCCAAGTGCATTATTCTACATTTGGAAACATTAAACTGCAGCTTCCATTGCTTTGACCATTTATCTAGTAAGGCTAAATCATTTGCCATATTACAGACGCCTCCAGGAATATCAACCCTATTGCACACTTTAGAGCCATCGGCAAATAGGCAAACCTTCCCCTATGGCACTCACAAATACCTAGCAGAAGGGGCTCCTGAGGATTGATGACAGCAGGACCAGGAACTTCTTCCCACTTCAGGTAATGCTGGAAGACCTGGTGGAGCCGGGCACCGTTAAGTGTCTCCATGCAAACTGCCCGCACTGCTTGATAGTTGGCATAGAGATGGAGGACGGTGAAGAGGGCATAGAGGGCATAGGTGAGGCTGAAGGAAGAAGAAGATTTCTTATTCCTAATTTTATTTTTCCCATCTCTCCCCTTTCCCACCCTTGTCGTTCCATTCCTTTAATCTGGGTATAGTAAAGGGCGTACATAAGTGCACCAGAGTGCCTACCGTCCCCTGTCCTATTGTCTCTCCTATATCTCCTATATCTTCTCTTCTATACCTATATCTTTTCCTGCTATTCTCTCATAGTTGTATTTCACTCCTTTATTTTCTCCTCCATTCCCCCTTTAATACATTCTACCTGATTATATCCTCTATAACTCTCATTGTGTATTATTGTGTATTGGACAAAACAAATAAATAAAATTTAAAAAGTATTCTTTCACAACCAGCCTGGTCCAGGGATGAAATGCTACTTGTTTGTTTGATTTGATTTGATTTGATTTGATTTGTATGCCGCCCCTCTCCGTAGACTCGGGGCAGCTAACAACAGTAAAAAGACAATATAAACAAATCTAATATTAAAAGTAATGTAAAAAACCCCAATTTAAGAAACCAATCTTACATACAGACATACCATGCATAAATTTTATAAGCCTAGGGGGAAGGGAATATCTCAGTTCCCCCATGCCTGACGACAGAGGTGGGTTTTAAGGAGCTTACGAAAGGCAAGGAGGATGGGGGCAACTCTGATATCTGGGGGGAGTTGGTTCCAGAGGGTTGGGGCCGCCACAGAGAAGGCTCTTCCCCTGGGTCCCGCCAAACGACATTGTTTAGTCGACGGGACCCGGAGAAGGCCAACTCTGTGGGACCTAACTGGTCTCTGGGATTCATGCGGCAGAAGACGGTTAGGCCCTGTTTGCCAAAACTGGTAGTAACAAATGCTTCCTGTTCACAGAATTGGTAGTAAAAATTGCTTTTTAAAAGTAAGAAAAATGTTGCGATGATGGGGTGGTAGAGCTGATTGTCACAGCTGATGAACTTATTTTTTTTACTTTTTTAAAAGCATTTTTTACTACCAATTCGCCCAAACTGTGATTCTGTGAGGTTCCTTCTTCATTTTGTGTGAAGTCCAGTTGCTTCTGCATTGTGCGTGAGTCAGTGGTGTAGCTTTTTTGTTGTGTGTGTGTGGTGTGAAAGTTGGTTTTTGAGCTCTCTGTGACTCTGTGAGGTTCCTGCTTGTTCCAGGGGCCATTTTGTGTGAAGTCAGCTGCTTCTTCATTGTGTGTGAGTCAGTTGTGTAGCTTTTGTGTTGTTTGTGTGTGAAATGTTAAAGTTGTGTTTTGAGCTTTTTGTGACTCCATGAGGTTCCTCCTTGCTGTTGCAGGGGCCATTTTGTGTGCTTTTGCAGTGTATGAGTCAATTGTGCTGTGTGTGAAGTGTGAAAGTTGGTTTTTGAGTTCTTTGTGGCTCTGTGAAATTCCTGCTTGTTGTTGCAGGGGCCATTTTGTGTGCTTCTGCACTGTGTGTGAATCAGTGATGTGGCTTTTGTGTTGTTTGTGTGTGATGTGTAAAAGTCGGGTTTTGAGCTCATTTCGGTCACATGACCACGACCACCAAGCCACACCCACAAAATGGTAGGGAAAATGTTTAGATTTCACCACCGCCCTCATCTGCATATATGTACTCGGAGAGAGAATGGAAAAAAAAAAGGCCAGCATTTAACTCACAGAAGATTGTCCACTACAAGAGGGATCAGGAAAAGACTGAAGAGTAGGCCTGCTAAGTTCACTACAGTCTCCTGCATGATGAGAGAAAGACAAAGAGAAGGTTAGAAGGAAGTCGGTTTAGACAACATCTCCTTCCTGATCTCCACTTGGCCAAGCCGTGGGCCGGCTATTGTTTCTTTGATCCCTCCTCTTACCTGGCTTCCATCTTTGGCTGATACGTCGGCCATGTTGTCCCGTCGGGCCTGGTGCATGGTGAGAGCAGCGCGAGTGGCCCCTCCAGCTACACCCACAATGCACTGACACCAAGAGAAGGGAAGGGAAGCGTGGTTGAAACTGTCACAATCTCCACAACCATCCCATCAGTTAGGTCTCCCCACTGTAAAGACCCCAGTCTGTTGCTTTAACTCCACTTTAATATAGGTGGCCCTAGTTCATTGGGTGACTGTTCAAAGTTACAACAGCCTTGAAAAAGGTGATTTATGACTGTTTTTCTTGGGTCACATAATCAAAATCTGGATGCTTGGCAACGTTCATATTTATGAGGGGTCCAGTGTCATGAGATCATGTGACTTTCTGACAAGTAGATTCACTTAACAACCATGCTATTAAATTACCGTATTTTTCAGAATATACGACTTTTCCTCCCTAAAAAAGGCTGATAATTTGGGTGCATCTTATACTCTGAATGTAGGTTTTTTTTCAGCCCTACCTAGCTGTTGACAATTTTCCCAACTCTTACATCATCATCATCATCATTATTATTATTATTATTATTATTATTATTATTATTATCATCATTATCATTATCATTATCATTTTATTTATTGGATTTGTATGTCACCCCTCTCCGTAGACTCGGGGTGGCTAACAACAATGATAAAAACAGCATGTAACAATCCAATACTAGAACAACTAAAAGCCCTTATTATAAAACCAAACATACACACAAACATACCATGCATAAATTGTAAAGGCCTAGGGGGAAGGAATATCTCAGTTCTCCCATGCCTGATGGCAGAGGTGGGTTTCAAGGAGCTTACGAAAGGCGAGGAGGGTGGGGGCAATTCTAATCTCTGGTGGGAGCTGGTTCCAGAGGGCCAGGGCCGCCACAGAGAAGGCTCTTCCCCTGGGTCCCGCCAAACGACATTGTTTAGTTGACAGGACTCGGAGAAGGCCCACTCTGTGGGACCTAACTGGTCACTGGGATTCGTGCTCTTTCATTGTTACTCTCTGCGAAGAATGTTTTCCAAGCCCTAAGTCTTTGCAGGCTTTTTTTCCCCATTGATCTAACTTGCTCCAAATGTTTCTTTCCAGCCCTAACCGGGTGCTAACGATGTTCCCAGCTCTTACCGGCTTGCAAGCTCTTTCGTTATCACTCTGCGAAGAATGTTTTCCAGGCCCTAAGTCTTTGCAGGGTTTTTTCCATTGCTCTGCTTGCTCAGACTGTTTCTTTCCAGATGCTAATGATATTCCCAGCTTTTACTGGCTTGCAAGCTCTTTCATTGTTACTCTCTCCGACTAAAGTTTTATTTAAAGCCCTAGCCAGGGGATAAAATAATGTGCTGAAGCTGACCAGACTAAGGATGTTGGCCAGATGAATACCTGGTAAGCAGATTCTTTTCCCTATTTTCCTCCCCAAAAACTAAGGTGCCTCTTATACTCCGAAAAATACGGTAACAATTGCGGAGATTCACTTAACAATAATGACAAGAAAAGTTGTTTTATGTTGTATGATGTGCAGTCTGTGTGTAACATTTAAAACCTAAATAAAAATATTATTTTTTAAAAAAAGAAAAGTCATAAAATGAGGCAAAACTAACTTAGCAAATGTCTCACTTAGCAACATAAATTTTGGGCCCAGTTGTACGTGGCACTTCGAGGACTACCTGTATGGCCATCTCCCTTTCTCTGCACCTCTTGCTTTTTTACCTTGAAAAAGCCACTAGTGCAGACAATGAGTGTGAAGCATGCTGGGAAAGCTGGCGCCACAATCTCCATGAAGATGGCCACGTCGTTGAGCACATCGGCAAAGAGTCTAAAGGGCGGCATTGAAAAAAATCACTCTGTTAAGGTTGGAAGTAAATCAGCCCACCCCAAGCGTACATTTTGAACACAAGGCCCGGCTGTGATAATGTATGAATGTGTACCTAAGGCTGGGCATGAGATCTATCAAAACTGATGGAAGGGCCTTATCTTTCTTTACCTCCATTGTTTAGCATCGCAATCCAGTTTGCTCCTGGAAAAAAGAGAGAACACAAGCAAGGAAGTAACAGGGTTTGAAGATCTGTAGCCGTTGTAGCATACATGTTAGGATAGGATTATATTATATCTGAACTTCTAGCATAATATGCCTTGCTCTCTCTGACTCCATTATAGCCAGGGTTGGACTACACGTAACTCACATAGTTAGTCTGCACTGATAACTGACCATAAAACAGTTCAACAACATCCCACTGATAACAAGTACACATTACTCAAGGATGAAAGCTACGTGATCAAAGGATGCATTATGTGTTGCCTGAAGTAAACAGGATGAGGCTGTGATAAAAGGCCTTGCTCATGGTAAACAGGAGATTGGCTGTGATAAAGACAAATGGCTCAAGGAAATTAGCTGTGAGAGACATTTGCTCAAAGGAAATTATTCAAGGAAATTGGTTATGTTATAAATGAGGATAGGAAGGACTTAAAGTTGTGTCATACTTAGAGCTATGTTATTGGATGCTTGTGTATCAGCTGACATATACATGTAATCATTTCTATTTACATATGCTCCCAATAAAAGAAGGCACGTGGCTCATCACCGTGTCACTTCACCCAGAGAGAAAATGTGTCCAAGTCTTCTTTCTAGGATTGGCGTTCGTGAGTGACCCCGCCTGGCTGGGGGTGCCCTAGATCCCTCCGAGACATCGCAGATTCACATCCCTACTTATCTTTAGAATTTTCTGAATTGATTTAGGCCCATCACTAGGTCTCAGCCCACCTCCCAGGACGGACGGAACAGGACAATTCACCATGGCCAACTTGCCACAGGACAATTGAACAGTTCGATTTAATTATTTAAAATAAACAAGCATTATCTTAATTTTTGTCATTCGCGTTTCATTTTGACCCTCCTATCTTTAATGATTCTGTTCCACCATTTCTTTGATATTAGTGTAACTCTTGTTCTCCAACAAGTTGTCCCATGGCAAATTAGCCATTATCCAATGGTGAGTTGACAGTGGCAAGTTTGGAATGGAGAGTTGACCATGGAGAGTTGGCCGTGGAGATTTGGCCATGAAGAATTGGCCTTGGAGAGTTGGCCATGGAGAGTTGACCATGGAGAGTTGGCCATGGAGAGTTGGCCATGGAGAGTTGGCCATGAAGAATTGGTCATGGAGAGTTGACCATGGAGAGTTGGCCATGGAGAGTTGACCATGGAGAGTTGGCCATGGAGAGTTGGCCATGGAGAATTGACCATGGAGAGTTAGCCATGGAGAGTTGGCCATGGAGAGTTGGCCATGGAGAGTTGGCCATGGAGAGTTGGCCATGGAGAGTTTTGCTGTGGACAGTTAGCCATGAAAAGTTGACCATGGAGAGTTGGCTGTGGAGAGTTGGCCGTGGCAAGGTGGCTGTGGTGTGATAAGGCATCTACTGAGGGAGGATGCATGATACATAGATGTCACTTTCAGTTCTTAGGGGAAAACGTAGGCAATAAATGAAACATGAATAGCCCCATCCAAGATGAGGAGAGAAGGACTCACCCCTTGCTCCAAGCGAAAACGATTCGGCCCAACATTCCAGTTCCATCTGTCATAGAAGAGATAAGAATGGTTTGCATGGCAACAAAGGGCAGAGTATAGAAATAAAAAAGTAACACAAAGAGAATTCTGAGAAAGTTTGAGACTATGGCTAGGAGATCTAGAGGAGGAGAAGGTAGGAGGGGCTTAAACACATGATGACCTGATGCCAACATGGATTCAGGGACGCCAGGCCCAACAAAAATATAGATCCTATGCAAGTAGCTTTATTGTTCATACACCGCAGCTCTGCTTTATGCTTACTCAAACTTAAGGAACAATTATTAAAAGGAATTGAGATCGAATCAGCCATCATGCCCAGCACATTTATTAATAGACACTGATACAGCAACATTTGCATTCAAGACACCAAATTATCACAGTACTTTATGTGGTTTGCATAAAGTTTTGTGGGCGTTAATCTTTTCATTGTTTTTAAGGTGCTGTGAGCCATCCAGTCACATCTACGAGACTACAGCTGTAGACTATGACCCAGAGTTAATAACCCCAGAGTTGCTTCAAAAGTGAGATGGGTGGCATATAAATTTAATAAATATATCATTTATGTGTTATTTGCCTGACAGGCAAATTATGCAATAACCCACTTCTAGATTTAACATTTGTGAATGATTAACTATTTACTATTTCAATCACCTTCGTGAAATTCAAGCTGGATTCACAAGTTGACTGCCCCACAATGAAATATGAATTTTGATTTAGCAATGATGCAAACCAGGCAGTTGTTTGTAAAGCAATATCAAGGGCTTAGTGTTTTACGTGGACATAGCTGTTTGTAAAGCAATGTTTAGGACTTAGATTAGGTTGATCTGCTCAAAAGTAAACAAGAGTTAAAATAAACCATGATGAATGTCGGTGAACCTACTATACTAATTTTGTGTTAGAACATAGAAACATAGAAGACTGATGGCAGAAAAAGACCTCATGGTCCATCTAGTCTGCCCTTATACTATTTCCTGCATTTTATCTTACAATGGATATATGTTTATCCCAGGCATGTTTAAATTCAGTTACTGTGGATTTACCAACCACGTCTGCTGGGAATTTGTTCCAAGGATCTACTACTCTTTCAGCAAAATAATATTTTCTCACGTTGCTTTTGATCTTTCCCCCAACTAACCTCAGATTGTGTCCCCTTGTTCTTGTGTTCACTTTCCTATTAAAAACACTTCCCTCCTGAACCTTATTTAACCCTTCAACATATTTAAATGTTTCGATCATGTCCCCCTTTTCCCTTCTGTCCTCCAGACTATACAGATTGAGTTCATTAATTTTTTCCTGATACATTTTATGCTTAAGACCTTCCACCATTCTTGTAGCCCGTCTTTGAACCCGTTCAATTTTGTCAATATCTTTTTGTAGGTGAGGTCTCCAGAACTGCCAATGCAATATTCAAATTGAGGATTCCTTTTCCCCAAGTGCATTATTTTACATTTGGAAACATTAAACTGCAGTTTCCATTGCTTTGACCATTTGTTGGGCTTAGAAAGCAAGGAAGAAAAGTGATTAAGCAACTACAGCCTTAGGAGTTATTACATTAGGTGAGGATTAGGACAGATCAGGAGTCAGCAACCCATGGCTCTGGAGCTGCATGTGGCTCTTTCATTCCTCTGCAGCAGCTCCCTATCGCTCAAAACATGTGTCATAACTGCACAACTGCTTTTGACCTCCAGTAGGCCAACCATAGATAAATCCAAGAAAGAAAAGTTTTAGAAGAAAAACCGAACGTTTAATCCAACTACATATGCTAGTTTTGTGACTCCTGGTGTTTTCTTTTTTGTGGGAAAGGGGCCCAAATTGCTCTTTGAGTGCTTAAGGCTGTCAGCCTCTGGGATAGACAAAGAGGTAGAGTTCTCCTTTGATGGCACAAGAAATAGGACTTGCCAATGGAACTAGCGCTAGAATACAGGTGAGTAAGCTGGTGGAGAAAGGCCTTCTATCAAGAGAAGGAAAAACCCAGAGAAATTCAAGAAAGGCCCACCTTTCAGAATCCAAGTGACAGTGGCAGCTGCGACGGTGGAAGTCTCATCCCCGACCCCCACTCCCTTCAGCACTGCCTGGGTGGCCAGTGTCCCTGTAATACTGCTTGCAAAGGCCTGCAGGTTGATGGGGGGATGAAGGGGAAGAGAGAAAGGGCAACACTTGGGAAAAGATAAGGAATCCTCTAGGCCAGTGATGGCGAACCTTTTTTCCCCCCAGGTGCCGAAAGAGGGTGCATGCGAACTATCGTACATGCACAAGTGCCCAAACCCATAAGTCAATGCTTGGGAAGGGCGAAAAATACTTCCCCTGCCTCTCAGATGCCCTCTGGAGCCTACTGGGCCCACTTCTGGTGGGCCCAGTAGGCTCGTGTTTCACCCTCCCCAGGCTCCAAAGGCTTCCCTGGAGCCGAGGGAGGGTAAAAATGCCCTCCCCCATCCCCCCCGGAAGCTTTCTGGGGCCAAAAACACCCTCCCTGAGCCTCTGTGTGAGCCAAAAATCAACTGGACTGCACACACATGCACATTGCAGCTGAACTAGGGCAATGGCTCACGTGCCATAGGTTCGCCATCACTACTCTAGGCCCAGTTCGATTACCATAATAACAGAGTTGAAAGGGATCTTCTAATCCCGTGATGGCGAACCTATGGCACTCATGCCACAGGTGGCACATGGAACCATATCCTTTTCCTCCCACTTAGGACTGTATGACTGTAATTTGTTGCTTGTATCCTAAGATTTTCATTAATATTGATTGTTTCTTCATTGCTTATTTGACCCCTATGACAATCATTAAGTGTTGTACCACATGATTCTTGACAAATGTATCGTTTTTCTTTTATGTACGCTGAGAGCATATGCACCAAAGACAAATTCCTTGTGTGTCCAATCACACCTGGCCAATAAAGAATTCTATTCTATTTTATATTGGACGGCATGTGAGGCGTTGCCCTATGCCAGCTCCAGGATGTATGCGGGCGTTAATCAGCTGGTTTTTGGGCTTGAGAAAGGCCGTTTCATCCTCCGGAGGCTTCAGAGAAACTTCCCTGAAGCCGCGGGGTGCAAAAAACCATCCAACAGGCAAACCGGAAGTTTGGTAAAATGGACTTCTGGTTTGCCTGTCGTGCTGTTTTGCACATTCCGGGGCTTCAGAAAGCTTCCCTGAAGGCTCCAGAATGCAAAAAAACACCACAACAGGCAAAACGGAAGTCCATTTTACCGAACTTCTGGTTTGCCATTTAGCTATTTTTTCACCGTCCCAGGCTTCGGTGAGGCCTGTGCGCATGCATAGGGACGGAGGGGGGTAGGGATTGTGTACATGCGCAGGGGGAGGGAGCAGGCGCGGCCAAGTGCATGCATGCACACACACCCTTTTGGCACACAAACCAAAAAGGTTTCACTATCACTGTTCTACTGCAACCCCTGCTCAAGCAGGAAACCTTATATATAATATATGCATATGAATGAATGAATGAATGAATGAATGAATGAATGAATGAGTGAGTGAGTGAGTGAGTGAGTGAGTGAGTGAGTGAGTGAGTGAGTGAATGAGTAAATGAATGAGTAAATGAATGAGTAAATGAATGAGTGAGGAGTGAGTGAGTGAGTGAACGAACGAACAAACAAACAAACAAACAAACAAACAAATAACACACACTTCACATAAATGGCTGTCCAATCTCTATTTTTAAAATGTTCAGTATTGGAGCACCCACAAGGACTGAAGGCAAAGCTATTCCACTCATTCATTGTTCTCACTGTCAGAAAATTTCTCCTTAGTTCTAGGTTGCTTCTCTCTTTTATTAGTTTCCACCCATTGCTTCTCGTTCTGCCTTCATCACCCGGGTTGCCCTCAGCTCACAGACACCCCCCCTCCCCAAAAACCCACACCCACAAAGATTCAGTCAAAATAAGCTCCAGGTCTGGGTGAGAAGGGAAGAACGGTTTGAGCTTCATGGATCCCATGGAAATTAAGCTGCCCCTCACAAAGGAACCTTTCACTCACCTGGATGGTGTCCCAGAACTGGTAGGCGAGATAGTCCGTGCTGACGCTTTCAGGATAACCTTGGGGCAGGAAGATGGACTGCAAGAAAGAGAACGGCTGAGAACCTTCTTCCTTCTGACCCACCCAATTTCCGCCCATGGATCCCCTCTCATTTTTGCCAATCTGCTTGCATTCTCTTCCACAACGAATGGTTGATTGATTTCTTCTGCTTAACCAAAGCTATCTCTGGCTCACCTGCCATTGGCCCAACAAGGCTTCTGTCAAATCCTACACCCAATGAAAGTCCAAGAGGAGAGGGTGCCTCAGATGTTCAGCGTCCATTTATTAGATGGGGGGGGGGGAGGGACTTGCGGCCATATTTATCAATATCATAATTATTTGAATCACTGTTGTGTAACCTGAGAACCTGGGACACCTGAAAGCCATAACTGCCACTCACAGGCCTCTGCAAGAATGTTGTGAAATTGTAAGGTTCTTTGGGAATATAATGAGAAAATTATTAGAAGCTGGAGAGGATCAGATCTGCTACATCTATTTTTTTATTAAGTCAATCTTCATTTGTGCATCCCACACTGTCAAGTTACTCTTTAAAATTTAAACCAAAGTTTCCAAATCTTGGCAACTTTAAAGACATGCAGACTTCAACTCCCAGAATTCCCCAGCCAGCATGGAAAGAAAGAAAGAAAGAAAGAAAGAAAGAAAGAAAGAAAGAAAGAAAGAAAGAAAGAAAGAAAGAAAGAAAGAAAGAAAGAAAGAAAGAAAGAAAGAAATTATTTGTTTGTTTGTTTGTTTGTTTGTTTGTTTGTTTGTTTGTTTGTTGATTGATTGATTGATTGATTGATTGATTGATTGATTGATTGGATTTGTATGCCGCCCCTCTCCGCAGACTCGGGGTGGCTAACAACAGCAATAAAACAGCATATAATAATAATCCAATACTAAAACAGTTTAAAACCCTTATTATAAAACCAAACATACGTACAGACATACCATGAATAAAATTGTAAAGGCCTAGGGGGAAAGAGTATCTCAATTCCCCCATGCCTGGCGGCAGAAGTGGGTTTTAAGCAGTTTACGAAAGGCAAGGAGGGTGGGTGCAATTCTAATCTCTGGGGGGAGTTGGTTCCAGAGGGCCGGGGCTGCCACAGAGAAGGCTCTTCCCCTGGGTCCCGCCAAGCGACATTGTTTAGTTGACGGGACCCGGAGAAGACCCACTCTGTGGGACCTGACTGATCGCTGGGATTCGTGCAGCAGAAGGCGGTCCCTGAGATAATCTGGTCCGGTGCCATGAAGGGCTTTATAGGTCATAACCAACACTTTGAATTGTGACCGGAAACTGATCGGCAACCAATGCAGACTGCGGAGTGTTGGTGTAACATGGGCATATTTGGGAAAGCCCATGATTGCTCTCGCAGCTGCATTCTGCATGATCTGAAGTTTCCGAACACTTTTCAAAGGTAGCCCCATGTAGAGAGTTGAGGTCCGCGTGTCTCAAAGTTGGGAAACTCTGCTCTAAACCTTTTTTAAAAAAAACCAGAGCAGCTTACTTACCATAAAGATATGGTGGAGGGAAGGAAAGTGTCGAGCTTCAGAGGCATCAGCCACAGAGCTTAGCTTTCCATCAGGGAGGGCCTGATAACGACGAGCCGATCGAGAGCCGTAACTTTCCGTGCAAAGTGTCTGAATTTCCAAGTCAGTCATGATTGGGCCTGAAGCTTTAAAAATATGTAGCATTAATCATGTGATCATTGTGTAACTTAGTGGTTCTCAGCCTGAGGAGTCGGGACCCCTTTGAGCATTGAACGACTGTTTCACAGTGGTTGCCTAAGACCACCCATGGGAAAACACAAATTTCCAATGGTGTTAGTAACTAAAGCTTCTATTCTGGCACCTTGGAACATATTTTTTCAATTCGACCAATCAGGCGTTTACATTGGGGGTGTCCCTCTGACCTTCCTGCCAATCAGCTTAAAGCTCTGTTGGGAGAATTCACGTTAGACTTAAGGTTGGGGGTCACTACAGCATGAGGGGTCGCGGCATTAGAAAGGTTGAGAACTACTAGTCTAACTACATCATACAAGACAATAGTTTTCAAGATCCTCTCCAAATCTCTCATGCAATTTGGAAAGTTTGCATAAATATAGAAACAGAAACATAGAAGATTGACAGCAGAAAAAGACCTCATGGTCCATCTAGTCTGCCCTTATACTATTTCCTGTATTTTATCTTAGGATGGATATATGTTTATCCCAGATTTAAATTCAGTTACTGCGGATTTACCAACCATATCTGCTCAAGTTTGTTCCAAGCATCTACTACTCTTTCAGTAAAATAATATTTTCTCACATTACTTCTAATCTTTCCCCCAACTAACCTCAGATTGTGCCCTCTTGTGTTCACTTTCCTATTAAAAACACTTCTCTCCTGAACCTTATTTAACCCTTTAACATATTTAAATGTTTCAATCATGTCCCCGCTTTCTCTTCTGTCCTCCAGACCAGTGTTTCCCAACCTTGGCAACTTGGAGATATTTGGACTTCAACTCCCAGAATTCCCCAGCCAGCATTTGCTGGCTGGGGAATTCTGGGAGTTGAAGTCCAAATATCTCCAAGTTGCCAAGGTTGGGAAACACTGCTCCAGACCAAGGGTCTCCAACCTTGACAACTTTAAGACTTGTGGACTTCAATTCCCAGAATTCCTCAGCCAGCAAAGCTGAGAAATTCTGAGCAAAGCTGGCTGAGGAATTCTGGGAGTTGAAGTCCACATATTTTAAAGTTGCTGAAGTTGAACAGCATATGCTTATGTTGCTGCATCCTTCACCATTGGTCATACTATCAGAAAACTGCTAGAAGTTGTACTTAACCTCTAAAAGATCAGTCTAATGGCAGTGCACAAACAAGGGGAGAATGTAACAGTTACAATATTCTACACAAACAGGTATTTTCAGCATCTGGTTTTTGAACACACACATCCCAACAAGCACATTTTTTGTGAAAACTCAGGCTTTAATTATTCTCCCGAACACCAATGTGGTGGGAAGATGCCTCATCTTTCAAATTTTATTGATTGATTGATTGATTGATTGATTGATTGATTGATTTTGTCCAATACACAATGAGGGTTTTAGTGGGTATACACATAGTAAAATACATGATGAAGGTTATAGAGGAGATACTCATAGTAAAATATATTTAAGGAAGAATAGAAGAGAAGATATAGGAATAAAACATATCAATGAAAGAATAGAAGAAGAGATATAGGAACAGAAGAAAGGTATGCCAAACCAGGAAATTGCTTAGAGGGCTGTAAAGTAATATATAAGTCTTAAGCTCTGCTATCTTGAGAACTCCATTTAAATAAAAACGTATTAATGATGCGTCTCTAAAGTTTTCATCCCGCCGTTTTAAATCGATTTACTTTGAAGACCCACTTACTTTAATAGAACTTGGGAGGGAAAATGTAAAGAAATGCATAATAAAATGCGTTCAGATACATTGCATGCAACAGCTTCCTCCACCCACTAAAGACCGCGAAAGCTTTTACACGTTAAAATGTCAGTTTCCCAAAGAATCGTGAAAGACAAGAAGCAAAAACCAACCAACCAACAAAAACCTTTGCAGAAGTAATGACGATGACTGTCCGTGTCTTTCCTGCCTGGATTTGAATTGTAACCCAGAAGAAGTGAAAATACAGCCAAGCAATTCAACCTCCTTCCCCTAAGGACACATTTAGCCACGTCTTTAATGCAGAAATGTAGCCGTAAAAGCGTCTTCAGCTGGCAGTAACAATGGACGCTGCTTTCATCCAGCGGGGGGAACCAGAGAAATTGGTCGAGCTGCAAACCCGGCTTCGTTTAAGCGTCGCGCCTTCTTCTTTCAAAGATCTCTGGGAAATGTAGTCGCCTGTCTATCCGCATGGCTTTAGTTTAGTTCAGTTCAGTTTATTTGAAAATTTTGGATTATGACTTCACATTATATATAAAGATATTTTTCATAGCTACAAATAGAAACATAGAAAATTGACGGCAGAAAAAGATCTCATGGCCCATCTAGTCTGCCCTTATACTATTTCCTGTATTTTATTTTAGGATGGATATGTTTATCCCAGGAATGTTTAAATTCAGTTGCTCTGGATTTACCAACCACGTTTGCTGGAAGTTTGTTCCAAGCATCTACTAGTCTTTCAGTAAAATAATATTTTCTCATATTACTTCTGATCTTTCCCTCAACTAACCTCAGGTTGTGCCCCCTTGTTCTTGTGTTCACTTTCCTATTAAAAACACTTCCCTCAATTTTATCAATATCCTTTTGTAGATGAGGCCTCCAGAGCTGAACACAGTATTCCAAATGGGGTCTCACCAGCGCTCTATACAGTGGGATCACAATCTCCCTCTTCCTGCTTGTTATACCTCTAGCTGTATCTATGTCTAAATGTGTCTGATGGAACAAAATCGAAAGTAAAGGATGTCCTGTGCGTTAAACATTCCTGATAGATGCTTACAGCAAAGAAAAGCACTGCCACTTCACATTTAAAATATTTGAGACTGCTTTTAAGGGTCTCAGAAATTCACAGAAAAAATAAGCCTAATATTTTAAAAATTTAATAAACATTAAGGGAATCCAAATCTGATGTGGAACAAATTGGTGACGCATAAAAATGAGCTTGAAACCATATTATTTTTTTAAAAATGTTGATCCTGCTATTCAGGCACCTTTTTCTGGTGATTTTTTTTTAACCAGCTCCAAATTCTGGTATGTATCCTCATTTCTAAAATTTAAGCCACCAGGCTGGTGGTGTGATGGTGCTAGAGTTGAAAAACACCATGGTCAAATCCCCCTTCATCCATGAAAATTCACTGGGCAACATTGAGAAAATTTGTATTTTTTGTTTTATCTGTTACTGTGGCTGGGAAAACTAGAGAGTGGTGGCAAATGTGTGTGTCCCAGGCTCATGTTGTAGGATCCGATCTGGGTCGGTCACTGGGGCCAGAGGTTTAGACTTCCAAGCTTTGGGCCTCATGCTAGAGGCCATCCTCAGAATGTCTCACATAAATAAGTTCTCTGAAGATGGGCTCTAGCACAAATCCGAAAACTAAACCTTTGAAAGTGCTCTGTATGCAGCATGCAGCTCCTGAACAAATATAAGCTATATATTTAATAAACAAATGCAGCCATCTTTTAGTAGAGTGCTAGTAGACCGTTCTTTCCTATCTCGTGTTTTGCATTGGTTTTCTGAACAGAACACCTACACACGCATGCACATCCAAAAAATCCTTCCAATCACTATGCTTCTCCTTCGTCTTCAGGAATGGCTCCCTTTGGATTCCATCTCACACACACACACAAATATTTTTCTCAACCAAACAGCTAGTGTGTGTTTAATTTCAATTTTTGTATTGAATTTCTGTCACTGCACGTTCATAAATTACTGCATTGGTTGCAAATACTGCTCTTCAGCTCCACAGTCACCTTAGCTGAAGCTCTTCCTAGTTCTGTAAATAATTAATTTTCCAATGAACAGAACACGATGCACAAATAAAACACAGACACTTAGGTTTTAGACGAACAGAAAGGAATCTTGCAGGAGATGACCACCTCAGCGTTTATTTTCAAAGCACTCAAGCAGTTCTTAAAATTCTTTACAAATAAAACGCCTTTCCAAGACATGGCATTTAAACTGCATGAGTGCTGCCAACAGCAGCGGAGGAAGATCCTGTGTTAAATCTGCAAATCACTAGAAGAGAAACCTCCGAATCCCAAGGCAAGTTGAAGAGGGAATTCTGGGAGCTCCCAGAATTCTTCAGGAAAGGATAAAAGGAAGGAGAAAGAAACAGAACCATCTTCTTCAGAATCCAGGGGAAAGGATCCAATATTATCCAAAATAAAACCTGTAAGCCCTCTCAGGAAGGGCACCCAGCAGGGAGAAGAGGGGGGATACTTTGAGGGTCAGGGATCCACTTGAACGAAGGACCTCAGGAGTACCTTAGATGGCTATCAAGGGATCCCCAGACTGGAGCCAACAAAAAATGCTGGAACAAGTCCTGGCGGATCTAAGGCTGGTTTTGAAAAGGTAAGCCAAGAGACGACCCCCACCCCCACTCCACCCCCTTGGAGTCCATGGATGGGCAGGCAAGTTAGGGGAAACGGGGGCCAGCCGCTCAGCTGATGTAGATCCGGTGGAAGTCATTGGCACCAAAGGCGGCATTGCACTTGGGGCATTTCCGCTGGCGGGTATCGTAGCGGGTCTTGACGCAGTCAAAGCAGAAGACGTGGAAGCATTTGGTGAGGACAGCGTCCTTCTTGCGGGTGTTGCAGCACGGACACGTGAGCTTGGCCTGGGGATGTGCACAGACCAGAAGGGTAAGGGGCTGGATCGCCAATGGAAAGAGCCCCCCCTCCTTTACAAGCCCCCTCCTCCTCCTCCTCCTCCTGCGCTTCTCACCTGGTACTCCTTGATCTCTTCTTGGAGGATCTCATCGGCATCTGCGTACACCTCCACTTTGCGCTGCTTTTCCAGTTTGCGCCGAAGGCGAGATATGTCCTCCTGGGAAGAAGAGCAGGCACATCAGTGAGTCTGGAGAGGGAGAAGGGAGGGGGCAGGGGGACCCTTGGCTCGTTGGTTTCTTAAATTTATACACTGGCCCCTTCAATCAAGCGACTGGATGGCACATAAAACAAGGACAAACGAACATCACAACATTAGAAAAACATTAAAAACATGAAGACTAACGAGAAATTGGGAACCTGGGTAAACTAGGAACCAGAAGATGAATCGATAAGCTCCAGCATGGAAGACGAATGAACACACACACACACACACGCACACACACACAATAAACCACAGCTGCCTCCTCGGGAGTATCTCCCTGAAGCCATGATATCTACATGAGGCCTGTTTTACACGCCGTGGCCTTTCCCCTTTTCCCCACTTGTACCTGAGCTCTCTTGAGGTTGAAGGACTCCTTCTCCTTGGCCGCCCTGTTCTCCGCCATGAAGGTCTGGATCTCCTTCAGTTTGGCCTGCACGTGCTCCAGCTGCACCTTCAGGTCTTCTGCCAGCTGGGCTGCTTCCACCGCCTGCAAGCAGAACATGGCGTCCAATCCCCACTCGCACCAACATCGAAAGGTGGCTCCCACCCCTTCAACCCTGGGTGGGGAAGGCTCCCCGTGAGATCCTGTTTCTAGGGGTGTCCTTATGTTCTACTTCCTAAAAATTCATTGGGATTAAAATGGGGGGCCTCCAAGGCCCACACTCACTTCCCATCTTGGCAGCCCCCATATCGGCTCCTCACCTTCCTCTTGTTGAGCTCCAGGGCTTGGCTCCGTAAAGTGAGCTCTTTCTCCACGGTGCCCAGATTGCCCTGCAGGACTCGTTCCTTCTCCTCCAGCTTCTGCACAACTAAGAGCTGGGTGTCCACCTGAGGAAAGCAACCAGGTACGCAAGGGTCAGCACATGTTCCAGGAGCCACCCGCACTTAGTGGCCTCTTCCTTCAAAGCTCTGGTCCTCCCAGCCTGTTGGTGGTGATGTGGCTGCCTTACCTGGGACTTGAGGGCCAGCACCTGCTCGGCCAGTTCTTCCTTCTCCTCCCGCAGGAGCTTGTGAATCTGGTTGGATTTGATGCGCTCCGACATCAGCTTGAAGTTGGCGTCATCCTTCTCACGCAGCTGCTGGTTTAGCCGCATGTTCTGCTCCTGCATGTCCTCAAACGCTTGGCCTGTCACATCCATCTCTGAGAGAAGAGCCTCTTCCTCCTGATCCACAGAAGGGGGGGGGGGACATACTGAAATGAACTGGAATTTCCCCAAACAAAATAACCACATTTTGTCTTTCTGATGCTAGAATGGCTAGAGCGAGAGTTTACAACCTTGGCAACTTTTAAAACTTGTGGACTTCAATTCCTAGAATTCCTCAGGCACAAGTGTTAAAGTTGCCAAGATTGGAGACCCTGGTCTAGAGGGACTTCTGATCTGTTTCTTACAGATAATAATAATAATAATACAGTAGTAATAATAATAATAATAATTAATAATAATAATAATAATAATATTATATTTTATTATTATTATTATTATTATTATTATTATTATTATTATTATTTATTAGATTTGTATATGCTGCCCCTCTCCGAAGACTCTAGAACAGTGATTTTCAACCTTTTTTGAGCCGCGGCACATTTTTTACATTTACAAAATCCTGGGGCACACCACCAACCAAAATGACACAAAATGACACCCTAAGACACTCTCCTCTCTTTTTCCACCCCTGTCTTCTCCCCACCCTTGTGTGTGTGTGTGTGTGTGTGTGTGTGTGTGTGTATACACACACACGAACCATTTCCAAAAACAGGTGAGGGCTGGGTTTTTTTCTCTCTTATTCTTTGGGTGCTTTTTATCATATGCTTTAAATCAAGAGTCACTTCTCTCTCTCTCTTTTGTTTCTCTCTCTTTCCTCTCATTCTCTGTCTCAATCATTTTCTCATTTCTCTTTTTTCCTCCTCTTTTTGCTCATTTCTCTCTCTCTCTTCCTTCCTCTCCTTCTCTCTCTCTCTCGCTTTTTCTCTCTCTTGCTTTCTCTCTCTCTCTTGCCTTCTCTCTCTTGCTTTCTCTTTCTCTTTTCTTTCTTTCTTGCTTTCTCTCTCTCTCTCACTCTCACTCTTTCTCTCTCTTGCTCTCTTTCTCTCTTTCTTTCTCTCTCTCTCTCTTTCTCACTCTCACTCTCTCAACAAAAAGTTGTGAGACCAGAACCTGAGCTTCCTTCTTCGCGGCACACCTGACCATGTCTCGCGGCACACTAGTGTGCCATGGCACACTGGTTGAAAAACACTGCTCTAGAACAGTGTTTTTCAACCAGTGTGCCGTGGCACACTAGTGTGCCGCGAGACATGGTCAGGTGTGCCGCGAAGCTCAGAGAAAGAAAACAAGAGAGAGAGAAAGAAAGAGAGAGAAAGAGAAAGCAAGCAAGAGAGAAAGAAAACAAGAAAGCAAGCAAGAGAAAGGAAGCAAGAGAGAGAAAGAGAATGAGAAAGAAAGCAAGAGAGAGGGCAAGAGAGAGAAAGAAAGCAAGAGAGAGAGAAAGAAGGTGGGAGAGGGAAAGACATAGAGGGAGGGAGGGAGGGAGGGAGGGAGAGAGAAAGAGAGCAAAAAAGAGGAAAGAAGGAAGAGAGAAAGAGGGATGGAGAGAGAGAAAAAGAGGAAGGGAGAGAAAGAGGGAGAAATAGAGCGAAAGGGAGGAAGAGAATTTTTTTTGTCCAATCTTTTTTTAGCTCCCCCCCCCCCCCATGTGCCCCATGGTTTTGTAAATGTAAAAAATGTGCCGCGGCTCTAAAAAGGTTGAAAATCACTGCTCTAGAAGATGCTAACAACCAGACCCTGAGCTTCATCTCTACGAAAGTGTCCTTCAGAGCAACCAGTGGGCCACGTCAGCAGTGAGTTTATGGTTACGGAAAAGTTGCAACCACCCTCAGAAGCTCTCTAGGCTCCTCCTGCTCTGGGACATTGTTTCTGGCAGTACAGATTCCTCCCGGAAGGAAATACCTGCTTGGTTGCTGCCAATTTTTTCTGCAGGTGGTCAATTTGTTCCTCGGCCATCTTGATCTTGCGTAAGGCATCCTCATCGGCCATTTTCTTACTCTCTTTCTTCTCTTTCTCCTCCAGTTCACGGATCCTCACTCGCAACTCTTCCACCTGCCCAAAGAAATAAGTCAAGGGAAGCAGGGGCAACTCCTTCGCTTGAGACCCTCCCCCAGGGAAGAATCCTTCCAAGTATACCTGCGGGTCAAACTAACAAGCCCAGTTACAAATGTCATAAAGTTCTTTATCTAAAGCACAGCCAACCCTTCTCTCGAGAGCATGTTCTTCTCTATACGAGGAAGCTGTGGCCATGTTCTTCTCGAAGTCAACATGATTTGCCCAGTACCAGATCCTGAAACATACGATAGAGCTGAAGTGCATGAAACCTGGCCGCCTCTAAAGGGGCTGAGCTTAGCAGAACCAGGCACTGGAGTGATACACAGGTCCAGGTCTCCTATGACAAAGAGTAGGCAGAACAACTGGAACTTTGGGAAGACTCATCTCTCCAGATAGGCCCCACCCTCATCTCACCTCAGCTTTGGTTTTCTTCTCAGCTGCCATCAGCTGCACTTTGTCCCGCTGCTCCTTGGGGGCCGACTTGTACATGTCCAAAAGAAGCTTCATCTCCTTCTGGCTCTCCTGAGCCTTTCTGAGAAAGGAGAGAGAATCCACATGAAGAGGAAGCCCATGTCCTACTCCAACCCTCTGCTCCATGTCATGTCAGACAAATGGCTGTCCAATTGCTTCTTTAGAACTTCCAATGAGGAGGCAACCCACAACTTCTGAAGGAGGTTTGTGCGTATTTGCAGGACTCTGCCACTTACAGCCAACCTCAACAGAAACAGTTCCAGCAGCCTTCCTGTGGGGAGGATACCCTGGTTTGGTTTACCTAGTATAGATAGATCTCTCTCACACACACATACAAACACACACACTTGCAATTAGTCTTCTTTCTGGGTGAATCATCAAAGAATGTTAGTTGAGTCTCTAGGCTTCCAATCACAACATTCACACTCTCCAGGGGGCTTGTTCTTACACAGACTAAGCAGCAGGCCTGCCTCTGGTTCCCCAGCACCCCAACTGGGTGAATACATAGCAGCTCTACTGAGTCTCTGGATTGGCAGAGATCCTTCCCAGGTAAATAAGACTTTTCTTAAGTAAGTAAGGCATGGGGGAGTTGAGATAGCTCTTCCCCCTAGGCCATTACAAGTTATGCACGGTATGTTTGTGTGTATCTTTGGTTTTATAATAGGGGTTTTTAGTTGTTTTTTATTATTGGATTGTACATGTTGTGACCGCCTTCTGCCGCACGAATCCCAGCGACCGATTAGGTCCCACAGAGTGGGCCTCCTCCGGGTCCCGTCAACTAAACAATGTCGGTTGGCGGGCCCCAGGGGGAGAGCCTTCTCTGTGGCGGCACCGACTCTCTGGAACCAACTCCCCCCGGAGATCAGAACTGCCCCTACTCTTCCTGCCTTCCGTAAACTCCTCAAAACCCACCTTTGCCGTCAGGCACGGGGGAACTAAACATCTCCCCCTGGGCACATTTAATTTATACATGGTATGCCTGTGTGTGTGTCTGTTAGTATATGGGGTTTTTTAAATCTTTAAATATTTTAATTAATTAAATTATTTATGATTTGTTTTACACTTGTTGTGAGCCGCCCCGAGTCTTCGGAGAGGGGCGGCATACAAATCCAAATAATAAATAAATAATAATAAAATAAATATTATTGTTGTTAGCTGCCCCCAGTCTGCGGAGAGGGGCGGCATACAAATCCAATAAATTATTATTATTATTAGTATTAGTAGTATTATTATTAGTATTATTATTTCCCCGTCTCAGTCTACAGTGCTTCCCAGATAAAACAGAAGAAACACAGCACTCTCACACCCCCATCTACGCTCCGTGTACTATTCACAGCCTGGTTTCAGAAACCAAACCCAAGCCCACTCAACCCGTCCGGCCCTCTCCTCCCTTTTCTGAAGGCTCACTTGAGCTCAGTTCGCAGCTGCTTGAGAAGATCTGATTCTTTCTTCTTAGCATCTTCGCTACCTCCACCACCTTTTTGCTTCTCCCGATCCCGTGAAGAGGAAGAGGAGGAGGAGGAGGAGGAAGAGGCCTCTTTGTCACGATCCCGGGACCTGTCTCGGTCAACGCCCCGGTCTCCGCCACGTCCCTTGGACCGCTCAAGATCTTTGGTGCGGGGTGGCGGCAGCGGGTGGGGAGCAGGAGGCTGGGGGGCAGAGGTTTCCTCTTCTTCTTTTTTCACTCCCTCTGTGCTCCCGAGCAGCTGAGGAGACACCACTTCTTCCTTGGGCTCTTTCTTCACTTGCACCTCCTTGAATTCTTTCTTGATCTCGGAGGATGCCGCTTCTTCCTCCTCTTTCACAGAAGCTGCCCCAGGGTGGCTGGAGTCTTCGTTCCCTGGGGCTGGGGCTGCAGTGGCCAAGCCAGAAGGAAACCCACACTGTTGAATGCGGACCTGAAGAAAGAACAAGCCGACAAGCACCTTAGAACAAGGGGGAAGCCAAGTCTAGACACCAGGAGTGAGCAATAATTTTCCCAAGGGGGCACATGAGAAAGTGGGACTGTTGTGGAGGGCTGCCGTCCCTGCCTGGACAAAGATGTGGGTCATTCTTTTTCAAGTGGACCAGGCGAAATTATTTGAAAAGAAACCATCACAAAAATAACATATATGATAGAAAAAAACATGCTCTTTCTAGTGAAATAAAAATGAAGATGATTGAGGGTGAGAAAACAGAGAGCGATAGAAAAAACTTGCTCTTTCTAATGAAGAGCTCTCTTGTTTTCTCACCTTCAATCATCTTCATTTTTAATACATTACAAAGAGCACATTTTTTTCCATCATGTACTGTATGTTGTTTTTGTGATGGTTTCTTTTCAAATAAATCTGCAAAAATCAATCAAGTGGACACCTGGCCCACTTGACAAAGAATGACCCATACCTAAAGGACCGGATGTAGCCCAGACCATCAAATGCCCAGGTCTGCTTTACACACACACACACACGCACAAACACACACACACAAAAGGATTCCATTTTCCATAGAGTATAGGACCAACTATAACCTGAGATGAACAAGAAGCATGAGCTGAGGAAACCACCATAAGTGACAGAAAACTGCTATAATAAAAGGTAAAGACTGCTAGATTTTAGATTCATAGTGAAAACCCACTTTTGAGCACCAATTTCTTTTTAGAAACATAGAAACATAGAAGATTGATGGCAGAAAAAGACCTCATGGTCCACCTAGTCTGCCCTTATACTATTTCCTGTATTTTATCTTACAATGGATATATGTTTATCCCAGGCATGTTTAAATTCAGTTACTGTGGATTTACCAACCACGTCTGCTGGAAGTTTGTTCCAAGGATCTACTACTCTTTCAGTAAAATAATATTTTCTCACGTTGCTTTTGATCTTTCCCCCAACTAACTTCATATTGTGTCCCCTTGTTCTTGTGTTCACCTTCCTATTAAAAACACTTCCCTCCTGAACCTTATTTAACCCTTTAACATATTTAAATGTTTCGATCATGTCCCCCCTTTTCCTTCTGTCCTCCAGACTATACAGATTGAGTTCATGAAGTCTTTCCTGATACGTTTTATGCTTAAGACCTTCCACCATTCTTGTAGCCCGACTTTGGACCCGTTCAATTTTGTCAATATCTTTTTGTAGGTGAGGTCTCCAGAACTGAACACAGGATTCCAAATGTGGTCTCACCAGTGCTCTATGTAAGGGGATCACAATCTCCCTCTTCCTGCTTGTTATACCTCTAGCTATGCAGCCAAGCATCCTACTTGCTTTTCCTACTGCCCGACCATTTCAATGGAAATAAAAGGTCTGAAGTAGAACTGTGTCCTTCCCAAATCCAAACCAGGGGGGAGAGAAGTGAAAGCCCATCGACCAGATGCCCAGCCTCCCTTCAGCCATTCCCCCCAAAAGACTCACCTTGTTGATCTCGGCCTGGACCTCCCGCAGTTTGCGTTTGTAACGCTGCACGTCTCCCTTCAGCTGGTGGTTGTGGTTCTGGAGGCTGCTGATGAGGTGGCGCATCTCCCGATTGATGGGACCTCGGGTTCGAGAGGGAAGACAAAGGGAGAAAGAACAAGGGTTTGAGCCGCTTTCGCCACCCCAGCTCTCCACAGTGCTCGGTTTCCCTCCCGCTTATCTGTTATTCAGACAATCTTTCATCCAGGAGCTCAAGGCAGCATACGTGATGCTCCCTCCTGTATCTTTTCCCACAACGACTACACTGTAGGGTAGGCTGGACCCAAAATTTCCCAGGGACCTTCTGGGGATGTGGGAGGCCTAAATCCTATTTTTGCCTTCTGGTCCAACCTCTGAACCAGCTCCAAACCCCCAGATTTCCCAAAGTTAAACAAAAAAATAATTTATTTTAAAAGACTATTGGGAGTTCCAGCCCAACATTTCTTCACTGAAAGAGTATCTGTACCAAATCTCAGAGCTGTATAGAATAACAAGAGAGAGTTTTCAGAGTTTAAACAATAAAGGGGACCAGAAGGGACCGCCTTCTGCCGCACGAATCCCAGCAACCACTTAGGTCCCACAGAGTTGACCTTCTCCGGGTCCCGTGAACTAAACAATGTCGTTTGGCGGTACCCAGGGGAAGAGCCTTCTCTGTGGCGGCCCCAACCCTTTGGAACCAACTCCCCCCAGATATCAGAGTTGCCCCCACCCTCCTTGCCTTTCGTAAGCTCTTTAAAACCCACCTCTGTCGTCAGGCATGGGGGAATTGACACTTTCCCTCCCCCTAGGCTTATAAAATTTATGCATGGTATGCTAGTATGTATGATTGGTTTCTAAATTGGGGTTTTTTAAATTAACTTAAATATTAGATTTGTTTACATTGTATTATTATTGCTGTGAGCCGCCCCGAGTCTGCGGAGAGGGGCGGCATACACATCTGATTAATAAATAAATAAAAAAATGACTAAAATCATTTTTTTAAAGCCCAACAAAATGGAGGAATGATTTAACAATGAGTCCACGCAGAAGATAACTTGAGACTTTCCACCAACCTGAACATGGCAGGGAGAGATTAGCTTTCCGAGGGGGGAATGAGGAAAAAGACCAGGATGTAGAATTCAGAAGGAAACGAGCAACACCAGGGATACCGGTTGGTGCACTCTCCTTGTTAGCCAAGAAACAAAGGCCTTGAAGTAAGAGGGAAAGGCCATATCCTGATAATGGGATGCAGCATGACCAGTTCCCAGGACAGGCATATGGGTTCCCCTAAGAGGAAGTGCAGGCTCACCTGCTTGCTCATTGGCTGCCAGGTTCTGCTCAAATTCAATGCGCAGCATCTCATACTCCTTGCGCACCTGGGCCAGGGTGTCCTCCAGCTGGATCACCTCGGTCCGAAGCTTCTTCTGCACATTCAGCTCATCGCTCTGTCGTCAAGGAGAAGGAAGGCGCATCAGGCCCCGGGAGCCAAAGGGTGTAGCCAGGAGGCCCCGTGCTGCAGTCCATCGAAGCCAGAACAAACCGTCTGGCCATGATTACGATGACCCATGGCTGAGACCAAGGGACAGAGAATACTCCACCACCCCTGGCAGGAGGAGAGGGGCTGGAGAGCTCACCTCCATGTGCTCAATGTGGCGCAGGTGGCTGTTCTTGGTAGTGAGAAGCAGTGCCCGGGCCTCATCCAGCTGTGTTTTCACCTGCAGGCTTTCATTGTATAGCAGTGAGAACTGGGACTGCAACACTTTGTACTCCAAAGTCTCCTTTACAGCCTCTTCTGGAAGACTCCGTAGCGCCACCTATAGGCCCAGGTTGCAGAAGGGAAAAAAGCCACATGCTTTCTTTTTCAAAGATAGAATAGAATAGTATAGAATAGAATAGAATTTTTATTGGCCAAGTGTGATTGGACACACAAGGAATTTGTCTTGGTGCATATGCTCTCAACGTAACTTTAGATGTGCTACCCAAGAGCCTCGGTGGCGCAGTGGTTAGAGTGCAGTAATGTAAGCTATTTCTGCTGATCACCAGCTGCCAGCAGTTTGGAAGATTGAATCTCAATAAGCTCAAGGTTGACTCAGGCTTCCACCCTTCCAAGGTCAGTAAAATAAGGACCCAGATTGTTGGGGGCAAGAGGCTGACTCTGTAAACCGCTTAGAGAGGGCTGTAAAGCACTATGAAGCGGTATATAGAGTGATCCCCCGGTTATTGCGTCCCCGACCATTGCGAACAGGGTAATTTGCGATTTTTCAACCCGGAAGTCAAAACACCATCTGCGCATGCGTGCCCTTTTTTCTATGGGCACACATGCGTAGATGGCGCCCGGCAGATCAGCTGCTGGGCGGCTTCCCTGGGTCTTCCCCCTCTTGCTGGCGGGAGGGCGAGCAGCGGGCATCAGCAAGGAGTTTCCCCACCGCCCACGCAAACTCCTCGCTGCCGCCCGACCTTTGCCCGCCCACACCGTTCATTCTCGCCGCTTTCGAGCTGAGTCCTGAAGCGAATTCTCTTCAGGACTCAGCTCGAAAGCGGCGAGAGCAAGCGCCAGCGAACGGCTTGTCCGCCGCCTGCCTGCCCGCTAGCGAGGAGCCGAAGATTGGGGGCGGCGCGGCTGTTTTAAAACGTCGCCACCGGCATGGGGGGCTTGCCAGCACCCCCCGGACCCCCAACCCGGGTTTGGGGGGCTGCTAGGAAGCCCCCCATGCCGGCGGCGACGTTTTAAAACAGCCGCGCCGCCCCCAATCTTCGGCTCCTCGCTAGCGCTGCGGAAGTTAAAAACACCATCTGCACATGCGCAGATGGTGTTTTTACTTCCGCAGCGCTACTTCGCGAAAACCCGCTCGTTGCGGGGGGTCCTGGAACGGAACCCTCGCAACGAGCGGGGGATCACTGTAAATCTAAAGGCTATTGCTATGCTATGCTTAGGGCAAACTGGTGTGTGCATGTGGAGTGTTCCTTTACCCAGGCCCTATCAGCAATATGTTCAATAATAATAATAATAATAATAATAATAATAATAATAATAATAATTTATTGGATTTGTATGCTGCCCCTCTCCGCAGACTCGGGGCAGCTAACAACAATAATAAACACAACATGTACAATCCAATAATAAAAACAACTAAAAACCCCTATTATAAAACCAAACATACACACAAACATATCATGCATAACTTGTAATGGCCTAGGGGGAAGAGCTATCTCAACTCCCCCATGCCTGGCGATATAAATGAGTCTTGAGTAGTTTACGAAAGACAGGTAGGGTGGGGGCAGTTCTAATCTCCGGGGGGAGTTGGTTCCAGAGGGCCGGGGCCGCCACAGAGAAGGCTCTTCCCCTGGGGCCCGCCAAACGACATTGTTTGGTCGACGGGACCCGGAGAAGGCCAACTCTGTGGGACCTTATCGGTCGCTGGGATTCGTAATATATTAATACCAAGTAATAAAATCAATCTAAGACCTGAAGCTAGCTGGCTCAATCTTTGAAACATTGCATACAACCCAAAGCAGTTGTTTCTCAACCTTGGCTGCTTTTAAGATGTGTGGACTTCAACTCCCAGAATGCCACAGGCAACATATGGTGGTGTAGATTTGAGACTTCCAGAAAAGATGGCCTCACTCGGAAATGTTTTTAATCACTGACAGAAATGTAACTGCCACCACAAAGGCTAAGTGCACCTGGATTAATGAGAGTTTAAAGAATAGATTTTGAGATTTTTAGTTCTGTCTTTAAAGCAAGGTTGGGTGGGTCCCTTAAATCACATAGGTAAATGCCGGTGGCGAGCAGTGTGATCCATTGCTACAGGCAGTCCTCATCTTATGCCCACAATTGGGATGGGAACCTATGTCGCTAAGCAATGAGGTTGTTAAGTGAGTTGTTTTTATGACATTCTGCCATAGTTTTTAAGTGAATTAATTACTGGAAGCTTTTGGGGAAGACTGCAAATGGCCATCAGGTCAACCTACAATGCCACAACCATATAAAAATACGTGCTTGTTGCAAAGTGCTTGAATTGAGATTGTGTGATTGTGGGAGATAGTACGACAGTTGTCACCAAGAGGACCGATTATAAATCATCTTTTCGGCATCATCTTAACTTCGAATGGCTGTTAAAACAAGTGGTCGTAAGTTGAGTACTACCTGTACTTAAAACATACATAGTAAAATTGGGTCTGATGGGTTAATCCACTGGTTTTAGTGAAGGGGGAAAAAAAGATGACCCAATTCCAAATATTGCAGAGAACAGCAATTAAAAAAACACACACACACACACACACACACACACTGAATTCAAGCCTTTGATGTCATTGTATGCTTCCTACCACTCCCGGTAGTCAGAATGAATTTAAAAGTGCCGGCTGTTAAGGGCTGCATTAGTTATTTCCAGTTTATCCCCACCGGGTGGTCATATTTGACACCTATCCAGATACCTTCAGCTTCTCATTAATTCTAACAGCCTGCTGCATTTCCTGCTGCAGTTTTTCCAGCTCTGCCATACGACTGTTGGCAAGTTCTTGATTCTCTTCCAGCTCTGCATTCAGCATCTCAAACTGAAAAAAAAAGCCCAAATTAAGTCAGCAGAAAGTGTTGCCCAGGAAGTGCGTTGCGAGACCCAAGTCTTGCAAGATGGAGGGCTACAATTTACTTTCCAGTCACATTCTCCAGCTTACCTTCTGCATGCTAAGCGTGATTTGGCCACCCTGGAACCCACCAGAACTGCCTGAGGCATAGTAACCAGAATTGAGCTGCCAAAAACAAAAAAAGTGAAAACATTAATAACCTTTAAAACCAAACAGCAAATGTATAAATACACACACACACTGTCAGTGTGAACAAAAAGTTTCACAAGACATCTGGACTTGCCTAACATTGAAAAATTAAACCGGTGTGCACAGAAGCGCATTTTCTGACGAGTTTATATATTTAAATGTGCCTCTGCATAGCTAGTCACATTTCTAGATTTAAATAGGTTCTGCCTTACAATAATAGAGATCTATCAGTTTTACATATCAAATGTATGTGCCATCAAATTTCAAGACACTCATTAATTAGAAGTTTTAACTGAAGAAAATAATTTATCTAGTTTTGTTTGCGTTTGGGAACCCCTTCTGGATTTTGTGCTCAAAATTGAAAAAATGAAACTGTAATTTTAGGTTTTGATTATTGTGATGATTTTGTTTAGAGACTTTTTTGGAAAATGAGTTGGTAAATTTGGGGGTCATAGAAGTGGCTTGAAATGTTAAGAAATACAAAGCAAAAGCTCTAGGCTGATTTTTTAAATATATATATTCTGCTGCATTGGAAAAAGTCAGAAGTCACTACCTTTCTTTAAATCGCTTCTTGCATCTTTTTCTAATTTTCTAAATTTTTGTATTTATATTTTAACTTACAATAAATTTTATAAAACATTTCTCTAAAAAAATAGACTCATAAAAGCTTTCAACATACTACGATGTAATTAAAATACAGCACTAATATATTTTTGAATTATAATTTAAAATGTTATATCGTATTGTTAAAAGTGCCAGTACTTAACTGTACCAATAATTATACTATTTATCGAATCTCGGATAGTTTGATTAAAAAGTGCAAATCATTGTCAAATTTGTTTAATACCCTATATTATAATTGTGTAGAGAACATTATACAGTGAGAGAAGCAGAGTAAAAATAGTCTTCGATCTATATTCGTTTAGTGACTGTTCAAAGTTACAACGGCAATGAAAAAAGTGACATAACTGTTTTTCGCCTACGATCATTGCAGCATTCTCATGGTCATGTGATCAAAAGCTGGGTGGTTGGCAACTGGCATGTGTTTATGACAATGGAGCAGAACTCATTTAATTGTTTTGCTTAGCAACGGAAACTGTGAGCTCAATTGTGGTCATAAGTCGGGGACTAGCTATAGACCTTGCCATATCGAGTTGATCTGACGCTTTTGTTAGCATTTTTCATCAGAGCTATCGTCAAAGCTTTCCCAAACCCAAGAAATAATTTCCTTGGATTAAAGAGAAGTTGGGTGCATGAGATAAGGGGAGATCTCGTCTACTGAATGAACAGATCCATCTTTCCCAAACGACAGATGAGCTGATGTGAGAGAAAGGGGTAATTCATCATTGAAGATCAGGAATTATCTTGGCACTGTGGATTTGAATCTTTTTTTTGCCTCACAGCCTATATCATTTTTGCCCCTTGAGGTACACGGACTGATGTAGGATCAAAGTGGGAAATACGTTGTTTATCCAAATCTGCTGAACTGTAATTGTCAGCGTTCCTCCTCACAAAGCACCATAGCTGAGAGGGATGGGAGTTGCAGGTCAGCAAGATCTGAAGAGCTACAGCTTTCTGAAATGGTCTCCTAAAAGTGGGCCACCCACCAGCCTTCCTCCTCTCAGACAGGGTGACCAAGGGGCAGAAGCTTTAAGATAAGCTCCTCCTGCTTCACTTAGTGTCTGGGTGACCTTCAGAATGGAGAGCCAGACCAGAATTGGACATTCGGAAGAACGTTCCTTCCCTCGCCCAGCAGATACAATTCAACGGAAACAGGCAGCCTCCCACAGGGAGAAGGGAGGGCAGGGGACCCCTTTAAAGGCCATTCTTGCCTGCTCCAATGCTTCGGTCAAGTGCTTGTTGATCTTCTGTTCCCGTTTGCGCAGCTTCTCTATGTCCCACTGCAGGTCTTCAATGGTCGTTTCCATTTCCAGCACTTTGGTTTCTGATGAAGTCACTTTGTCCTGCAGTTCTGTGTACTGAAAAAGAAGCCAGTCTCAGAACAGCTCCCGCCCTGAGAAGCCACCAGGGGGAAGACGGGTCAGGGAACCTACCTCCAAGGAAATTTTATGGTGCTTCTCCTGCATCTGCGTGATCAGGTCTTGAAGGTGGCGATTCTCTCTGGTCAGCTCCTTGTTGAGGGCCTTCACAACTTCTTCCAACTGGTCAAACTCTACTGCAGAATAGGACATTAACTCTCAGAATTTGGGCTTCCCAATTTTTACTCTCCTCCAAACTACACTGGGGATCAATGGCTGTTAGCTTTGGTGGGAGCAGGACAGACTCTGATGGCTTCTGCTAGGAGACCAATGTCCTTCCCTATCTAGCTGACTGGCTACTAGAAGGACTGTGGATTAGATGAGTCAGCAGGCAACCACTTATGTTCCCACATGCATGTGCTTTGCTTTTCCCAAAAATCTTTTTTGTGCTGATATTTTGCTTTGAGCCAAGTTTAAGCAACAAAACATCCAAGGTAAGAATACTATACAGTACTTGGATTGAGGTTTTTAAAAAAACACCCTCTCCAGAGGCAAAATAATTTTATTCAATCCTCCTCTGGAAATATACAACACAAAACAGCCTCCACAAATAAATGTAAATTGTCAGGCAACAAAATGTTCTTAAAAATCACATTTTAAAAAGCCTGTTAACCTCCCCCATATATTATCTTTCAGAAAACAAGAAATCCTCTACTGGGGGATCCTTCAGCTTTGATTCAATAAAAATCTGAATTATTAACTATTTAGGAAATGTTTAATGCAGATTTCAAAGTGGTATTTTTATGAGGTGACTAAAAGTTATTAAGTACAACTAGCTTAACTTTGTTAGTTTTTATTGTTTAAAATGCGGTCTTATGAGTCACCGTGGGTGAATAGGCAATATAAATTCAATAAATGAATAAACAAAAACAAACAGCAACACACACATACTGTAGCTGAACATATTAATAACAGGTTCATTTTGGAAACTCTATAAAGCCGTATCTCCTACCTGGGACCAGAACACTCCCAAGGTGTGTGGGGGGTTTTTTCAAAAACATCTTCACATAATAACTCTGGTGGTCTACAAACATTTTCTGTCTGAACTACCTATACACAGTAGCACATCTTCAAGCTATCTGAAAGATGCCTTTGATGTTATATATGTTGATGGTAGCAAGGATATTTTATGCACAAAACTGGAAGGTCCCTTTGAATCCCCCAATGGATGAACAGCTGCAAAAGCTAACAGAGTAAGCAGAGGATGCTAAAGTACTTTGATTACTTTTGACTATTTTTTGTTTCTACTTGGAAACTTCTTCTGGACTTTGTACTTGAGTTGGGAGAAAATGAATCTTTAATTCTGGGTTTTGCCAATTAGATAGGGCTGTTGTTATAGAAACAATTAGTTTATACTATTATGTAAAAGTAAAAAGTTAAGGTTTGACGTTGTCTCATTCTACTGATATTATTATCTTATCAAAAGAAGTTGGAAACCTTTTCTCTCTCCCCCCCCCTTTTCCTACACTTTTCCCTTCCCTTTTCCTGTCCCCGTTTTTTCTACTATTTTCTTGTATATTTTTGTACCATAAACTAATTTTTTAAAAGTCTGAGAAGGGATAGAAAAATGCACTTTCTGCAAGCAAGTCCATGGTAAATTATCTTCCCAGAATGACAACAATGCAATTACACTCTCTCAATTTCCATTGTTGAGTTTTCAAAAATCTGAGCCCCCAAATCCTCCACTTGAGGAGTAATTTCAGAGGCAGAGTGGAGATTTAAGAGGCTAAGTGTGCATTGGGGAAGTTTCGA
Source organism: Erythrolamprus reginae (assembly GCF_031021105.1). Taxonomy (NCBI): domain Eukaryota; kingdom Metazoa; phylum Chordata; class Lepidosauria; order Squamata; family Dipsadidae; genus Erythrolamprus; species Erythrolamprus reginae. The sequence continues at coordinate 136,764,348 of NC_091963.1, read as the reverse complement.
AGGGGGCCCTTAGCTGGGATCTAGTCTCACCCCGTGCATGGATCTTTTGGGACAGCTCCTCGGTGCGCCGGTGGATCTTATCCGAAACCTCCACAATACGGGAGACAGCAGCTTTGGAGAATTCCATGCGTTCTTGAAGTTGAAGCTCAATTTCTTCATTGCTGCTGCTGGCCAAGGTAGCCAAGAAGGAAAGGGATGGCTCGTTCAGCACAAGGTCCCCAGCCTTCCAGGGCGCAGGGGGCGTAATAGGAGACAGCACTGCCTCTGCAGGGATCAAAAAAAAAGGGACCAAAGTCAGTGTTGTCGGCAGGCAGGTAGGCAAGCAGGTAGCAGCTTCGATCCACTCCTACCATGCTTTGTGTAATGATTAAAATTTTGAGCTAGAAAAGGAGAAACAGTGAGATCTAGTATTCTCTTAGGCAGCAAAGCTGGATAATTTGGGGCCAGTCACTCTCTCTGTCAGACCAACCCGCCTTCCAATATTTGTGGTTGCATGGAAATCAAGAGAAGGGAGAATCAGATATGCACCCCGCCTGGAGCTGATAAAAAATAAAGGTCAGGTAAAACATCTAATAAGTAAATAAATATTCCAGAATGTGGGAACCTGGGCTTACCTCTTCTTTCAGAACTCTCTAAGTGAACAGCTTCCAATTCTGATCCTGGGATTTCCAATTTGGGCTCCTCAGAGGCCTGCCCACAATCTCCATCATAACGTCTTAAGAGCACCTGCACCGTCTCATCTAGCTGTGGAAGAGGGGAGGGGGGGATACAAACTAGAACTGAAGAAATGACTAAGAGAATTTTAAAGGAAGGTAAACAGAGGTGGGCATATAGGAGAAATGCAGCTTCTGGGCATAGTATGAACTACAGGTAGCCCTTGACGTATGACTAGTCAAAACGTACTTATGATCCAGTTTAAAAGTTCCAAAAGTTGCGGCCCTCCCACAATCACAGACATTAACAACCGGCTCCCATTTACAATGTCCTGCAGTTCAGTAACTATGATTTGCTTCATGTTTTAGACAAAAAAATGCCACATTGCAAACAATGGGTTTAATAACTGCAGTATTTGCTTAGCAACTGAGGATTCATAATTTATTTAACCACCATAGCAAAAAAAGGTCATAAAATCAGGTTGGTTAAATGATGACTTTACAACTGTTATAACTTACAACGGTGTCGCACACATTCCATTGAGAACTACTTACTGTAAATGGCAGTATTTTCTATTCTGAGTCTGCCTAGTACAGAGAAATTTAAGGACCCACAACAGCAGCTTTCTTTTTGCTCCTAAACATCCTGCTAAAATCTGGTATGTTAATTTTATTGATTAGAAGCTGAAAGGAGTAACACAAGACCAGCCCAGTTGGCTCCCTGACCTGCTTCCAGTAGCGGTTGACAATCAAGAGAGTGGCATCATCCGTGGCCTGCCTCTTCTCCAGCTTCTCTATGCGCTCACGCAGTTCATCCTCAAACACTTGCCGTTGCTCCAGCCGTTCTGCTATCTTCTTATTCTTGAACTGAAGCACCTTGAGGTCCATCTCCTCCTGCAAACGCAGCCAGCCCAAGTCACATTCAGGAGTGAAATCCTCTCTAACAAATGATTCTACCTTCCAGTGGTTGAACCTACAAATCTACACTGCTCAAAAAAATAAAGGGAACACTCAAAAACACATCCTAGATCTGAATGAATGAAATATTCTCATTGAATATTTTGTTCTGTACAAAGTTGAATGTGCTGACAACATATGAAATTTATTGTCAATCAGTGTTGCTTCCTAAGTGGACAGTTTGATTTCACAGAAGTTTGATTTACTTGGAGTTATATTGTGTTGTTTAAGTGTTCCCTTTATTTTTTTGAGCAGTATGTATTCCTACCAAATGGCCTTGCCAGCAGGAGATTATGGCCACTGCAGTCCAAGAGATCTAGAGAGCATCAGAATAAGATGAATACCAAGCATATTATATTATGACCATACCAAATCTTATACACAAGAGAGTTTCCTGTCTACATGTCTGCTTTTCCATCATGTTAGCGATACATTGATAACAACTGTTGTGAGCCGCCCCGAGTCTATGGAGAGGGGCGGCATACAAATCTAAATAATAATAATAATAATAATAAATGTTAATGCTTTAGTTAACACGTCCTTGAGCGACGGTTCCTTTTCACAGTTGTTAAAAGAAACGGTTGTGCAACCCCTTCTCAAGAAGCCTTCCCTAGACCCAGCTGTCCCAGATCTCTGAAACCAGTTACCTCTGGAGGTCAGGACTGCCCCCACCCTATTGGCCTTCCGAAAAACTCTTAAGACTTGGCTTTTCTGGCAGGACTGGGGCCGTTGTGGTTACAACTTTGTGGTTGTAATTGGTGAGATCCGGCCATGAAATGATATGTATGGGTTTTAAATTATTTTAATGTTTTTAATGTTTTAATATTTTATTCTGCTGTTAAGCTGCCCAGTCTTTTGGGACTTGGGCGGCATATAAAAATGGATGGATGGATGGATGGACAGATGGACAGACAGACAAAGCAATCTCTTTTGCTCCTTAAAAATAAACATGATTGACAAAACAAGACTTGAACATACAGTACTTGAGATAGGATGAACCATTATCCACTCCCACCCACCATTTTTAATGAGCCTTTCACAGCATAAGCTCCAAGACCTGATTTGGTTCATAAGCCAGACAACATAGCAGAGTCTTAATCTATTTGGTTCAGAAGATAGGTCAAAATGTTGTATCTCAATTGTTAAAAGGGAGGGAGAGGGAGGGAGGGAGAAGAGATCAGGACTAGCTTTTAATAAGACTATTGGTATACCAATAGTTTAGATTCTATTACAACAGATGGGCTTATGCCCATCTCTGGGGTTGTTCTATTATTATTATTATTATTATTATTATTATTATTATTATATCCTGAATATATGTGCAAATGTCCTCAATATTTCTTCCTAATACTGGATTCTAAAACAAACTGCCACAGATTTTATCACTCGGCACTCAATCCCCAAATCCCTCACCGTGGAAGAGATGCCTCCAAGCCGGATAGGCTCAATGAGCGTAGTGGTGGTCTTCTCCTCCCGGTTGGATTTTTTCTCGGGAGGCCCTGCTCCTCCATCTCCAGCTGCCCGCTTACTTCCAACTCCCGACATGGTGACTGTCGGCAGTGGGCCTGAACCCAGGAATCAGGCAATTAGCCGAAGAGGCAGCTGTTTATCTGAAAAAGAGAAAAAGCTGAAATTACTCCAAAGGGAGACCAATGGTATTAATGTATATAATGTCTAAAGACCCTCCTCAATCTTTTAATTCTGAATTTTAAATATTTTATTATTTTAATCTATCTTGTATTATAATATTTATACAGTTTTTTATATTGCTATGTCTTACTTGTACACCATCCGGAATTGTAAATGTAGTAAGTAAACAAATAAAATAAATAAATAAATCACTGGCCTAAATCTGACCAGAAGAGGATGAACAAGCCCCTTCACAGAATTTTTGATGAAGAACGTGAACAAACTCAGGGACTGTAGCAACATATTTTATTTCAGGAATTGATCTGGGCACCCAATTTGCAATTTTAGGCAGCATACCTTCATAAAAACAATTCCAAAGGTTACCTTATAGGGGAGAAGAGTAGTGTGTGTGAAAGAGAGAGAATATATACACACACACCATGTACACACACACACACACACACACAGTATATATATGTCCATATACATATATATATACATATATATGTGTTTGTGTAACATATTTTTGCTGATAATGAAAAGGAAGGGAGATTAGTATAGATCTATTTAAAGCAATTTAGCTCTCATCAGCTAGCCATACCCTTGCCTTTTCAGGATTTGAACCTGGGCAGTCTGCCTATAAGGCAAAAAGGAAGCAGTATGTTCCCTCCCATATTTGGATATACCAGGGTGATTCGACAGAAAATAAAATGTGTGTGTATTAATTATGGTGTGTGTGTGTGTGTGTGTGTGTGGATGGATGGATGGATAGTTCTGTGTTCGAGTTTTGTCCCATGTAATATTTTGAGTGTCTCTGTCCATCATCAGGCTGAAGTTATTGGCTTCGTGCTGTTTTGAATATTCAAAGCAGCACGAAGGCAATAACTTCAGCCTGATGATGGCAAAGACACTCAAAATATTACAAGGGGCAAAGCCTGAACTCAGAACAATCTACATACATATACCGGTGAAAATCTACAAAAACAAATACTACACACAAACACACACACGGACTTATGCATGTGTATATATACACCTACATATGTACATGTGCGTGCGCGCACACATGTATAATATATACTGTATACATGCATGCAATACATGCATGTATCCATACATACTGGAAGAAAGGTAAAAGGAGGGGAGAAAACTGGGAGAGAAAGAGCCAAGCGGGGCTGTCAATAATTTGGGCTGCTTAAAAGAGGTGAAAAAACCCGGCTGAGCATTGGCTGCCCTTTTTCCCAACTACCTCTTTCCCCCTGGAGTGACACTTTACAGACTGCTTCCCCCAAAGAAGCCCCGGGTCGTATCCGCTACGAATGGCAGTTTCTGCCCCATTGCTGAAGAAGAAACGGGCCGTCTCCAGAAAGGCGCGAGATCTCAGTGAGGAGAGGGGCGAAAGGAAAGCCTCCGGTGAGAGAGGCTCCCCAACCACTCACCGGCCCACACGGACGTCCCTCTCCTCCATACCCCTCGGCTCGCTACGACGCTACCGACAAGCAACGCCACCTTGTCTACCGCGCATGCTCGCCCGACTTTCCCCCCCTCCGGATGCCCCACCCCCGCCTCCGCTTTCAACGGAACTCAACGTCTTCGGCCTCGCTCTGCGCTCAGCACAGTGCGCAGACGCGGGCGCTCGTGCTAGCTAGGTGACCAACGCTCCACCTCTTCGACGACGGTAGGAAAGGGGGTGGGGTTATTATTCCGGATTTGGTCGGGAGCAGGGACGGCACAAGAAGGCGATTGGGTAAAGCCCGGAACAGCTTGCATTCTGGTCCCCTCTGATTGGAGCCTACGTTGGGGAAAAGCCGTATTGGCTCCCTCCCTTTATTGACATTGAGATAGAGATAGAAAATTATAGAGACAACCATTCTATTGGACTTTGTCGCAGAGAGAATTAAGTTTTCCCATCTAAGTAGCAAGAGGCGATTTGACTATCATTGGTAGACAAAGAAATGGTTTCTTCTCCTTGGCAATCATTCCAAGTATTTTTGTTACTTTATTCTGTTACTAATTCTATCTTAATTGGAAGTTCTTCCGTTTCTTTCGCCCCAATGAAAAAATCTGCGATTGGCAAAGCGTTCGCTAGGCCCGCCTCCTTCTTAGTATACCTCGTTGTGATTGCACCGCTACTGATGGAGGTCAGAGAGGCTGAAGCAGGGATTGCCATGGCAACGCGTGCTTTTCACCAAGCCTCGCCGCTCAACTAGCCGAAATGGGGCCGGAGTGCCTCCAGCCGGTAAAATAGATATGAAATTAATACTAAACTAATAGTTATAATTGCTATCTTGGATAAATTATTGGATGGAGAATGTGGCGGCATTTGAGGGATTGAGTCCCTAGAGAGTTGGGCGGCATATAAATTATTATTATTATTATTATTATTATTAATATCGTTATTATTGTTGTCGTTATTATTATTATTATTATACAAAATCCAGCATATCACTCATTTGCTGTGTATTACTGTTTTTGTGACTATAATAATTATTATTATTATAACAATAGTAAATAATAATGATAATAATGATGGTGATGATGATGATGATAAATTATTATTATTATTATTATTATTATTATTATTATTATTATTATTATTATTATTATTATTATTATTATTATTATTATTATTATTCAAGAGGACCAGAATCACAGATTTTACCTCTTGAATTTGTCAGACAGCTGTGCAACCGCTGGCTAAAAGTAGAAAAAACACATCTGGAAGGGAGCCAAAATGAAAATGGCAACACTTGAGTCAATTGATGTTTAGCTTATTCCCTAGTTAAAATAAAATAATTGGGGTTGAAATTAATGAAAATTGTTTTATTACACTTGCTGTCAGTGGCTCCTTTCTAATTAAATAAGATTTAATCATTGGATCCAGTGAAGAAGTCCAGTAGTGTTAGTCCTTGACTTGCAACCTCAATAGAGCCCAAAATTTCTGTTGCTAAGTGAGCAATTTGTAAAATATATTTTGCCCCATTTTATATAACCTTTCTTGTCATAGGTGTTAACTGAACCACTATACTTGTTAAGTTAGTAATAAATTTGTTAAGAGAATCTGGCTTTTCCTATTGATTTTGCTAGTCAGTCACAAAAGTTGATCACATGACCCGAGGATATTGCAATCGTCATAAATAGGAATCAGTTGCCAACAGTGTTCCCTCTAATTTTTTTTGGGGGGGGGGGGCGGAAAAGTATAGTGTCTGAGCGGCAGTCCCTTCGGGACTGGGCGGCACAGAAAAAATAAATAAACAAACAAACAAATAAAAAACCCACCCTGTTTTGCCTCAGAGAATTTCAAAATAAAATACTGTACTGTGTGTCTATAACTGAGCTCATAACAGGGCAACTCTATCAATATCAAAATGCCACTTAAATAGTTGAGCTAGTTTCAAACTAGATTTTGATTTTCTTTCTCTCTTCCTTACTCCCATTCTTTTTCTTTTTCTTTTCCTTCCTCTCTTTTTTCTATCTGTTTCTCTCTCTTCCTCTCTTCCTCTCTTCCTCTCTCTCTCCTTCCCTCTCACTCTTTCCCTCTCGGCTTCTGGGCAGGTTTGGAAAACTCTGAGTTGATGATGATTTTTAAGTGAGCGATTGCTCACTGCTCAGCTTAGAGGGAACTATGGTTGCCAAGTATCTAAATTTTAACCATGTGACCATGAAGATGTTGCAATGGTTCCAAGCAGTGAAGGGCTGCCAAAAGTTTTACCACCACACTGTGGGCGTGGCTTATGCAGCATGCTCTGCATTTTCTTTCAACATCTTTCAGTGCAAATTGGGTGCTCTGGGGTGGAGCTCCATTTCCACTACCCCACTGCGTCCCTTTCCCCCCTGTCTGGGCAGTAGCCCAACCCTGGTTCCAAGTGTGAAAAGGAGTCATAAGTCTCTTTTCAGTGCTGCTGTAACTTTGAAGTGTCATTATATAAATGGTTGTAAGTCAAGGACTACATGTAGTGGAATTACCAGATATCATATGTAATTTGAAATAACTAATAAAATTAATACAGTGAATTACAGCAGGAAGCATGATGGAAATATTTGAAACCCAAATGGCTAGATGCCCGGCAAGTAAACTTGAACACATTTGTATGGCTGTAACTTTCTTGCTTGTATCCTTACGATTTATATTGACTGGTTCCTAATATGATTTGATTGCTTATTTCTACCCAGATTATCATTGTGCTGTACCTTGAGTCTTGATGAACTTAGCTTTTCTTTTATGTACACAGAGCATATGCACCAATACAAATTCCTTGCATGTCCAATAATCACACTTGGCCAATAAAAAATTCTATTCTATCTATTCTATTCTCCTTATAGAGGAGTCAACACATCATATATTTTTTGAACTATGCCTTGTTGAATAAACCATGCTAAGGTTGCTTCTTAGTAGATGTCTGAGATACATAGGCAAATATGTAAATATATTTAAATATGTAAATATATGTCAAGTTTAAGAGCCTGTATTAGGCTCTTATTTAGTTGCGATAGGTGCCGCAAAACGTTTGTATTTTTCCGCACTTATTGCATCCACTGAGTCATGCCCAGCCAACCTATTTAGGGTGACTCGTTCCCGCCTTGATGTGGGGGGAGTGGAGGAGCCCTTCTAGGGTAGAGCTGAGGAGTTTGTGCAGGTTTTGTCAGATAAAGTCACTCAGATTCGAATAGACCTGGACTCTGGGCAATTTCGACAGGGACAATCCTATTGTATGGGATGAGTTGAGCCTCTGACTCCTGAGGAAATTGACAAGGCAGTAGGAACAATGAGTTCCTCCACTTGTTTGTTGGACCTGTGCCCCTCCTGGCTGGTTTCTCCCAGCAGAGAGGTGACAGGAGGCTGGCTACAGGCTATAATTAATTCATTCTTGAGAGAGGAGTCTTTCCTGCAACCATTAAAGGTAGTGATTGTGACACCCCCTCCTCAAGACATCTTCCCTGGATCCAGCAGATTTAAAGAACTTTTGGGCAGTCTCCAATGTACCGTTTGTGGGAAAGATTGTGGAAAAAGTGGTGGCACGCTGGCTCCTGCAGTCACTGGATGAAACAGATTACCTAGACCCATTTCAATAAGACCTAGTTATAGCACAGAAACTTCTTTGGCCACGCTGCTGGATGATCTCGGGCTCAGATTCAACTCTGAGAAGACCAAGTGGCTGTGGGTTTTGCCCCTGAAAGATTATACCGAGTATCCATCTTTAGTTTTGGGGGGAGAAATTATCCCACTCAGAACGGGTTTGCAATTTCACCATTATATCCTTATAAGATCCAGCCAGAAATGAATGATGTATATGTTTCTTAATTGTTTTTAATAGATGGTTTTGATGGATTCAGTATTTATGATGTTTTTATCTTTACTGTGAGCCGCCCAGAGTCCTCTAGGAGTTGGGTGACATATAACTAATAATAATAATAACAACAACAACAACAACAACAATAATAATAAATCACCATAAAGGTGAAGATATATACAAGTTGACGATTATAGTAGACAATGCTTTATTACAATCTATCAAATGATGAATGTTTATCAAATAAAACATTCTTTATAATGTTATATAATTCTATAATGAGTGTGTGAATTAAATTGAGAGTTCTACCATTAGAGTGTAGTTTTTTCCCTGAATGCCATCACTCTGCTAAACAACTAATTTCCACAACTTTGTCAAATTATTTACTAAGACTACTACTATTCTTCTTCTCATTCTTTCTAGTACCTCTTTCCCCATTTATGATTATAAGCATGTTGCTTGTATCACTACAATTTATATTGCTTTGTTTCCTAGTAAGATTTGATTATTTATTAGCAACCAAGACTATCACTGTTGTATCCTAAGATTCTAGATGAATGTATTTTATTGTTCTTTATGTACACTGATATCATATGCACCAAAACAAATTCCTTTTCTGTTCAATTCTGTGTTTCTGCTGATACTTTTAGTAAACAATGAACTGACATTATGGGCTAAGCATCACACTATGAGAAAACATATCTAAAACTTATCTTTTTCTTTCAGCCCAAGCCACATAAAGCAAAAATATGTATGTGGTAAGTAACTTTTCATTCTTGAGATTCAGAAGAGTTATTGAACTTCCTGTCTGAGCCAGTTTCATGTTGATCCACGGAGAGAGGTCCCTTGAATTTCTGGCTGACTAGGCTATATCCTTTATTCACTTTAAGCATCTTTAAACTTATTTGGACCTTATTTTCAAAACAAAACTGTACAAGATCACACTTGCTGGAAACAAAAAAAATTGTGTTACATTAGCAAACCTTAGTTTTTCTCTTTTCTTTTTTTGTGATGTTTCAGGAAATATTTAGATGTTCATTCCATGGACCTCATCAATGATGCTGGAACAACTGATGAACTGAAAAGGTGATGGGACTTTAAGATTATGAAACATTTAATGACTGCCTTTCTTAGCCACCACAAGTCCTCGGAGAGAGGCGGCACATAAATCCAATTAAATCTAAACCTAAACCTTAATCTCTTTCTTGAACAAAACATAAGAAGTGCATTGAATGAAGATTTTAATAAATTCACTGCCAGTCTAGACATTAATAAAGCCATTTTTCATCTATAGCACAACCCACAAGTGTATTCTATATACAATAAGATGCATAGTTGTTCTCTAGCATTAAGCATATTGCAAAAAATATTTATTGAGAATCCCAGCATAATGGTCACACTATCAGAAGTATACATTTATCATTTTGGAGTGATGACAGTGAGATTGGGTTCAATTAAACTCAGAAGAAACTAAGATGAAATTATGCCAGTTCTGACCCAATAAACCAACTAGCTTTGCCAGACAGATACTTTTTAAAAACATGATCATCAAATAATGAAAATAGCTGGCAAATGGTGTGAATGTTCAAGCTGTCAACATTGCCCCCTAAATTTCTCCGACTTTCTACAGGCTCCTCTCTGATCTCTTTGATCTGAAGGATTGTGAATCAAATCCTCGCTCTGCTATTTTGTTAGATTTGTACTTCTACACCATCCAGTTCAGCCGGGAACAGAGTTTCAATCGGGAACAAACCGCTGCTTTCTTCTCAATTGTAAAGGATGTGCATGAGGCCTGTGTGGGTAAGGAACTGGACGTTGAGAAAGACTGAAAAAGGAAGCGGTTTTTTTCGCCTTTTAGGAGCAGAGAAACATGGGGGAAGAAGATGAAAACTGTATTTATTTATTTACTTGCGTATTTGGGCTTTCATACTCATTCAGTCCCAAAGCTCTAAGCAACTTATTTTGTTATTTTCTTAATAGGCTATGTGAGAAATAAGGGAGAAAATAATATTGGTTTCAGTTGTCTGGATCACATTAGGTTTCCCCAGTTTGGCCTGACCCTGTTTGTCGCGGGCTAGCTATAGTACCACCAGTCCCATGTGCTATGTTTGCCTTTGATGTTATGTGGGAATACCTCATGAGTAAATGTCTCTCTGAGTAAGAGCAGCCAGCCATAGAAAAAGGAAAAAGGGCTCCACCAGAATCGGTGATACGGAGGAACAAGGCAGCAGGGTGAGGCTAGAACCGGAAAGAAGGATGGGGAGGAAAGGAAAGAGGCTAAAGAGGACCTTTTGCTTACTCCTACCATGTTATTCTTGTGCAGAAACACCGCTGCCCAATGTGGAGGAATGCTATAAATATTTCTCAGAACTGATATTCTGCCACTCCATTCGGGTGAGTGTATGAATGCCAGGAAGGCCAAAAGTGGCCTTATGTTGCTTATCCACATAAAAGTAGTCCTCAATTTACAACAGTTCGTTTAGTGACCATTTGAACGGCACTGAAAAAATGATTTATGACCATTTTTCACACACACACAAATATTGCAGCATCCCTATGGTCATGGGTTGAAAATTCAGAAGCTTGGCAACTGACTCCTCTTTATGACAGTTGTGGTGTACCTCGGTCATGTGATCACCTTCTGACAAAGTCAAGGAAGAAGCTAGATTTGCTTAACAATCATGTTACTAGCTTAACAACTGCAGTGATTCATTTAACAACTGTTGCAAGGAAAGTCGTAAAATGGGGCAAAATTCATTGTTTCAACAGAAATTTGGGGCTGAATCATGATCATAAATCGAGGACTACCTTTAGTTGGCTTTCAGTGAAGCTCCCCTTCGTCTCCTCTCTTTTTCCTTGCAATGGTTCTATGATGGCTTTCCTTCTTTCTCTTTCTTTCTCAGAGACCCCCCTTCAGCATCGATCTCTTCAATCAGGACCAGCTGGTGCTCCTAACTGACTACATGATTAACACTTACTTCCGTCACTACAAACTTTACAAATATGCTTTCACACCTCAGGTAAGGCTGATTTCCTTTGGTCCAGGCAGTTCTAGGGAAGGGCCGATGTTCTCTTGTCATTTTCCTCGAATGGGAAAGAAGAGCACACCCTCAGGAAAACAACCCAGTTACAAACTCTGACATCGTTATGGCTGCTCCCGAGAATTTCATTGCCACGGAATGGAGCAGCATCTTTATGAACAGAGCATCGCAAATTTAGAGGATAAAGCAGATGAAATCCAAATATAAGTCCATCTCTCTAAGCTTATATCCCTGATTGTGCTTTAAATCAATAGGTGCGGCTGGACATCTCATTCACTTACATTGGGATGCCTGAACCGGAACCCACAGAGGAAGGTGAGTGTGGAGGTGGGCTGGGATTCTTTTGTAATTCACTTTTGAGGTCTACTGGACATTGATCCCTTGGGAGGATGAAAAAAAGGAATGGAGCAGGATGGGAAACCTTCCTCCCAGGTCAAAGAGAGACTAAAGCTAGTGATAATCAGATTGAAAAAGTGGCTTAAGTCATTCACCCCCTCCCCAGTCTGATGCCCTCTAGCTGTGCCTGGTTTATCAATCCTTCTCAGTCAACTCAGCGACTGGGCATTGTTATCTAGAGAAGATAAACTTGAAGACTGATGGACCAACTCCCAGAATTTCCCAGCAGGCATAGCTTTCTGGGAGTTGAAGTCCACCTGTCTTCAAGTTGCCAAGATTGACAAACACTTAATACATATCCCCATTGTGGGATATGACCTGGGCTCTTAGGCCATTGGCCAGTCTAGATTTGACTTCTCTTCTTCCTGAAAGAGGCTTTCAGATTGAGATGGTTTCTTTCTCAACTCCATCAATTTGAGATCCGTTCACTTGGGATGGAATTTTGGACCTTGGGTGCGCAAGGTGAGTATGCTGCAATTGTGACCTTTCTTCATTTCAGGAGCAAAATTTTCAAGGACATCGAAGGGAACAAAACTTCGTAATAACCCTCCCTTTCAAGCTTGGCTTACTTAAAATGAGTTAGCTTACATCAACCAATTATGTCAAATAATGGGATTAAAAATAAGGAGAGCATTATCTGATCGCCCTTTTTCTTCCAGGGCTTCCAAAAGATTTCGTCTGTTTCTCTTTTCTACAGAAGCTGTAGCTGAGGGTACAGAAGGAAGACTGTCTCCTTTGCAAGAGGAAGCTGAGGAAGCTCGGGCCCCTGTAGAAAGTAAGTGGGGCCCTTAAAAAGCACAGGGGTTGAAGCTGGTATGGGTGTAGTGATTTCAGAGGTGAACAACCCACAGCTGCCCAGATTGCCCTTTTGCCATTAATAGCCATTCTATTTTAGCCTCAGGAGGGAGATAATAAGTTATATATCTTATAAATTATAAATGCTAACTAATACATTATTTTGGCAGTGCGGGACCTGAAGCCTGAGTGGCTGATGGCAGCGCTTCTCTTGGGTTGCTTATTAGCAATAGTACTTATATACTGTATCATAGTACATTAAGAGGGGCGGCATACAAATCCAATAAATAAATTAAGTAGTTTACAAAGTCAGCATATTGCCCCCAACAATCTGGCTCCTCATTTTACCCACCTATAAGTATGGAAGAGAAAGTCAACCTTGAGCCTGTCAGGATCGAACTCCTGGCAGTCTGCAGAATTAGCTTGCAATTCTGCATTCTAAGCAGTGTGTACCACTAGGGCTCTTTGTTTGAATTACAGTTCACTCTGCTTCACCCATTTATAGGCCCCACAGCTGCCCTGAGGGACTTCATCGCCTCACAGCTCAACCAGGAGTTGACTCAGCTGCGCGTATCCATTGACCAGCGTCTAAAAGTCACAGAGGACCAGTTTAATGCCAAGCTGATGCAGCTGGAGAAAGGTTCTGCTGCCAGCAAGGGGGTTGTCAAGGGCAAGAAGAAGTAAGCAAACCAGGAAGGTTGGGGTGCAAGAGAAACATTTCCTGTCCTAGGATTGTTTCATTATTTCCAGGGCTTCTGTAGAAAGGGGTCCCTGAAAGACCAAGAGACCATGCAGGCACAGGGATTTCTAAAAAAAAGGCTTTTGAAAATGTAACTAGGGTTTACAGAAAACCTCTTCTGAGATGGTAAGGTCATATACTCATAGCAGGAACTGTTGCATAATAAAGCAGATGATTTTATGATATTAAAGTGTGGTTAAAATATTGTCTACTGTTCAATACTTTTTCCTAGCATAAAAATAGCGGCATTATCAAGGCCAAAGGTCAATCTCCATTTACATCCACAGCTGAGGCAAAAATTTCTATTGCTGAGCATGGCAGTTGTTAAGTGAGTTTAGCCCCATTCTATGTCCTTCCATGCCAGTTAAATGAATTTTGGCTCCCTCCCTCCTTTGCTTGCTGGAAGTCAGCTGGGAAAATTACAGTGACCACATGACCCTGGGGTGCTCCAGCTGTTAAAAATACATGCCAATTGGCAAGCATTTGAATTATGATCACATAAATGAGGATCCTGCAACGGTCATAAGTGTGAAACCAGTCCAAAGTCACTTTTCAGTCTTTGAATGGTCTATAAATGAATGGTTGTAAGTTGAGGAACACTTTTAAGGATTTAATCAAACCAAACCAAGTCATTCCAATATGATTAGTTCCCATATTTAATTAGAGGGGGGGGGGGGAAACTAGAATATCAGTTTGGTGTAGGATGTATACAGGTACCCATGACATACAACAGTTCATTCAGGGATCCTACAAAGTTACAACAGCACTGAAAAAAAAACCTTATGACCATTTTCTGCACTTACGACCATTGCAGCATCCCCATGGTCAGGTGATTTATATTAGGATGCTTGCATCTGACTCACATTTATGACAATTGCAATGCAAACCCAAGGTCACACAATCCCCTTGTGGATTGGGGAATCCACATTCACCTAACCACCAACTTACTAATTTAACCCTTGCAGTGATTCAGTTAACAAATATGGCAAGAAAAGTTGTAAAACGGGGTAAAACCCACTTAGCAAATTTCTCACTTAGCAACATAAATTGAGAGATCAACTCTAACCTTAATATATAGGATTACCTGTAAAGTGCTGGACTAGAAATCAGGAAATCTTGAATTCTAATCTTCTCTCAGGCAGGAAAGGGGGCTTTGGGTGGCTCACACACTCTTAGCCCAACCTACTTTAGTGTGGTTCTTGTGAAAGAAACAGGAAGTGCGAGCGTTATCTATGCTTCCTTGAGTTGCACAAGATAGGCAGGATATAAATAAATACATTCAAGTTTTGGAAAGATTCTGGGAAGCCTGGTGCTTTAGGCCGTGCACTCCTGGCCAACATAATGTAACATGGCTGGGCAAAGAGAAATATTTCTTTCATTAGAAGCTTTGCCTGGAATACGGCTGTGTCAATTAAGACTCCAATGAACTTGGGTATGTTTGTTTTGGGCAAACCTTTCCTGATCCCAGCCCAGTTCCACCCACTCCATCATTGTGGCCTAAACTTGTTTTCCCAGGATATGCCATATTCCAGCTGCATTGCTCCCTCCACTTTGGGCACAGCGCTTGGGAATTTCTGGCAGCTGGGGCAGGTCACCAGGGAGTAAATGAGCGTGTTTGGCAGGGCTCCTGTTTCAGCAGAAATTATTATTAATTTTTCCTCCAAATCAGGCTATGAAAAAGAACTCCAAGGCAGCTGTGGTCTCCTTTCCTCTTTTATTGTAGCTGGGACAATGCAAGGTGGGGAATGGTTGAAAACAGACAACAACAAGCAGTTCAGCAAAAGAAACCATGTCCACTACTTGATTGCAGCAAGGAAGAGAGATGCAAAACATGATTGCACACCTGATTCTCCAATACGGACCAAATCTAAAGACACAGATTGTTCCCTCAGCAGAAGGGACTCTTGTGACAAAAGAGGCCCCTGGACAGTCTTTACTGTGCCAAGGGCTCCGGGTCTTGCAGAAGAAGCAAATTGGTCTCCCCAGTCCCTCCCTTTGGACCAGCCACCATTAGTGTGACATCAACCCTACCCGAATCCAAGTATAATCAGTGAATCGTGTCCCACCAATCCAAAATTCAAGGGTCCCCATCTTCTTGTTCCCTAGAAAGTCAGTCTCTCCTGTGCCCAAGGAACCCAAAAGAGGACTGTAACCACTGGTGGTCCTCTCCCAATGGGGCAAGGATGACGTTCAGTTCTGTGTAAAAAAAAAACCCTTGCCGCCCTCAACATCCCTCACCCACCCTCTCCTGTTTCACAGAGGCTATAAAGCGTCTTTCTGGTGGAGAGGGTCTTCCGTGGCCTCCTCTGCTTCTGTGCTTAGCAAGGCTATCTGGATGGCCTTCGGGACATTTTCGAAGAGGGCAGCCCGGTTCTGTTGCTCGCCCTTCTTGACCCAGTGGCCGTAGATTCGGAAAGCACAAGCATCAATCAGCTTGCGCACCCCCTTGAAGGAGTAGGGGTCGCACAGCAGCAGCTCCTTCGTGACCGGGCGCACCCGACGGTAGCTGGAGTAGATGCGGATGGAAGCCCGCACAGTCCACACAATGACCTGCCGTGGAGGGGAAAGAGGAGGACGTCACAACAGGCCACAAAGGAGGCTCCGAAAAAAATCATTATCTTGGAAAAGGCGTCTCCTCCCTTAAGGTCGCAAAAGATCACAGACGGAGACGTCAAGGATCCACCAAGGGCAACACTGACGGTGCCGACTAGCAGTACAAGAGGTCCTCAGCTTAAAACAGTTCTGAAATTACAACATTGCTGGAAAAAAAGTGAGTTAGCACCGTTTTTCACACGACTGTTGCAACATCACCACAGTCACATAATCAAAATTTGAACTCTTGGCAACTGCTTCATATTTATGACAGTTGCAGTGTCCTGGGATCGCTTTGATCCGCTTTTACAACCTTCTGGCAAAGTCAAGGGGAAAGCCCGATTCACTTAACAACCAGGTTACTAATTGAACAACTGCAGTGATTTAGTGAACAAGACACTTGGCAAAAAAAGCTTTAAAATATGTCACTTAGCGACAGAAGTTTTGGGTTCAGTTTTGGTCATAGATCGAGGACTACTTGTATTTGTAGAGGCTTCGCTCTTCTGCAGTGATTCTCAGCAAGCTAGAGACGTGAGGACTTCAAGTCCTATAATTCCCCAGCCAGCATACATATACAAATTTGCTGAGGTTGAGAAATGGTGCTTTAGGGGCGACAAGCACTAGATATGGAACTTTCTGCATCCAAAGCATGTACTTTTAAGATTTTTTAAAAAATGGGATCTAGATTTCCTCAAGCCTTCCAGGTTGGTGGTCTGGAGCAGGAAGAAAGAGGGGATGATTTCGTTGGAGGGACTGGCACGTGTGTGTGTGCATGTGACCTTTTAAGAGGCGTGGACTTCAACTCCCATAATCCCCCAGCCACTCAACTTTTTTTTTTAAGTCTCATGAAATGAGCCATTTTGAAATGTCTTCTACATCCAGAAGTGTTAAAAGCAGGCATCCTCAAAGGAAGCCATGTTTGCCTTTAACTTCAACCCCAAACTGTTTTATTTTGCTTCTAGAATGCTCAAAAACATGTGTTTTGTAAATACAAAATACAGTGGTACCTCTTCGTATGAACGCCTCTACTAAAACTTTTCGACATATAAACCCGGTGTTTAAGATTTTTTTGCCTCTTCTTCCGAACTATTTTCACCTTACGAACCCAAGCTACCACCACTGGGATGTCCCACCTCCAGACTTCCATTGCCAGCCGAAGCGCTGGGATTCCCGAGCCTCCCCTCGCTGGGAATCCCCGCCTCCAGACTTCCATTGCCAATCGAAGCGCCCGTTCTTGCGTTGCTGGGATTCCCCTGAGGCTCCCCTCACTGGGATTCCCTTCATTTTTGCCGGCGCTGCTTTGAATCCCAGCAAGGGGAGGCTCAGGGAAATCCCAGCAACGCAAGAACGGGCACTTCGGCTGGCAATGGAAGTCCAGAGACGGGGATTCCCAGCGGCGCAAGGCAAAAGGGGTGACTTTTGGGATGGGCTAACACGCATTATCTGCTTTTACATTGATTCCAATGGGGAAAATTGCTTCTTCTTATGAACTTCTTTACTTACAAACCTGTTAATGGAACGAATTAAGTTCGTAAGAAGAAGTACCACTGTAAACCCTTTTGGGAATGAAGAATGGAATAAAGATGACTTAAGTGAAGACATATTTTGTAGTTAAATGAAATAAAGAGTGTGCCACTTACTCTGAATTTACGGAAGGGGCTGAAATGCCGCTGCTCCTTTCCATAGCGTTGGAAAAAAGGGTGCTGCAGCGCCTCCTCAGCGCTCAACCTTTCGGCGGGATCTACTTTCAGCAATCGGGAGATCTGCCAAAGGGGGAAAAAAAACAGAAAGGGGGTTTCTAAGCAGCATTCTGGGAAGAGAAGCCTGCTGATGGACTCTGACATGAAAAGGGAGGAACTGAGAAGCAATGTGATGATTTAAACAAGCATTTAAATCATCACGTCAATGGGTTTTGGCAGAACCACCATAAAGTGTGGTCAGATGATCTTGGACAATGCAAATGGACATAAATGCAGCTGGTTGCCTAGTGCGTGAATGCCGTCACATGACCGCCAAAGGGATGGGAATGCTGGCCTTGGTATTTCAGAACCAGGATCTAGGTACCTTTGGTGGTCCATCGTAATTTGAAAAAGTCACTAAGTGACCAGTCACAAGTTTAGGATTACCCTATACAGCAGAGTTCTCCACCCTTTCTGGGTTGGTGGTCTGGGGACGGAGGGGCAGGAAGAGGTTTTGTGTGCATGCGAACAGAGCAGCGCAAAGATCATATCAATGGGGCTGCAAGATCACACAAACCAGACCATGAATGTGTGCGGGAGGCAAACAGGACGCTGCACTGCGATGCTACTGCCAGTGTGACACTCGTCACAGCGCTGACGCGAGTGGAAAGTGTGTTGTTAGCTTCCACTCACATGGCCCAGTTGCCAACAGGCCACGGCCCGGTAGTGGTCCGTGGTCCACAAGTTGGAGATCCCTCCTGCAGCATTAGGGAGGGCAAAGTCCCCTTCCAAGTTTAATAAGCCCCAAATTGGGAAGAACTGCAGCCTTTTCATTCCCCTCCATTACAACGCGAGGCAATGATGATGATGCTGCCTTCTTACCAAATCTTTAACCGTGTCAGATCGGTCATCCCATTCTGGAGAACCAAAGTGATACTGGCCTTCCATGATCATCCGAAGCATCAACATCTGTTTACGGTGCCAGAATGGGGGCGAGCCAGCCAGGAGGGTGAAAAAGATGACACCACAGGCCCAGCTGCAAGGAAGGAAAGAGATTAAACAGTAGAGAATTATTTGTAATTCAGGGTTGGATTGTGATGCTCTCTGTTTCCTTGAAGATGTTTCATTAACCAACTAATCACCAGTAAAATCAAACAAACAGCAGCCTCATCAAGGAGCTATCAAAAACACTCCCAACAACCCTGACAAGGCAAGTCACTGGTATATAAACAGAGAGCAAACTCCAGTCTCTTCTAGCACTGATGATGTCACTGTTGGGTAGTGAGAGGTCTGCAAGAAATTAACCGAGCTCAGAGAGCAAAGAAGGAGATTATTTTCAAATGCCCCATTCCACTTTGGTCTGGCAGGTGAGAATAATCATTGTGCAGGATGTCCCATGCTCAGCAGGATGTCCATTCCCCTAAGTATAACTTACAGGTCCACCTCCTTCCCATAGCCAAGGTGAGTCTCGTCCATGGAACATTTCAGTATCTCTGGTGCCAGATAGCCTGGGGTACCACATAACTCTGCAAGAAACAGTCACAGATTCAGAGAAATGCAAACTGGGAGGTCTATTCAGGAAAGATGGATTGAATAGCCTATGAAAAGTTCCCCCACCCACCCATTCCGAAACTATGAGCTGAGCTTTCCCGCTTGCCCTGTGGCTTAGCAGAAAACTGCTCCATGAGGCAGGTGGAAAGGCCTCCCCTCCACTTAACCAAAGACACACCACTGAACGGGACGTACCCTCCCTCTCCAGCTCACCTCGTAGTTTCTGTCCTGGCCCCAAATGGCAAGAGAAGCCAAAATCGGACAACTTGATACTCAGATCATCGTTCATGAGGATGTTCTCTGGTTTGAGGTCTCGATGGATGATGTGGTTCTCATGAAGGTAGTTCACAGCCTCCAGGAGGGCTCGCATGATGCACCTGAAAGAAGGCAACATGGAGGTAAGGGTTGTTGCAAGGACCAGATCGTGGAGCCCTCCACAAATTGGCAATAACTTTCCACTCATCCAGGCCCAACAGTAGAACTTTGATTTACCTGGTCTCCTTTTCACTTATAGTTACTTTCTCCGTAAGATAGTCAAAAAGTTCACCACGTCTCATTCTGCAAGGAAAATTAGAGTCTAAAAGCAGAAGGCTCTCTTTCCTGTATTTATTTATTTTATTCAGTCTATGGCTCACTTTCTCATAATCACAATTTAATGCAGGGTTATATCAGCAAGCTGTAAGATGTTTGGACTTCAATTCCCCAGCCTTCACTTTATATCATATCACTTTATTTCATAGAAGCGAAAGCATATCACTTTATTTCACAGAAATTCCTAGCCAGCATTATTGTATTTCCCACCTGTTTTAAAACATTTGTTTACTTACAAATCAAAGACTAGGAACATGAAAGTGGATGTTTCATAGGAATCTATAAGAGTTACTGGAGAAAAAAGAAGAATTGTCACTTATGTCATAATTGCTCGAGTGTTTATAAAACGGCGCGTGTATCGAATGGCAGAATATAAAGACAGCGGTACTTAATTAATGACTGCAATTGATCCTAGAATTTTGGTTGCAAGCCATTGTGGTAATTAAGCAGGTAACCATGTGACCTGGTTTGATTTTATGACTGCTTACATCCCTTTTCAAGCAAGTTAGGTAATTTTGAGCCAGTCACCAGAACAGTGAGCTCTAGTCCCAGAGGAGGGCTGCTGCTGGTTCACACCTGTTCAGGCAAACAGGTAGTTCCGACTACCTGCTGGGCCCGCCCACTCACCCATCCCAGTACTAACCTGTCCTATTTATCTCACGTTCTGGCTTTTTCTCCCACTCATGAAGCCCAGCAGATTGACGCACCTCACCTGCTCTACTCCCCACGGATGCCTGAAAAGATTTGCTGTGTGTTTGAAGCCGCGCAAAAGTGAGGAAGTCGTGTGCGCGAGCAAAGCTGCTATTTTCTCTCAGCCCTACTCACCACACATGATTATTGTTGCAGGGGGTAAATAATAGTATAGCCCTCAAAACCGCTATTGCGACCAAAAGTGAGATAATTCTTAAGTGATTCCCCCCCCCCATTTTACAATCTTTCTTGTCACTGTTGTTAAGTGAATCATTGCAGTTGTTAAGTTAGTCACCCGGCTGTTAAGTGAACCTGGCTTTCCCGTTAACCCCTGCTTGTCAGGAGATTGCAAAAGGTGATCACCTGACTCCAAGACACTGCAACCATCATAAATATGAGTCGGCTGTCAAACATCTGAATTTTGATCACCTGACCGTGGGAGCCATAAATACAGGAAATGGTCATAAGTCTTTTTCTCAGGGCCCTTTGTAACTTCGGCCACTAAATGAACTGTTGTGAATCAAGGACTACCTGTATTATGTACGTTACCACTTTTCACTACATAGAACAGTGATGGCAAACCTTTCTTCCCTCAGGTGCCAAAAGAGCATGGGCGCATGCTATCACGCATGCCCGAGTGCCCACAACATAATTCAATGCCTGG
This sequence comes from Erythrolamprus reginae, assembly GCF_031021105.1. Taxonomy (NCBI): domain Eukaryota; kingdom Metazoa; phylum Chordata; class Lepidosauria; order Squamata; family Dipsadidae; genus Erythrolamprus; species Erythrolamprus reginae. The sequence goes on along the minus strand of NC_091963.1, from coordinate 136,743,080 downwards.
GGAGGGCGAAAACAGCTTCCCCCATCCCCCAGAAGCCCTCTGGAGGCCAGAAACAGCCTTTTCCGCAACTTCTGGTGGGCCCAGTGGGCCTGTGTTTCATCCTCCTTAAGCTGCAAAGCCTTCTCTGGAGCCAGGGGAGGGTAAAAATGCCCTCTCCCATCCCTCCAGAAACTCTCTGGAAGCCAAAAATGCCCTCCCAGAGCCTCTATGCAAGCCAAAAATCAGCTGGCCCACACACATGTACAATGGAGCTGAGCTAGGGCAACGGCTCGCATGCCAGCAGATATGGCTCCGTGTGCCACCTGTAGTACCCATGCCATAGGTTCACCATCACTGACCTAGAAAGTAATAAAAAGCAGGATAAAAAGCAAATAAGTAAAAAAAAATTGCAGTAAGAGAGAGAGGCATGAGAGAGGATGCAGATGGGACACACTCACTGATGAATGGGTGGCCAGAGACTTGGTGCAGGATGGCAATCTCTTTGCTGGTTGACAAGCGGACTTCTTCCAGTTGCTGGGGTGTCATGCGCTCCGGGGTTACCTCGATAATCTTCACTGCAAACTCCTGCCCCGTCTGCTTGTGCACACATCGCCGGACCACGCTGCTTACTCCTCTGCAGGTGGGATGAGCAAATGGTGTGCAGAAAAATCCATTTCATTTATTTATTGATTGATTAGACTTGTATGCCACCCCTTTCCGTGGACTCGGGGCGGCTCACAACACATCAATAGGAAAACAGTATACAGTGGTACCTCTACCTAAGAACGTCTCTACTTATGAACTTTTCTAGATAAGAATAGGTGTTCAAGATTTTTTTTGCCTCTTCTCAAGAACCAGTTTCCACTTAAGAACCTGAGCCTCTGAAACTGTAACGAGAAAGGGAGTAACCGGAAAGGAAGCCTCCGTGGGGCCTCTCTAGGAATCTCCTGAGAGGAAACAGGGCTGGAAAGGGCAGGGAGAAGCCTCTATGGTGCCTCTCTAGAAATCTCCTGGGAGGAAACAGGGCCTCCATCCTCTCTGTGGTTTCCCCAATCGCAAGCATTACTTGCTTTTACATTGATTCCTATGGGAAAAATTGCTTCTTCTTACAAACTTTTCTACTCAAGAACCTGGTCACGGAACGAATTAAGTTCGTAAGTAGAGGTACCACTGTACAATAATACATCTAAATCCAATTAATATAGATAATTAATTTAAAACATTCTAAAAAGTCTAAAACTTTAAAAATCATTCATTCATGAAATGAAACCATGAACATATCACAATTTGATGGCCAGAGGCTGGGATCTAAGAACCTCAAGCCTGGCAGCATAAATAAGTTTCCAGATTCTTATGGAAGGCAAGGAGGGTAGAGGAAGTGCGAATCTCTGGGGGGGGGGGAGCCGATTGCAGAGGGCCGGGCCCCCACAGAGAAGGCTCTTCCCCAGGCCTCGCCAAGTGACATTGTCTAGTTGATGGGACCTGGAGAAGGCCAACTCTGTGGGACCTAACCAGACAGAATTTTCCAGAGACATTAATGTGACCCCAATGGGGAAAAATAAACGGAGGTATTCCCACCCACCCCTCCAAGCCGTTCCATTGCATCATACCCTTTCTCCTCTCTAGCCTCACCTGCCGATTACATCCTTGGGGTCGTATTTCTGGTAGAACTCCTTGGCTCCAGCCCAGTCTGGGAGCTCATCGTCCAAGCCCACGTCTCGTGTCATTGTAATGCAGGGCTGGGAAAATGCACGTTCCGACTCAGCTTCTGAAACGCACAGAAAGAGGCAACGGGGAATCGGTCAGAAGCGCTTTCTAGACCCAGACACTCCCTGATTTGCATGCACAAGACTGAGAGAAGGCCTAGACGGGGAAATCAACCTACGTGATGGCAGCCTCAGGCCGAGGCAATCCAAAGTACACATGGCCTTCGTGGTAGACATCATGGAAGAGACAAAGGAAAACGACTTAATTGGAGCGAGAGGACTAATCCCCTTTCTAAAAATTCCATTCAGTGGCAGAATGGGTTTTAAGACATAAGGCAGTGCTACTGTAGTGTTATTTAGTTTGGGCAATGAAACATCTGCAACAAAGCAGCCATGCTCTGAGAGCACCAAGGGTCTCTCATTGGACAATACAGTGGTACCTCTACTTACGAATTAAATTTGTTCCGTGACCAGAAAAATTTCTAAGTAGAAGCAATTTTTCCCATAGGAATCAATGTAAAAGCAAATAATGCGTTCGATTGAGGAAACCACAGGGAGGGTGGAGGTCCTGTTTCCTCCCAGGACATTTCTAGAGAGGCCCCATGTAGGCTTCTCCCCGCCTTTTCCAGCCCTGTTTTCTCCCAGGAGATTCTTAGAGAGGCCCCACAGAGGCTTCTCCCCACCTTTTCCGGCCCTCTTTCCTCCCAGGAGATTAGATTAGATTAGATTTATTGGATTTATATGCCGCCCCTCTCCGTAGACTCCATAGACCAAGGAGATTCCTAGAGAGGCCCCACAGAGGCTTCTCCCTGCCTTTTCTGACCCTGTTTCCTCCCAGGAGATTCCCAGAGAGGCCCCACAGAGGCTTCTCCCCACCTTTTCCAGTCCTGTTACCTCCCAGGAGATTCCTAGAGAAGCCCAACAGAAGCTTCTCCCCACCTCTTCTGACCCTGTTTCCTCCCAGGAGATTAGATTGATTGGATTTATAATGCCGCCCCTCTCTGTAGACTCCGTAGACCAAGGAGATTCCAAAAGAGGCCCCACAGAGGCTTCTCCCTGCCTTTTCTGACTCAGTTTCCTCCAAGGAGATTCCCAGAGAGGCCCCACAAAGGCTTCTCCCCACCTTTTCCAGCCCTGTTTCCTCCTAGAAGATTCCTATACAGGCCCCACGGAGGTTTCTCCCCATTTTTTCTAGCGTTTTCTCTCAGGAGATTCTTAGAGAGGCATCACAGAGGCTTCTCCCTACCTTTTCTGGCCCTGTTTCCTCCCAGGAGATTCCTAGAGAGGCCCCACAGAGGCTTCTCCCTGCCTTTTCTGACCCCGTTTCCTCCAAGGAGATTCACAGAGAGGCCCCACAAAGGCTTCTCCCCACCTTTTCCAGCCCTGTTTCCTATAGAAGCCCCACGGAGGTTTCTCCCCGTTTTTTCCAGCTCTGTTTTCTCCCAGGAGATTCTTAGAGGGGCCCCAAAGAGGCTTCTCCCCACCTTTTCCGGCCCTGTTTCCTCCCAGGAGATTCCCAGAGAGGCCCCACAGAGGTTTCTCCCCGTTTTTTCCAGCCCAGTTTTCTCCCAGGAGATTCTTAGAGAGGCCCCAAAGAGGCTTCTCCCCACCTTTTCCAGCCCTGTTTCCTCCCAGGAGATTCCCAGAGAGGCCCCACAGAGGCTTCTCCCCATTTTTTCCAGCCCTGTTTCCTCCCAGGAGATTCCTAGAGAGGCCCTACAAAGGCTTCTCCCCACCTTTTCCAGCCCTGTTTCCTCCTAGAAGATTCCTATGGAGGCCCCACGGAGGTTTCTCCCCATTATTTCCAGCCGTTTTCTCCCAGGAGATTCTTAGAGAGGCATCACAGAGGCTTCTCCCTACCTTTTCTGGCCCTGTTTCCTCCCAGGAGATTCCTAGAGAGGCCCCACAGAGGCTTCTCCCTGCCTTTTCTGACCCTGTTTCCTCCAAGGAGATTCCCAGAGAGGCCCCACAAAGGCTTCTCCCCACCTTTTCCAGCCCTGTTTCCTATAGAGGCCCCACAGAGGTTTCTCCCCGTTTTTTCCAGCCCTGTTTTCTCCCAGGAGATTCTTAGAGAGGCCCTAAAGAGGCTTCTCCCCACCTTTTCCGGCCCTGTTTCCTCCCAGGAGATTCCCAGAGAGGCCCCACAGAGGCTTCTCCCCATTTTTTCCAGCCCTGTTTCCTCCCAGGAGATTCCTAGAGAGGCCCCACAGAGGTTTCTCCCCGTTTTTTCCAGCCCTGTTTTCTCCCAGGAGATTCTTAGAGAGGCCCCAAAGAGGCTTCTCCCCACCTTTTCCGGCCCTGTTTCCTCCCAGGAGATTCCCAGAGAGGCCCCAAAGAGGCTTCTCCCCCCTTTTCCGGCCCTGTTTCCTCCCAGGAAATTCCTAGAGAGGCCCCACAGAGGCTTCTCCCTGCCTTTTCTGACCCTGTTTCCTCCCTGGAGATTCCTAGAGAGGCCCCACAAAGGCTTCTCCCTGCCTTTCCGGTTATAGTTTCAGAGGCTCTGGTTTGTAAATGGAAAATGGTTCTTGAGCAGAGGCAAAAAAATCTTGAACACACGGTTCTTATCTAGAAAAGTTTGTAAGTAGAGGCGTTCTTAGGTAGAGGTACCACTATATTTCTAAACCTCAAAAAATTCATTTCAGAGTCTCATTTCAGCCTCGTCATAATCTTAGAATTGGAATCTAGGTCTCACCTCAATAAGGATGTAAATCTTGCAGCTGTTTCCTTAGGAGTATAAATGAACTGAAATGGGATGGGAGGTTTCTCCCCACCCAAGAAAAGATGCATAAACCTGACAATATTGTCCAATGAGAGACCCTTGGTGCTCTCCGAGCTTGGCTGCTTTGTTACAGATATTTCTTTATCAAAACTAAATAACACTACAGTAACACTGATGATATTATGTAGCCTGGGTAATGAAACGCCTGCAAGAAAACAAGCAAGTTCAGAAACCACCAAGGACCTCTCATTTCAACCCAGAGCTACATTTACTCTCCTTTATTAGTTATTTCTAATAGCATGGCAAATCAAATTGACTACGAGAACATCCTACTTACTCGGATATTTTTTCTCAACTTCATGCTCTCCAGAACTGTTAGACAATAACTGTCGAATACAAATATCCAATTGTTACATTTGCTAAGAAATCTGTGAGTTGTAAACAAAGATTTCCAAATAATACCCAGGATGGCACAGTGGTTAAAGCACTGCAGACTACTTCAGCTAACTGCTGGCTGTAATTCAGCAGTTCAAATCTTACCACTTACCCTTCCATCCTTTCAAGGTAGGTAAAATTAGGACCCAGATTGTTGGGGCAATATGCTGATTCTGTAAACCACTCAGAGAGGGCTGTAAAAGCACCATGGAGCGGTATATAAGTCTAAATGCTGTTGCTATGCTATCTGGAAAAAGGGGAAGGCATTCATTGGTTGTGTTGCTGAATCTACACAGCTGAAATTCTCCACAATTTAGTATTAAAAGGTTATTAGAAGGGCATCTCCCATCTCTAAGAACTATTGATGTGTTTGATAGCAAGAAACCTGCTTTACAGATTCTGTAAATTGGATGAGCCTTGGTGGCGCAGTGCTTAGAATGCAGTACAGCAAGGTGCTTCTGTTGACTGACGGCTTTAGTTCACCAGTTCAAATCTCACCACCTGCTCAAGGTTGACTCAGCCTTCCAAGGTGGGTAAAATGAGGACCCAAATTGTTGGGGGCAATATGCTGGCTCTGTAAACCGCTTAGAGAGGGCTGTAAAAGCACTGTGAAGTGGTATATAAGTGCAATGGCTAAGTGCTAATATATAAAATTTGCAGGATTTTATCTAGAGTATGGCATCATTTAAATTTTATCTATGCCTTATCACAGAGAGGGAGGGGGAAGGGGGAGGGGAATTAAAAAGGACGGAAGGAGAGAGAATGGATATCTGCTACTTTCCCTTGCACCTGGTCCTTGCTTTTTAAGCATTGTCTAGAATATTGGCCTACCTACCTTCCAAGGATGTTGCAAAACTTACTCAAAAATCAAGATATTGGGCGCGGAGGCATCCAAGCACCTGAGGGGGAAGACAGAAAGACCGCTGGTTAGGTTACAAAACGGGCAAAAGGCGGCTCTGCGGTGGAAATTCCATTCTCCAGTGGGTGGAGCTATCCTCCAATAGATTGGGTTATGACGGTCTTGTGACGTGATAGGACTGAATCAATTACTTAAAAGGGAAGACCCCCAAGACCAACCCCTCTTTGATTCAGTCCGTGACTTAGGACGCGTGCTTTCTCTTGTCTCCCGTTATGCAATCGAATCCCGCAGGAAGAAACGCCCCCAGAGGCTCACCTGCCGGCGCCCCCGCTTAAATCCAGTGAATGACTAACCCCCACCCCCACCCCCACCTGATTACAGCCAGCGGCTCCCGGGCCCCGCCCCCTTCGATCGGATTGGTTCGCGCTCCTTCCAATGCCGCAAGGTGTCAACAGAGCGACCAAAGGGACTGGCAAGAGCGGCGCCCAATGATCAAGCGAACAGAGCACGAAAGGGGGTGGGGCGGCCTGTCTAAAGGCAGAAGCCAATGATATGAAGATGAGAAAAAAGAAGAAATGGAAGGGCGAGAATTATAAAAAAAAGAGGAAGCGCTGTTTCCTACCCGACAGGGGAAAGCTCAGCCAATCAGAACGGAAGATTTGTTAGGGTGTCAGGAGGTTGAACCAATCGTTTGCTGTCTAAAGGCAGAAGCCAATGATATGAAGCGTTAGTATGGGCGTTAGTATGCTGGCACAAAAAACAGGGGGAATTTACCCCAGAACTAGCCTTAGACTGGCTGCTTCAAGCACCTCTCCCCCCCTCCTTCCCACTCTTGGTTTCTTCCTTTAGGAATTCCTTTGTCCTCAACCATGCAGTTGCTGAACCTTGGGAGGGGGAGGAGGCAAGCACAAGGCAAATGACTGGGTGGATAACCCACCCCTTGCTTTCCCCCTCCTCCCCCCCTACCCCTCCTTCCTCCCAGGAGGGAGGAAACCGAAAGTTAACTCTTTGTTCTCCATCACTGAGTGGGAAGATTCAACAGGAGGGAGGTTTAGGGGGGATAACTCCCCCCCCCTCACAGCTTCACCCACAGGCTCAGATTATCAGATTATCACTATTATTATTATCACTAGCATTAATGCTATTGATATGGTTTTAGATATTAATTGCATTACGATAGTAATTCCATTAACTATTGCCAGCATCAAGGTTCATTAAGGCTATAGTTGATATCTCCCTTTTTCAAAAGAAAAAAAGGAACAATTCTTTTAATTAAAGAATACAAAAGAAGAAGAGGAGGAGGGGAATAAAGTGAGAATGCACTATTTTTGCACACTGCAATGTGGGGGGTGTCTTAGTATCCCTCCCCTAATGCTGCAACCACCTGAGTCTTATCCACTTAAAGGTGAATGTTCTGTTCCTTGGCAACATATATTGCATCTACTTGAGCCAACACCTTGCTGGGATAGAACCAATCCCATACTTCTGAACTGGCGTACATGGTACCTCATCATCGGATAACACCGGTAAGGACTCACCATCATCCAGGGTGTTATTGGCATTAAGGGAAGCACACTAGGGGTAACCGTCGCTAAGTGAGGCAGGCTCAGAGAGGTCACTCCTATCTGTCCTCTCTTGCCTCAAATCCTTACTCCCGGAGCATGGACACCCTCTGGTGAGAATCCACCATCGTCAAAGGCATATGGCCATTAAACATAATACTATCACCCAGTAAGTGTCACTAAGAGAGAACCTCTCAGGAGGGGACCCTATGGTCCAGAGGTTAGCGGATGAGAGCAAAATAGTTCCACCACTCATTTATAAACTGTGAGTTCAGTCTCTCTCACTGTTCCACCTCCAGTGGATGGCCACCGTCGCTAAGCGAGACACTTTACCAGGGAAAAGCTGTCACTAGGTAAGCCACTCTTAGGAACTTCAAGCCCTTCTGGCTCCTTTCCTGACTCATCGCCACTGGGTGATCATCGCCACCAAGTGAGAACCTCCACTAAGTGAGTACCGGTCTCTATGGAGGACGGTCGCCAAGGCATCAAGCATCCTGACCCCATTGTCTGGTCATTGCGACTTGGGCTTTGCGTCATTAAGTGGAACCTTTCGGGAAGCCGGGTCCTCCCAGCTACAGTTCTAACCAAACCCTGTCCCTGACCCGTAACACCGTCAAGGGATGATTCGCCCTCACTACGGTCACCATCACCACTAGGGGGGCCATGGTCACTAGATGAGTTCATGTCTCTAGATAGGACACTTAAGAAGTGTCATCATCCTTTGGCTCCATTCCTTGATCAGATCCTCCACTCTGAACCTTGTCAGTTCCGGGTAAGGGCTCCCCTTCAGCAAGGGTGCCATGCCGCCACAGGGGGTCACCGGCACTAAGCAGATCACCGTTGCTAAGTGAAGCAGACTTTCTGTTATCTTGCCAGCTCCCCCCATCCAGAAGTCTGTCACCTGCAAGGATGGTCCTCCTTCATTAAGAGTGCCCCGTCACCACTGGGGTTACCGTCACTAAGCAGATCACTGTCACTAAGTGAGACAGGTTGTCTGAAAACATGCCCAGAGCCTCACTCTGTCTTTAGACACCTTCAAGGAAGGGTCCTCTCTCATTAAGGAGGTCATGCCACGACAGGGATCATGGTCACTAAGCAGAGCACTGCCACTAAGTGAGACAGGGCTTCTGATTGTCCCAATTCTGGGCTACCTGGGTACCACACGATATGGGGATCACCGCCACTCAACAGAGCTCAGTCACTAAGCGAGATAGGGCCCGGTCTCACCCCAACTCTAGGCCTCCTTGGCCTAATAGGTTAGCAGCTCTCGGTATCACAACCCCTTTACTATTATAGCTGAAGGAACCTAACACATAACACATAACCTGAGCAGTTTAGCCCTGGGTTAACCTTTGCCTGGGCAGCCACGGGAATATGTTCCTATACAGCATTCCAAAATAGAGGTATATAATAGACCCATTCCTTACATGAGCAACAGATGGGTGACTCCCCTCTACAATAAGGTTAGGGAATGAGGGGAGTTAAGATTCACCTGCTGCACATTGTCTTGGGGAGGAGACAGACAGGGAGACCCTCTAAACCTGGCCATACTTCCAGAAATCTACTCCCTCAAACCATGGTGATTCCTCCACCATCGGTACTCGTGCCTCGCAGGTGGGGAGGTATCGCTCCATACCAGCCGCCTCAGCGAGGCAGGGCAAGTGGATGGGACCATGCAAGGCTCTGGCAGAACATGGTTCAGAAGTAATAGACACAGGGGCCAACTGGGCCTGCCCATAAGACTGGCAGGCCTAGGAGACCTTGTAGGCTTTGCACACCCATCTGAGGGATGGAGAGTTAGTCTAGTAGATTTAGATGCAGCCAGGAAGGGCTCGCTTGCCTTGCTGTTCCAAGCCCTCTCCCCTCACCTAAGGAAGATGTTTTCTGCAACTCACACTGTTCCCTGGGAGAGTCCCCACTTGGGGATTTCCAGTGGTTTCTTCTTCCCTTCCAGCAAGCAGGTGCGGAAACACCGATGCTTCACAACGCGACTGCCTGGGATGGTCACAGCGTCCCTGGAGACCAGAACGCACAAGCATTTGCCAAGGGGACCGGCTTCAGAGGACCTCAAGGGAAACGCTCACCACAAACGCAAGTACTCTGGTTGGGGGAGCCCAGCAGAGAAACGAGATGGCCAGGGTGTTCCAAACAGCTTGGGCGGCCAGCCGCATACTGGTACTGACACATAATGTACACCCAGGCCACAGAACCCTGACAGCTGCATCCACAGCTGAGGACGGGGCCATAGCTCTGGGGTTAGGGATGGGTGAACACTTCTAACCCATTAGGGCAGAATACATCTCAGGGGTGGACTACGCCAGGATGGTCTGATTCAGTGGCAACAGCATCAACCAGACAGAGCGGCCTGTTACACCCGAGGGTGTTCAGTCTACTAAGGTCTCGGGTGGGACATCCACTGAATTACACATTTGCTGCCCTAACCTACACCCAGGCACTCCGTGACAGCCAAGGCCACTTAGGCGGGCCTGGGGTCCTTCCTCGCTACAACTCTAGGGTCCATCTCCCTTATATTGTACCTCAGAGGTAGACTAGATCACGGCAGATTGCCTCTGCCACCATGATCCCAACCAGTTGTATGGGCGTCAGCACCCGAGGATGCTCAGGCAACCGGTCCCTCAGTCAGGTGACTAGTAATAGACCTAGTCATCACCCGTTAGCAACGCACTGTTGCCTTGACCCTGGACTAGACTCCAATTACGGCTACAGTGGCGATGGATCACAGAAACACACACATCAACAGGCAGGGGGCACAGGACCCAGGCAGTTGATGGAGGGAGCCATGACTCTAGACATGTGGGCAGAGACATAGTTCCTTTCGAGCACAGTGGTACATATCTCCAGGGTAAACAATGTAACGGCAGATTGGCTCTGACATCATGACATTAACAGGTGAAACGTTCTCTGCACCCAGGGGTGCTCAAGCAACTCACCTCCCAGTTTAGTCACCCGGTGATGAACCTCTGTACGTCGTCCCTCGGTATGCCGTCCCACCCCTCCCCGTCTTCCCAGGTGGTCAGGGAAATTGTGCAGGAACAGGCAGAAGTGTTCCTACCAGTACCGCACCGACCCAGGAGATTCAGGTTGGCAGATCTGGTGGCTCTTTCCGTAGTATCCCCTGGTAGGACCCCAATGACAGAAAAGTTGCTGTCGCAAGGCTCCATCTGCATCCTGATCCCAGCTGGTGGCTACTGACCGCTTGGTGCTTGAGCGGCTCACACTAAAGCTACACAGGGCTCCAGAGGACTTCTCTAACATCAGACTGTCAGCCAGAAGGCTGTCCACTGAGCGCATAGACTCCGCGACCTGGAGTAGCCGCTGTAAGTGGTACACAAAGATGGCTTGCTCCCCTTAAACCTTTCCATAATAGTCATTCCTAGATTCCTAAACGGGGTGTAGGCTTAGGCCTGTCCATTAACACGTTCAGGCGTCAAATAGTGGCACTGTCAATAGTTCTGAAGTGTCACCCGCTGGAATCGCTGGCGGGTCACGATTTCCTTTAAATAAATAAAATAAATAAAAATAAATAAATAAATAAATAAAGGGATCTCCAAGCTACGCCTCCTCCCATGGGGCACAGGTTCCCCATCTGGGACTTGTCACTGGGGCTCATGGCCTTCACCAGGGTCCTGTTCGAACCGGCAGATAGTACACCAATAAAGAATCTACACTCAAGGTGGCCTTCCTCGTGGCTATCTCCACTGCCCGTGGAAGTTCAAAAGGGACCTCTGCACATCCTATTCATAGAATGGATCCCACGCTTGGACACTACCTTCACCCTGAAGGTGGACTCCTCCTTTTACAGAAAACAGAAGGGGCTTCTCCCCTCCTTCTGCGAGAATCCGGGATCAGAGCAGATACTCCCCGGACACATGCTAGATGTAGGAGGGCCTTATCTATATATATAGACTGAACAGTGGCCTTCCGTAAATCAGACGCGCTGTTCATTTTCCTTGGCCCGGCCTCTCTGGGCCGCAAGGCTTCCTCCACTACAGTGGGAAGCTGGCTGCAGAACACTATTTTCCTTGTATACCAGCTGGCGGGGCACCCCCCGCGACAGGGAGTCACAGGTCACTCAACTCATAGTGCTGTCACCTCGGCGCCATGGCTGTCTAGCATTCCCATTGAGGAGATCTGCAGGGCAGCTGCGTGGGCATTGTCCATGCCATTCATCAGAGACTATAAGATAGATGCCTTCGCTAAGAAGGACTCAGGATTCGGCCGTGGGGTACTCCGATATGTTTTTTTCCAATGAGGGGTCACTTCCAGGCCCTAGTATCCCACCCATAGAGAATCCTTAACTTTGGTATGTCCCAATCTATTGGAGGATAGCTCCGCCCACTGGAGAAGGGGCGTTGGTATACTGTACACTGATATGCCCTTTCTCGTGGGCGGAGCTATCCTCCAAGGCCCACCCTGATCTAGGGCCAGCCGTGGCACACGGTTTTTGGACTATAAGTTTGGAGTTAGCACGCAGAATCATTACTTCCCTCATCAAAGAGGGGTTGGTCTTGGGGGTCTTCCCTTTTAAGTAATTGATTCAGTCCTATCACGTCACAAGACCGTCATAACCCAATCTATTGGAGGATAGCTCCGCCCATGAGAAAGGGCGTATCAGTGTATACCAACGCCCCTTCTCTTCCTCCATCCCTCTGTTCCCCTTACCGCCCCTGCCGCAAAGTTTCGCTATTAGAAACGCACTCTGCGCGTTCTCAGAAGCCACCGCTTTGCATTTTAGCTCGGTGGCCTAGCAGCGACGAGAAATTCCCCTCGAGGTGGAGCGGCTCCGAGTCTCCCACAATGCCGCCCAACCATTATCCGGCCCATAGAAGCCCGGTTCGCTTACCGCTTCGCCTCTCTTTTTGCGGGGGGGGGGTTGTCTCCCGTTATGCAATCGAATCCCGCAGGAAGAAACGCCCCCAGAGGCTCACCTGCCGGCGCCCCCGCTTAAATCCAGTGAATGACTAACCCCCACCCCCACCCCCACTTGATTACAGCCGGTGGCTCCCGGGCCCCGTCCCCTTCGATCGGATTGGTTCGCGCTCCTTCCAATGCCGCGAGGTGTCACCAGAGCGACCAAAGGGACTGGCAAGAGCGGCGCCCAATGATCAAGCGAACAGAGCACGAAAGGGGGTGGGGCGGGCTGTCTAAAGGCAGAAGCCAATGATATGAAGCGTTAGTATGGGCGTTAGTATGCTGGCACAAAAAACAGGGGGAATTTACCCCAGAACTAGCCTTAGATTGGCTGCTTCAAGCACCTCTCCCCCCCTCCTTCCCACTCTTGGTTTCTTCCTTTAGGCGGTTGCTGAACCTTGGGAGGGGGAGGAGGCAAGCACAAGGCAAATGACTGGGTGGATAACCCACCCCTTGCTTTCCCCCTCCTCCCCCCTACCCCTCCTTCCTCCCAGGAGGGAGGAAACCGAAAGTTAACTCTTTGTTCTCCATCACTGAGTGGGAAGATTCAACAGGAGGGAGGTTTAGGGGGGATAACTCCCCCCCCCTCACAGCTTCACCCACAGGCTCAGATTATCACTATTATTATCACTAGCATTAATGCTATTGATATGGTTTTAGATATTAATTGCATTACGATAGTAATTCCATTAACTATTACCAGCATCAAGGTTCATTAACGCTATAGTTGATATCTCCCTTTTTCAAAAGAAAAAAAGGAACAATTCTTTTAATTAAAGAATACAAAAGAAGAAGAAGAAGAAGAGGAGGGGAATAAAGTGAGAATGCACTATTTTTGCATACTGCAATGTGGGGGGTGTCTTAGTATCCCTCCCCTAATGCTGCAACCACCTGAGTCTTATCCACTTAAAGGTTAATGTTCTGTTCCTTGGCAATACAGTGATCCCCCGGGTATTGCGATCCCGATCATTGCGAAACGGCTATATGGCGATTTTTCAACCCGGAAGTAAAAACACCATCTGCGCATGCGCGCCCTTTTTTCTATGGGCACGCATGCGTAGATGGCGCCGGGCAGATCAGCTGCTGGGCGGCTTCCCTAGGTCTTCCCCCTCTTGCTGGCGGGAGGGCGAGCGGCGGGCATCAGCGAGGAGTTTCCCCACCGCCCACGCAAACTCCTCGCTGCCGCTCGCCCGCCCTTCGCCCGCCCACGCTGTTCATTCTCGCCGCTTCCCAGCTGAGTCCTGAAGCCAATTCGCTTCAGGACTCAGCTAGGAAGCGGCGCGAGCGAACAGCGTGGGCGGGCGAAGGGCGGGCGAGAGGCAGCGAGGAGTTTGCGTGGGCGGTGGGGAAACCCCAATCTTCGGCTCCTCGCTGCTGCGGAAGTAAAAACACCATCTGCGCATGCGCAGATGGTGTTTTTACTTCCGCAGCGCTATTTCGCGAAAAATCGATCATTGCGAGGGGTCCTGGAACGGAACCCTCGCAATGATCGGGGGACCACTGTATATACAGTATTGCATCTACTTGAGCCAACACCTTGCTGGGATAGAACCAATCCCATACTTCTGAACTGGCGTACATGGTACCTCATCATCGGATAACACCGGTAAGGACTCACCATCATCCAGGGTGTTATTGGCATTAAGGGAAGCACACTAGGGGTAACCGTCGCTAAGTGAGGCAGGCTCAGAGAGGTCACTCCTATCTGTCTTCTCTTGCCTCAAATCCTTACTCCCGGAGCATGGACACCCTCTGGTGAGAATCCACCATCGTCAAAGGCATATGGCCATTAAACATAATACTATCACCCAGTAAGTGTCACTAAGAGAGAACCTCTCAGGAGGGGACCCTATGGTCCAGAGGTTAGCGGATGAGAGCAAAATAGTTCCACCACTCATTTATAAACTGTGAGTTCAGTCTCTCTCACTGTTCCACCTCCAGTGGATGGCCACCGTCGCTAAGCAAGACACTTTACCAGGGAAAAGCTGTCACTAGGTAAGCCACTCTTAGGAACTTCAAGCCCTTCTGGCTCCTTTCCTGACTCATCGCCACTGGGTGATCATCGCCACCAAGTGAGAACCTCCACTAAGTGAGTACCGGTCTCTATGGAGGACGGTCGCCAAGGCATCAAGCATCCTGACCCCATTGTCTGGTCATTGCGACTTGGGCTTTGCGTCATTAAGTGGAACCTTTCGGGAAGCCAGGTCCTCCCAGCTACAGTTCTAACCAAACCCTGTCCCTGACCCGTAACACCGTCAAGGGATGATTCGCCCTCACTACGGTCACCATCACCACTAGGGGAGCCATGGTCACTAGATGAGTTCATGTCTCTAGATAGGACACTTAAGAAGTGTCATCATCCTTTGGCTCCATTCCTTGATCAGATCCTCCACTCTGAACCTTGTCAGTTCCGGGTAAGGGCTCCCCTTCAGCAAGGGTGCCATGCCGCCACAGGGGGTCACCGGCACTAAGCAGATCACCGTCGCTAAGTGAAGCAGACTTTCTGTTATCTTGCCAGCTCCCCCCATCCAGAAGTCTGTCACCTGCAAGGATGGTCCTCCTTCATTAAGAGTGCCCCGTCACCACTGGGGTTACCGTCACTAAGCAGATCACTGTCACTAAGTGAGACAGGTTGTCTGAAAACATGCCCAGAGCCTCACTCTGTCTTTAGACACCTTCAAGGAAGGGTCCTCTCTCATTAAGGAGGTCATGCCACGACAGGGATCATGGTCACTAAGCAGAGCACTGCCACTAAGTGAGACAGGGCTTCTGATTGTCCCAATTCTGGGCTACCTGGGTACCACACGATATGGGGATCACCGCCACTCAACAGAGCTCAGTCACTAAGCGAGATAGGGCCCGGTCTCACCCCAACTCTAGGCCTCCTTGGCCTAATAGGTTAGCAGCTCTTGGTATCACAACCCCTTTACTATTATAGCTGAAGGAACCTAACACATAACACATAACCTGAGCAGTTTAGCCCTGGGTTAACCTTTGCCTGGGGCGGCCGCGGGAATATGTTCCTATACAGCATTCCAAAATAGAGGTATATAATAGACCCATTCCTTACATGAGCAACAGATGGGTGACTCCCCTCTACAATAAGGTTAGGGAATGAGGGGAGTTAAGATTCACCTGCTGCACATTGTCTTGGGGAGGAGACAGACAGGGAGACCCTCTAAACCTGGCCATACTTCCAGAAATCTACTCCCTCAAACCATGGTGATTCCTCCACCATCGGTAATCGTGCCTAGCAGGTGGGGAGGTATCGCTCCATACCAGCCGCCTCAGCGAGGCAGGGACCATGCAAGGCTCTGGCAGAACATGGTTCAGAAGTAATAGACACAGGGGCCAACTGGGCCTGCCCATAAGACTGGCAGGCCTAGGAGACCTTGTAGGCTTTGCACACCCATCTGAGGGATGGAGAGTTAGTCTAGTAGATTTAGATGCAGCCGGGAAGGGCTCGTTTGCCTTGCTGTTCCAAACCCTCTCTCCTCACCTAAGGAAGATGTTTTCTGCAACTCACACTGTTCCCTGGGAGAGTCCCCACTTGGGGATTTCCAGTGGTTTCTTCTTCCCTTCCAGCAAGCAGGTGCGGAAACACCGATGCTTCACAACGCGACTGCCTGGGATGGTCACAGCGTCCCTGGAGACCAGAACGCACAAGCATTTGCCAAGGGGACCGGCTTCAGAGGACCTCAAGGGAAACGCTCACCACAAACGCAAGTACTCTGGTTGGGGGAGCCCAGCAGAGAAACGAGATGGCCAGGGTGTTCCAAACAGCTTGGGCGGCCAGCCACATACTGGTACTGACACATAATGTACACCCAGGCCACAGAACCCTGACAGCTGCATCCACAGCTGAGGACGGGGCCATAGCTCTGGGGTTAGGGATGGGTGAACACTTCTAACCCATTAGGGCAGAATTGGTTCGCGCTCCTTCCAATGCCGCGAGGTGTCACCAGAGCGACCAAAGGGACTGGCAAGAGCGGCGCCCAATGATCAAGCGAACAGAGCGCAAAAGGGGGTGGGGCGGGCTGTCTAAAGGCAGAATCCAATGATATGAAGATGAGAAAAAAGAAGAAATGGAAGGGCGAGAATTATTAAAAAAAGAGGAAGCGCTGTTTCCTACCCGACAGGGGAAAGCTCAGCCAATCAGAACGGAAGATTTGTTAGGGTGTCAGGAGGTTGAACCAATCGTTTGCTGGATTTGGATAATGGAGGAGGGGGGGCGGTGCGGCTGGGTAAACAAACCGGGTAAAGCATAGCCAATCGGAAATGGGAAGGGGCGGGTGCTGGGCGAGTTATTCTAGAGTTCACATTCGCCAAAGGGAAGGTCGAGGGGAGGGGGAGGCGAGGGGTGGGTGGAGGACTATCCTTTCTTCAAGGTTTGGTCACGTGATCACACAGGGCAGTGTTATTTCACATACAAACACACCACCAGTGGTGGGATTCAAATAATTTAACAACCTGTTTCGTGACCTTCTGACCTAATGACCGATTGGATGGACATGGGGCAACTTCATTTAACTCACCCCTAGGAAATTTCTCCTTAGTCCAGTGCTTCTCAATTATTTTCTGTTACGCCCCCACCAGGAAGAAGTAAATATTTTGCGCTCCCCTAAATTCCCTGATCTGGGCCCCAATGGAATTTTAGTGTTAATATTTATTATTTTACTTATTATCAGCTGCAAGCAAACTATTGGCTGGGAGAAGGCTGCTCTACCCACTTACCTGGGAGTAAGTCCCACAGAACTCGGTGGATCCTGTTTTTAGTTAGGGGAATCAAGTGAGAGAGACCATGCATATTCCTGGGGTCACATGCACCCCGCTGGCATTGCTCCCTGCGCTCCCTCAAGAGGGCCCGCCCCACTATTTGAGAAACACTGCCTTAGACCAATTCACAATAGAATAGCTCTATTCCGAAATTTGCAATACAATAGAAAAACAGAATTGGAAAAGACCTTGGAGGTCTTCTAGCCCAACCCCATTGCTTAGGCAGGAAACGAGACACCAGACAAATCCTTATCCAATCCCTTTTTTAAAACTTTCAGTATTGGTGCATTCACCACTTCTGGAGGCAGGTTGTTCCACTGATTAATTGTTCTGTCAGAAAATTTAAAGGGCTCCTACAAAAATGGGGAGTCAATCTATTTTCCAAAGCGCCAAAAGGCAGGAAAAGAAACAATGGCTGTAAACGTAACCAGAGAGAGAAGCAACCTAAGACTAAGGAGAAATTCCCTAAGGGTAAAACCAAGCAACCAATGGATTAGGAAGTTGCCTTCAGAAATTGTGGGTGCTCCATCACTAGAGGCTTTCAAAAAAATTAAGAGAAGTACCCCCTAAAAGGACACTAAACCAATATACAAAGATTAAAACAGCCATTCCCCCTTTAAAAAAAATGTCAAAACTCCAAAGCAAGAGCACCAATTGAGGGAAGTCAAGAACACCTGTTCCTGCTAATTGAAACCCTGGGTGTGCTGCCAAAAGCCATTAACCCAACTTTATTCGTTCTAAATTGCAGAAGCAACACACCTGGCTGGACCAATACATGCATTAAATTCATGGCCTGTATGATCAAGTTGCATCATTGTCCTCTCTTCTATGTTTTTGCCCAGAAAGAAATAAGTAGCCAACATTGCAACACCTATAAAAGGTTTTGGAGAACTCTAGGGCATATCAGCTGATCACAGAAATGTTATACACTTTATAATGAAAGTGTTTGTAATTGTGTCCTTCATGAAGGTAATCCCATTCCCAGATTGATGTGTTTCCCTGCCCTAATCCTGTCAATTGACTTTATTCAAGGCGTGTCAGTTGCATTCCAGCTGCAACTGTTAAGTGGTTCTTGGCTGTTTGACCACAGCTATTAACTGAAGGGGGAGAAGAAAGGGAAAAAACCTCTCTTGCACTTTATTTCCAGCCAGTTCTCCAAACTGCACAAGCAATTAACTAACAGTCCAGGTGAACTGGTGTGAACCGGCTGAATCCCACCACTCACACAACCTGCCCTAGCTGGAGCTTCCACCAGCAATGCACAAACCTTCTGAAGTAGATGGGGATGGTCAACTCAAGGTCACATGGATCGCCTTGGATCTGCAGCTATCTAAATCTGGCCTTCCTATTGATCAGGGCAATTTTCCTTCACCTTATCCTATGCAAATGTGTGAGAACAGCCCTGGATGGGAATTACAGGAGAGCACCAGGATAGGAAGAGTGCTCTAACCACTATTGCCATGATGCAGTCTGACTCCTTAAGAAAGCTATGTTGCTATTTTTAATCATTTTTCATCCATGAGGAACTTCCCCTTTCCCGCAAGCAAGATGTTAGTGCAGGCAGACAGGTGTATGATCCAAGGACTAAGTAAATGGTGGCAAAGTGAATTACAAGTAGATGTGCAAGAGGTGAAGAATATATGGAGAATATAAGGAAAACTAAGAATACAAGGGTTGGAGAAATGAGAAGGAAAATATTACATAAGTGGTATCATACACCCACTCAACTTGCCTACTTTCAGCAGAATGTTAAGAATACTTGTTGGCATGGGTGTCAAGATAAGGGAGTGTTTGTGCATATGTTTTGGGAATGCCTGGCAGTGCAGAACTTTTGGAAAGAAGTGCAAGAGGACACTGATAGGATGTTAAACATACGATGGACAATTACCAAGGAAATGGCAGTATAGTATTAGTTAAAATGAATGAGATGGGAGAATTTAGAGAAATAAAAGAAGCAGTGATAGAAAGCGCTCAAGCGGTAATAGTCCTAGGCTAGAAGGATGGGACAAAATGGACAATACAAAATTGGTATTGGTACATGGTAGATCACATTCAGTTTGAGATTATGGATAAGATGAATTCGGCTAATGAAACCAATCTGTGGGAACTAATGGGCCGATGGAACAAGAGGATATGTGGTCAGTAGAATTAGAGACCAAGCTATAAATAAATTAGAATCACTTTATAATATGTAAATATACAGTGGTACCTCTACCTAAGAAAGCCTCTACTTAAGAACTTTTCTAGATAAGAACTGGGTGTTCAAGATTTTTTTGCCTCTTCTTAAGAACCTGAGCTGAGAAAAATTTTCCAGGAAATTTGAGAGCAACACAAAGGCCCGGCCAGTTTCCTGCCATTCCCCCTTTAATCCCGGCCATATTGGGCTTTTCTGGGCTGCCATTTAAGGAGGTTTTGGCAGTCCAGAGTGAACAAAGCATTTTCCTTTCTCTGGGCGCCTGGAGGAATAAACCTCTGCCAGCACCCAGAGAAAATAAACACCCCCTTTTCTCTGGGCAGCCCAGAGCGAACAGAGCGTTGTCCTTTCTCTGGGCGCTTGGAGTGGGAATAAACCACTTTGCTGTTATGACTCCCTCGCACTGTTTCCCATACACCCGACATGAGGTTGCCTCCCGGGAAATGTGGGCACGAAAAGGCAAAAGGAGGCGCTTTGCCCCAGCCTAATCAACTTGACTTCAGCCAAACCAAGGAGTCACCACAATGAAGGAAGGGTGCTGTCTACAAAGCAAGCGAGGAGAGGGGAGCCCTTCAGCATGGGAAGGAAGAGGAAGCAGGTAGCAACAGCCTTTTGGTCAAAGGGAGTGGGAGGTTTCCCCCTTTCACCCACCTGAGTTTTTCTCTCTGATGCAGTGTATGGGAGGCAGCCTCACGCCGGGTGTATGGGAGGCAGGTGCTCCTCCTCGCCATCTCAGAGTCCCTCTTTTTTTTAAGCTTTAAAGTTTTGGATTTTTTTGATTCCCCTCACCTCACCTTCTTCCTTCGGCAGCAACTGTCCTCCTCCTCTTCTTCCTCCTCCTCCCACCCAAATTCCGAGCTTTTATTTCTTTCCTAGTGGGTTTGCACACATTATTTGCCTTTACATTGATTCCTATGAGGAAAATTGCTTTTACTCACAAACTTTTCTACTTAAGAATCTGGTCACAGAATGAATTAAGTTCTTAAGCAGAGGTACCACTGTATTGCTCTTGAGTTAAAATGGTATATACAAAATATGCCCCCATTTTTGGTGGAGGGGTATGAATGTTGTCTGGTGGCAGGCACTTAAACACTGAGCCCATTGTTATATGTTGTGTATTGTGTGTATGTTCTATATTATAAATTATTATTATACACACACACACACACGTTTGCCCTAGCACAAGGACAAAAGCACCAGCCTGAAGATGATAAGTGGAACCTTGTCAAAACATCGCCAGAAATCTCTGAAATTTACTGTACCATAACCCTCCAAGGTGGACCAGGACTAAAACTGAAGGATAGCTTGGAAGTCACCTGAGAGATCTTTATAGGTGGGGCAGGATTTGACTCCAACTCTCCTCCCGCCCATTCTATGCTATGATTCCACCTTGATGTTCATGTTGCCTTCTATGCCCAACCATGTTGTCTGCATTTCCTGCATCGGATGGGGGGAACACATCTTTTTCCTTCTGGTCTTGGCTACTTTTTGCAGAGGCACAATTGAGAGTGTTTTAACAAACTGCTTCACTGTTTGGCTTAGTGGCTGCAGTGCCTCGGATAGAAAGACCATACAGGGAATGGTGAAGGCAGTGGAGAAGATATAAGAAGCTCGCTTCCTGGTATTCAGGATACTGCTTATAAGCACTATATAATTAGAACTCAAGCATTAATAGAGAACCCACACACTCACTTTTCAGTCTGTTTCTATTTCTCCCCTCTGGGAGGAAGTTTCAAAGTATTTCTAGCAGAACTACCTGATTGTGTAACAGCTTTGTTCCCTATGCTATCCATCTGGTAAACTTGCAAGATTCATTTCTCTCGCCATATACATCTATGCATTTGAACTAGACTGTGTTGTTTTGCCGTGTCATCTACTACATGTGGGTATATGTATAATTTTGTACTTATTCTATTTATTTATTTATGTATATATTTATTTATTTGTGTTTATGTATGGGAGGTGTTGACCCTTTGAGAGCTGTATGCAGTGAAATTTTGTTTTAATGTATGACGATTATTGTACATTCAAAGTCACGATAAAATAATTCCAAACTATTTGTGCCACGCACAAGAGATAAAAAGGAGATTGCTGAAATAAACCCTCATTGAAGATAGAGCTTTCTTCCTCTCTCCTCCAAAGGCAAACTATTTTGATAGAAGGGGGTGAGTGGGTTTCTTTGTGCACAAATTAGATGGTTTGGCCTGAAGCACATTATAATTCAAATCATCTATACACCAAATAAATATGACTTCCTTTTTCCCAAAATCACGATTTCTCTGTCAGGGGTTTTCTATAGTAGTTGTATATTTTTCCCACCAGGAAAGAACATTCCATGGAACAGAAATAGAAATATTTCAATCAAGTACAAGTGCTTCTGAGAATCTGCATCATATGGCAATCTTTTTCTAGGAATGATGGGAGGTGTACTCTAACATCTAGAGCAGGGGTCTCCAACTTTGGAAACTTTTAAGACTTGTGGACTTCAATTCCCAGAGTTCCTCAGTCAGCTTTGGAACTTTGCTGGTTGAGGAACTCTGAGAATTGAAGTCCACAAGTCTTAAAGTTGCCAAGATTCGAGACCCCTGATCCAGAGTACATCATGGAGAAGGATAACAGATGGAACTAGCTAGGTCTGTTACATCGAGTAGAACAAATCTTTCTACGTTGTCTGTAGGAGGGGGGGGGGGGATGACATCTGGCATTTTTTCTGTCCGTGGAGCCAACTCAATGAAGGAAGTGCCACCACAAAAAATACTTCAGTGCTTGCTTGGCTTAATCCAACAGAAGAAACCACAACAGTCCACAAGGATTCTGGAAGCCCAAAGTCACAAAATGATGTGGTTTATCATTCTGCTTTAGATATGAGGTATGACATGAGGACTAATAACATGGGGATCAGAATAAGAAGGGCAATCCAGACAGTAATACTCAGGAAAGACATCAGCCGAGATTTCCGAGCCCAATGAAATGCTGCATTCTGGCAATAGGCCTTTTGCTTCTCATTAGCCTAAAGAAGCGGGAGAAAAACAGCTTTGTTATTCACTATGAATGTAGATTAAAGACACCAGAAATCATTCATTTTAAGGAAAAAATTATTAGCCTAACTTTTCCTACATCAAATACATTACCTGCTGAAATGCTTGATATAAGAATTCTTGTCTTTTTTGGTAGCGAATTGCCTTGTTTGTAGAACACACTAAATCACAAATAGTTCATTCACACATCAGCTGAGCGTGCTGGGTTAGAGCCTATGCTTAGTTTAAGACTCACTGACTGAATCAAATATTTTGATTTTAGTCGGGGAATTTTTCACTCAGTTAGATGACATGTTATGCAAATATCCTAGGCCTGTGTTTCTGCATATTGATTGCAGAAAATGCAACTTAAGCAACAGAGTGGTCAATCGCTAGAATGCGCTAACTGACTATGTTGTTACATCCCCAAACCACAAAAACTTTAACCTTAGACTGTCCACTGTGGACCTCCCTCCATTCCTAAGAGGTCTGTAAGGGAGGTGCATAAGTGCACTAGTGTGCCTACCATCCAGTGGTGGGCTAAGAGCCGGAACGCTAAATTGCACTCACCGCCGTGGCTCATAGGTTTATGCGGGGCCAGCGTGATTTTGCTGCTGCACCTGTGGAGGCACCAAAATCATGCACAGAGCCACAGGTAAAACCTTGCCAAAACACAGGCAAGGTTGCAGCAGCAAAATCACGCTGGTCCCGCAAAAACTTACAAGCCGTAGCAGCGAGCGCAATTTAGCATTCCGGCTCGTAGCCCACCGCTGCTACCATCCCCGTCCTACTGTCTCCAATTTTTTGTACCCATTTAGTATGTTCATATTTATCTTTATGCTTTATCTGTTATCTTGTACATCAGAGGTGGGTTTCTCCCGGTTCAGACTGGTTCACCTGAACCGATAGCAACCCGCTAGTGATGTCAATGCTGGTCTGTGGATGCCACCATCCTTAAAAAAAAAAATTGGGAGTGAGCATGCGTAGACGCCAGGTTTCTAGCAAGGTGCATCGCCATCTTGCTTTTGCCTTTTATTGTTATTGTTTTATATTTTTTGACACTGTGCATGCGTGGGAGGAAGCAAACCGTCAGTGAGGTAAGTTAGAACCAGGAGTGGGCTGCTAGCCGGAACACTAAATTGGGCTCGCCACCACAGCTCATGAGTGCTTGCGGGGCCAGTACAATTTTGCTTCTGCAACTGTGGAGGTAGCAAAATCGTGCATGTAGCCACAGATGCGGCCATGTTTTACTGTGGGTTTTTTTGCTTCCAGGCATGCCAAAACATGGGCGCATGTGCAAAAGCAAAATCACGCTGGTCCCGCAAGCAGTCACGAGCCACAGCGGCAAGCCTAATTTAGAGTTCTGGCTAGCAGCCCACCCCTGGCTAGAACCCACCCGTTGTACAACCCGTTGTACATGTTTGAATGAATGAATGAATGAATGAATGAATGAATGAATGAATGAAATAATCTAGAGTCCAGATGGGGAGACAAACCTAGATAGGGTTTTTTTTTTCTCAGATAAGATAAGTTCCTTGGAAATGTTTACAGGACCAGCTCTAAAGATTTGCATTCTACCCACTCCATATCTTTAAAGTCAATGCCTCCAAGGGTTTCCATCTGCTTTCACTTGACAAAAGACTGGTGGGAACTTTCCAAGCACCTGAGTTCAACCAGGACATTCCTTTCCTGCAGGTGTTGCAGAAGAGCAATGTTGGTCTAAGGTGTGTGAGTGTGGGGCAGAAAGATCCAGGTAGCACCTTCTTACACTCACAAGTTGATTAAAAGTTAAGTTTTTGCAAGCTGTTCGCAATAAAAATGTAAGTCACACATTTTAAGACAAGTTGAATTTTGATTGGGTAATGTGTTCAGAAAATTTCTTTTACCCTGTTCGGGGTAATTTAAATGTGAGACAGATTCCATGCAAGAAAAAAACCCCAACCTCTTTCAATTAAAAGTTAAAATTATTTTTAAAGAAAATAACACTGCAGGTCAAATGTAAACACTGAAATATAAAATCATAGGGTTTGAAGGACTAAGGGGTCTTCTAATCTAACCATTTGCTCAAGTGTCCTTGGAGAGGGGCGGCATACAAATCTAATAAATTATTATTATTATTATTATTATTATTATTATTATTATTATTATTATTTGGTTAAACGCATATCCATTTTTTCCCCACTGATTAATGGTTTTGTGTGTCAGGAAAAAAAATCACCTTCTAGACTGGACCTCTCTTGAATAAGTTTCAGTTTGAAAAACATTGGTTTATAACTTGACTGTCCCAAAAAACCCACAATTTTCTCTCTCATCATGGATGGGCAAAATTAGCAAGATTGGAACTCCAGGGAGCTGTTAATAGATTGAACGGCCACTGAATATTTGCAGAGAGAGAGAGAGAGAGGGGGGGGGAAAAAACTATTCAAAAAACAAAGATGCTGGGAAAGAAAGAATGAGTCTTTTTTGGGCTGAGCAAATTCTGATTGACCATTAAGAAAGTAATAGGAAATGGGTGGAAAGAGAATTGCTTTGGAAGAAGTACCTAGAATCACTTAGGTCAGAGGTGTAGGAATTTAATAAACACTTACCCGTAAATAAATTTTTAAAAGGAAGCAGACAGGTTAAGTAACATTTTGTCATGGGTTCCACCACAAGGTTGATTTTTGCTTTTCCCCTACCATAGTTCCCTCTAAGCTGAGCAGTGAGCAATCGCTCACTTAAAAATCATCATCAACTCAGAGTTTTCCAAACCTGCCCAGAAGCCGAGAGTGAAAGAGTGAGAGGGAAGGAGTGAGAGAGGAAGAGAGGAAGAGAAACAGATAGAAAAAAGAGAGGAAGGAAAAGAGAAAGAAAAAGAATGGGAGTAAGGAAGAGAGAAAGAAAATCAAAATCTAGTTTGAAACTAGCTCAACTATTTAAGTGGCATTTTGATATTGATAGAGTTGCCCTATTATGAGCTCACTGTTATAGACACACAGTACAGTATTTTATTTTGAAATTCTCTGAGGCAAAACAGGGTGGGTTTTTTATTTGTTTGTTTGTTTGTTTATTTATTATTTTTGTGCCGCCCAGTCCCGAAGGGACTGCCGCTCAGACACTATACTTTTCCGCCCCCCCCAAAAAAAAAATTAGAGGGAACACTGCCCCCTACTCTTAAAGGAATATTTTGGCCATTACATGGGGCTACCTTTAAAGAGCGTTAAGAAACTACAAATTGTGCAGAACGCAGCTGTGCGAGCTGTCATGGGTTTGCCCAGACATGTACATATCTCTCCAACACTTCAAGGTCTGCATTGGCTCCCAATTGGTGTCCGGACTCAATTCAAAGTGTTGGTCATGAAATCCTACATGGCATCGGGCCACAATACCTACGGGACCGCCTTCTGCCGCATGAATCCCAGCGACCGGTCAGGTCCCACAGAATTAGCCCTTTCCAGGTCCTGTCAACTAGAAAATGTGATTTTGCGGGCTTTAGGGGAAGAGCCTTCTCTGTGGGGGCTCTGGCCCTCTTGAATCCGCTCCCCCCGGAGATTCATACTGCTCCCACCCTCCTTCCGTAAGAGTCTGAAGACTTGGGGCTATTAGATCCTTGCCCCCTGGCCAATGAATGTGTTGAGAAAGAGGACTGAATGAAATGACTGTTTTTATGGTTTGGGGTTTTTTAAAATTTAAATTAATTAATTGGATTAAGATGTTTCATATTGTTTTATTGTATGTTGTGAGCTGCCCCGAGTCCTCAGAGAGGGGGCAGCATAAAAGTCCAATAAATAAATAAATAATTTTCAAGTCATAAAAAAAATAAAGCTGCCTGGTTCCATTGTCAACTCTTGCCAAATGACAATGTGATCGAATGTTCTCCCTTAAAAAACATCCCTGGGTTGCACGTTGTTGGGGCAGGATCAGTGGTAGCCCAAATCTTTCACCAAGATTATAAACATCACTCTAGTTTTAAAGGTGTGAGTTTTATGTATTCACTGTACCACTTATTATTATTATTATTATTATTATTATTATTATTTCGATTTTTATGCCTTGTAACCTAAGCACTTTTTAACAGAGCCAGCCTATTACCCCCACAATCCAAGTCCTAATCTTGTCCCACTGCAATTAGTTATGGCTTGTCTATTGATTAATCCTGGATAAGCTTTTAAGCTATCCTAGGACAAAAACGGTATTAGCTTTTTGTAGCCCAGACTAATGCACAAGTGTGTGTGGTGTGTGTGTGGAGAGTGCAAGAGGGCATTTTCCCGTGGCCCATTTTTGGTCCCAGAAGGCTGCAGGAAGGTCTGCTAGGTCCAGAATGCGGTGGGAGAATTGCGCGCACATGCATGGGGGGGGCAGGGGGAGTACAGGGGGTCGCGTGTGCATGTATGGGGTGAGGGGGAGCATATGGAGGGGTCACACATGTATGCATGGTGGTGTCACATGCACAGTTGCCAGGGCAGGGTGTGTCATCCACCCATTGCGTTATGGGTGTTGTCCTGCTGGCACGGTCTTTTGGCACACAATGAGAAAAAGTTTAGCCATCAGTGGGGTAGGTTATAAATACTTTTTTGGAACAGTACATATATGCTGTTGAGTAACACCACCTAACTCCTACCTAGAAGTAACTAATGTTTTTGTTTGGGGAATTTAAATAGGGTTTTAAAAAAAAAAATTATCTGTTGTACGTTGTCCAGAGCCCGCAAGGCGTTGGATGGCTTATAAATTTAATAAATTAAATTAAATTTGGGAAAGAAATAAAAACATACCCTTTTTAATAAGAGAGTTATATACACTGTTCAAAAAAATAAAATAAAAGGAAGAATCAAAGAACACATCCTAGTTCTGAATGAATGAAATACTGTATTCTCATTGAACACTTCATTGTATACAAAGCTGAATGTGCTGACATGTGAAATTGTGTTGCATCCTAAGTGGACAGTTTGATTACACAGATGTTTGATTTACTTGGAGTTATGTTGTGTTAAGTGTTCCCTTTATTTTTTTTTGAGCAATATATTACTAAATCTCCAGGAATTATTTTCCGAGAGAAAACTGGATTCAGTGTTGTTCTCTTTCTCGCCCAGGGAACACAGAACAGAAACATTAATTTTATTATTACTACCTTCCCAGCTAGGTTTTTTCCCCCCATATGGGAAATTCACTCACCTTAACTGCATAGATCAGAGCCAGGACCCCAATGCAAGAGCAGCCGCAAATGATGCTAGCTATGGCTAGGTTGCGCAATCTGTGCACGTTCAAAGCAGGGGACTTGCCAAGGTTGCCATTCTCAATGGTCTCTGGTCCTGCCATCTTTCTGCTCTCCCCCTCATTGAGGACTCCCATTTCTTCATCCATGACTAAAGGACACACCACCAAGCTGCTGAAGAAAAAAAAACCCAAAGGCTAGAAAGAAGTCCACTGAAGATAGCCTCCGTCACAAGTCTGAAAGCTCGGAAGACTGAACCTCTGGTCCCGATCTGACCCAGATTGGTTTCTGCAACATTATCCTGGGACACGTATATTCCCCTTTGTTTGTAAAAAAAAGTCAAAAAGCTAGCTTTTGTTGTTTCAGGAATTCACATGAATTATCCGAGGCATCGGGATATTACAGTAGTCCAAGGTTGTGAGTCTAATTACAGAGGCTGGAAGTGTGAACGTCTTCATTTCACTTGGGAGCCCCGATTTCCAACTCTGGGTCTTGGTGTGGCCTGGAGAGGAACCACATCACCATGGCGTCAATCTTCTTTGAGACAAGCTCTTGTTGTGCCTGGCCAAATTGTCACAAAGCCAGACGAGGCAGAACACCAACAGATAGACAAACAAACGGAATGTACAAAATCAAGATTAAGAGAGCTTTTTGGATGGGTTTTTCATTCCACTCCTTTGGTGAAGGTAGGGAACAGAAGAAAACAAGAAAATACTCGCACCTCTCTTGACGTTTGCTGTTCTTCTGAACACCTTTTTCCTGGTTATCACCGGCTGTTATGTACTCACACGCCCACCAGTTTCGCCTATCTTGGGTTGGGTTCCTGCTGCTTTCTCGATGAAGTCATGTTTGAATCATTCAAGTTGAGCTTTGTGGCCTCTCCTTTTGTTCAATTCGTCTTCTGAGTGCTGCCGTTTTTGATAGGAAACAGTCCAGAAAGCTGAGTGAGTAAGACTTCTAGGCTGCCTTCAACTGATGAAGAGGATTGATAGAGCCTGGCAGATAAGACAGTGAATATTCTGAGCAATACCTCCTAGGCAGGGTGGGTCAATGAAGAGGAAGTCAGGTGACTTAAGGAACAGAAGCTGGCTTGCCTAGCCAAGTAAGTTTAGCAAGAGCAATAGGACATATATTTACACTGCTCAAAAAAATAAAGGGAACACTTAAACACAATATAACTCCAAGTAAATCAAATATCTGTGAAATCAAACTGTCCACTTAGGAAGCAACACTGATTGACAATCAATTTCATATGCTGTTGGGCAAATTCAACTTTATACAGAACAAAATATTCAATGAGAATATTTCATTCATTCAGATCTAGGATGGGTTATTTGAGTGTTCCCTTTATTTTTTTGAGCAGTATATACACACACCACTTCATAGTACAGTGATACCTTGTCTTATGAACTTGATTGGTTCCAGGACGAAGTTCGTAAGGTGAAACGTTCATAAGACGAAACAATGTTTCCCATAGGAATCAATGGAAAAGCGATTAATGCGTACAAGCCCAAAATTCATCCCTTTTGCCAGCCGAAGTGCCCGTTTTCACGCTGGTGGGATTCCCCTGCTGGGATTCCCCTGCAGCATCGAAAAATCTGGAGATGGGGTTTCCCATAGAAAGGAGCTTCAGGGGAATCCCACCAGCGTGAAAACGGGCACTTCGGCTGGCAATGGAAGTCAGGAGGCAGAGCATCCCAGCGGCGGGGGTGGGTTCGTAAGGTGAAAATAGTTTGGAAGAGGCAAAAAAATCTTAAACCCCGGGTTCATATCTCAAAAAGTTTGTATGATGAAGGGTTCGTAAGACGAGGTATCACTGTACTTTATGGCATCCTCTAAGCCAGTGATGGCAAACCTTTTTTCCTTCGGGTGCTGAAAGTTTGTGTGCAGTGTCGTATGTGAATGAGTGCCCACACACGTAATGCAATGCTCCACATGTTCTGCCCCCCTGCAGATGTGTGCAACCCACTGCACATGCATGCACCACTCTCTCACACACACATTTTGGCCTCCCATCCCAAAACAGCAGTGAGGGGGGAAAGCCTCCCATCCTCAAACGATGCTAGGAGGGGGGAAAGCCTTGCATGCCCAAACAGTGGAAACAGCCCAAACACTTGTGGCACACACACCATAGATTTCCCATCACAGTAAGCGGTTTACATACTCAGCATATTGCCCTCCACCAACTTGGGTTATTTTACCATCCATGGAAGGATGGAAGGCTTCTGCCGGTGAGGATTGAACTCCTGGCAGTGAGCCGCGTTAGCCTGCAATACTATTCTAAATTCTGCACCACTGTGGAATATTGTGGGCTAACTGTACCCCACAGCCTAAAGTTCAATCCTGAACGGGCTCAAGATTGACTGAGCCTTCCATGCTTCCAAATGGAAAAGTAAAACGAGGAACCAGATTGGTGGGTGGAGGGCAATGTACCAATCCAAATATTGTAAACAGTCCAGTGTTCTAAAGCACTATATGGGGCAATATATAAGTAAAAGTGCTATTTATAGATGTTCCCTTTTATTATTTCTCATATTTTATTGTTTATCCATGGAGCGTTCGATTTCCTTCAGGAAGTACTTACCTTACTGCAGATATGTTCAAATTCAAGATTAAGTTGAAGGACAAGAGAAAACTCAGGCAGGATAGTTTTTTTCCTCCTGGATCCTTTCTTTGCTGCCTGGTACTTCCTCCTCTCTGGACAGTGCCATGAGCATATTCAATATCCGTCCAGCAACCCCTCGTTAGAACCTTCTTTTCAGGCAAGTTGTAAGATCAACGAAATGAAAAGGGCAACTAAACTGCAGCATAGAAAGAGCTCCATCAAGGACTCTCAACTGCAACCCTGAAGAATCCTACCAGGTCCTGTCAAGTATTGCCCCACAGACTGAGGAACAGGTTTGCCTACATTCCTAAGCTAGCAACTATAAGGCTTGCAACAAATATACCTAGCAAATAATTTATTGCTTCCAAGTTTGCTTGTTTGCTTTTATTTGTTCCTGGCAGACTTGGTTGCTACCATAATGTGAAGTATTCCCTTCTCCACCCAATTCCTTCCAGTGTAGGCCAGCCTTTTCCAATGTGCTCCTGTGAGTTAGAACTTCCCCTCTACAATCAGTTTTCTTGACCGATACCTAAGTATTTCCTGTTTTGGTTTACAGTAATGGGAACAGTGAACCTATAGCGTTCGAATAATGGACCATAACACCTATGATCACCCACCCTTTGGATCACAGAATCACAAGGATGGAGGCAGGCTCCTGCTCAGGAAGACTCACCAAGAGTATCCCTGGGAAACCACCGTCCATCCAGTCTGTTTAAAAGACCTCAGTGAAGAATTCACTTTTTGTGGCAGCCTGTTTAACACTGGAGTGACATCTTGTGAGGTCAGGGAATTCTTCCCAACATCTATCTTGAGGGGACTTGACATAATTTTATTTCAATTGGATTCTGATCTCAACTTGCGGGGCGAGAGGAAATCTGTTCTGTCGTATGTGCCAAACCTTGGGAAGTCAAGACTACGCCCAATTCTTCAGTTATCTCTTCTGTAGGTGAGACAGACTCCCTGCCCGATTTAGCAGATACTCTTTTTACCTAAAAGACAAATGTGCTCCGTCTCAGTCATGCTTGCCAGCAGTCGGGCATAGTGTAGGTGGGTAGTGTAATCAGCTGAGTGTAAATGGACAGAATTTGTATTCTCTGAAGAGTTTCTTGCCTTCTCACAAGAACTAACCCAGTGCAAGGAAGAATGTTTTATTTAAAAATTAGTATCTTCCTGAGGAGAATGTGTCTAAATGAATTATGTGGACAAAGAATGTGAATGCACAACAGGCAAATCAGTTGGTCCTGTGCCTGTTTTTTCTGTCTCCCACTTATATTCCATCACGATCTTTTATGTAATCTTGGTAGCAGGATACAAAGACACTAAATTAAACAGCTGTTACAATGAAAATGCTGTGATACGAAATGTTGTATCTGAATGTGACACATCATCCATTTCAACGTTTGAGCCCAAAATTTTATGTTGCTGTATGATAAAGTTTGTTACGTGAGTTTTGTCCCATTTTACTTTTCTTGCCATGTTTGTTAAGTGAATCACTACAGTTCTTAACTTACTAACACAATTCTTAAGTGAATGTGGTTTCCCCATTGACTCATAAAAGGGGAATCACACTGTAACTGTCATAAATATGAACCACTTGCCAAGCAGCTGAGTATAAATCACGTGACCACAGGGATACTCCAACTTCACAAGTGTGAAAAATGGTCACAAGTCTTTTTCAGTGCAGTTCTCAGTTTGAAGAGTCACTAAACAAACTTTTATAAGTCGAGGATTCCTTATTTGGCTGTTCCCTAATAAACTCAGATATAATTTGCTACCATTCTTAGCACAACCTTTACTTTTAATCTGCAGGTATGCTAAAATAATAGGTTTGGCCACTAAAGCAAAAGTGTCTATTTTGCTTAAGCTACTTCAAAACATTCTTACATATCCATCTCATCCTGGGCACCCCTTTTTTGAATTATTACTATCTGGCAGAGAGCAAAGGACAGTAAAAACAAGGAAAAATAGGCTGATAAACAGCTTCGATCCCAGGGCAGTAACTATAATGAATTATACTGTATAGTGTAATACGAAAGCAGTACTAGGGATTTTCAATTCAATTGTATAGAACATAATGTTTTAGTTTTATAGTTTTCTTATGTATGACGTACACTGAAGATGACATTTAATTTCATTGTACAAGGTGCAATGACAATAAATTAAACTAAACTGGGTCTTTGGTTTGAAATGGGCAAATGGGAGCCAGGGAAACTATAGAGTCCACTTTGTCCAACTGAATATGACAGCAAATGATGCCTTATGCTATAGACCAAGCAAACTGGCAGAGTTTGAGCACAATGCGTGGAGAAATACCAATACCCAGCTCCCTTATACAACCCAACCCTTTGTTTGCCTAAGCAACCTGCTTTCCAAAGAGATGGAGACGCAGAAAACAACCTTTTAAAAAAATTTCCACAAATCCATGTGGTGTGTGTTTTTTCCCCTTTTAACACTTTATTCATAGCATTATTCTGAAGAAAGATTACATCGGTCTTCTGTACAAGTTCTGAACATGCTTCAGTAGGAAAGACAGCTCCATGGGAACACCTCCCACCTCCACCCCAACTGCAGCCCAACCCCAAATCCAGAGAACCGCCGCCAATCCCTAAAACCCACTGCAGTGAGGGAGGAGAGGGAAAATTGTGCTCCCCTATACAAAATAACCTTTGCATAGTTTATGTTCAAAAGAACCTATTTTACAATGAGAGCTGTACACAAGAGGAGCGGAAGAGGGGGTGGGAAGGAGTTGACCCAACTCATGAGTCCACAAAAAAAGTCCTTGGAGCAGTGAGGCTGTGATCGACATCATTGAAAGAGGACATTTTTCTCTGGGTGGTGATGCAGAAAAGCACATAATCTTACTGGGTTGGGTAGTGTCTCTCCCCTCTCCTTTGCCTTCAAGGTTGGTTGGAGAAATAACTGTCCCACCTCTTCATGACTCAAAAGGGCCTGACATAGTGAACGGAATAAGCAGGGAGATAATCAAATGGGGTAGCCAGAAAGGGGACCTGGGCATTTGGTCTCTTTTTCATTTAAAAAAACAACCCAAAGCCAGTAAAAAAAAAAACATAAGAGCTAATCGTGTTTATAAATCAAGAGAGCATCCTCTGCCAGATTCGAGGGTGGGTGAGAGGGAAGAGGACAAAACACCTGGGCCCAAAACGTGACATGTGCCTATCAAAAGCCTGGGCTGGACTTCCCAAAGCGCTGGGGAGAATTTAAAGATAGCAGGTGCCCTGTAGTGTTATTCTAGGGGCAACAACTCTGAAGCTACCCCCCCCCCCCAAGTATGATCACAGTTAGGAAGTCACAGAATTCATTGCAAAGTGCTGGCCCTGCCACTATAACCTGTGGTAGGGCAAGTGAGCTCCCCAGTCTCAACAAGCGACCTCAGC
Source organism: Erythrolamprus reginae (assembly GCF_031021105.1). Taxonomy (NCBI): domain Eukaryota; kingdom Metazoa; phylum Chordata; class Lepidosauria; order Squamata; family Dipsadidae; genus Erythrolamprus; species Erythrolamprus reginae. Next base: position 136,709,710 of record NC_091963.1, on the reverse strand, counting down.
AGGAGTGCCCTTTGCTTGCTCCCAGAAAAAGCAGCTGGGAATGAAGAGGCACACTCACAATCCTCCTCCTCCTCCTTTCAAGTAGTACTCCAACACTCAAGACTTGAATGCAGGGAGCTCCAGTAGCCTCCCCCACATTAAGGGGAGGAATAAGAACAAAGGGAGGGGAGGGACTAGATCTGCTTACTGTTATGTGCGAAAAGAGCCATCCCCGCAGAGAAAGACCGTTGGGACCTCTCGCGCTGTGGTCACGTCTTGGGCTTGCGGCCTCTGTTACTTTGCGAAGAGGTAACCGGGGCGGTGGAGGAAGGGCTTGTTGGGGCAGAGGGGGCTCCAGAGACTCCCACAGCTGAAGAAGCCAAAGCAGGGCCCGTTTTCTTGGGAGGAATCGGGGAGGACCTTGATTGGGTATTGTCAGCAGGCTTTGCTGCACTACGGAGGATGCGGTCGGCCGTTTCTCTCTGGTGACCCTGGCCCCTTTTTGGACTGCGCCGTCTGACTGAGTCGTAACACTGACGCTTCGGCTGGCAGACATATTTATAACTGTTGGAGTCTGAGGAGGATTTCTGAGATGACTCCGACTCTCCACCCTCCTGTTCAGAGATGCCTTGGAAAGCAGGTGACTTACTGCTGTTCCTCACCCTCTTGCCCTCCATGGAGAAGCGCCGTTTCCTTCGCTGGATTTCCCACTCCAGCGGTGGAACAAGGTAGCCAGGCCGCAGGCGAGTTGAGCGGGTAGGGGTGTCACCAGAAGGCTGTTCCCAAGTACTACTCTCTACGGAGGAAGCCCCCTCAGTGCCTGTGTGCTTTGGAGCCGGTGGAACTAATGCCCCACTGCAAGACTCTGGCTTTCCTATCTGCTTCATCATGACGAGTCTGGTGACCGGTGGGAGCTCCTCACTGTCTGAAGAGCTCTGGTTGGTGCTGGGCAACGATGGGCCAAGGTTACCCTTTATCCTATGCCTTTGTCGCTTGCAGGCAGGAGAAGCCAGGGTGTGCTTCCCCAAAGTAGGCTCCTGATCAGAGTTGGAGACGGAAGGCTGTGTCACCTCCAACCGAGGTGAAGATGGGTTCTTTGGGGGACGACCCCTTTTCCGCTTAGGTGGAGAATTTGCTGCTGGAGAACTGGAGGCACCTTTGGGTGACGAGCATGACATGGGGGATGGATAAGGCGGATCTTGCATCTCTGGTGAAATTTCTGTGGCAGAGGCCCCTCGAGGGGAAGTCACTCGAGATTCACACACTTCAGTAGATAGTTTAGAAAGCGCTTTAGGGGAAGCGGTCAACAATTCTCGTGCCTTCGAGGTGGATTTAGAACCCGACCCAAGTTTAGAATGCAGTGAAGTTCGATTCCGTGCTTTAGGGGAGGTTTTTGAGACAGTCGCTTTGGGATGCAAGTCCAGAGGCTCGTGAAGCTTTGAGGTGGCCTCTGTTACAGAGACCACCTCAGATTTCCGCAGCTTCTTTTGCACCTTCTTCAGAGGGAGCTCTACAATCTTAGGTTTTGTGGATGGGGATAGCAGCGCTTCCGATTTAGGAGACTTGGGAGACATGACAGGGGATTGCTGAGTCTTAGGGGGCCGGCCACGCCTTCGCTTTTCCACAGAAGAGCCACTATTCTCACTGCTGTCTGTCTTGCTCTTGGGAGAATCACTCTTGGAAGAGGAGCTCTCAGGCCCCTTCTGCTCTGGGGATGGAGTTAGTGGATGGCTCTCAGGTGTTTTCCGTACAGGTGTTTTTCTTTGGGGGCTGATCTCCAGAGATGGCTGGGGGAAGGGCTGGAGCAACCCTGGACTCTGCTGATCGGGTGACTTTTTCTTCGGGGGACGTCCTCGTTTGCGCTTGACAGGCTCAGAGGACATGTTACCTAGCAGCTCCCTTTTCGAACAGTCATCCTTTTCTTTGGCTGCTGCCCGGCTCTCCATTTCGATTCTTCGTCGGGCAGGCAAATCCCGGAGTAGAGGCAAGGCTTTCATAGAAGGTAGAATTTCTGGCACCGACAGGCTTTGTGTCAGGCTGCTGTCCATATTCATCACAGCACTGGGGGCAGACTCCAGTTTGGACAGGCGATTGCGTCGTCGACGAATGAGCTCTTTCTCTTCCACCACCGTGACCAGGCGCCCTGGCAATTTGCGCAAGACTTTGGCCGCAGGGCCATCTAGCGTTTGACAGCTTTGCTGGATTTGCACATCAGCGCTGGTTCGGCGACGGGGAGGTTTGTTCGGTGAAAAGCTGTCATCTGAGGACGAATTCCCTGCAAGCGATGAACTTTCCTGCAAAAAGGCAGAGCCAGGGCAGACTGCTGCAAGCTTAACCTCTTGGGGGCCCTCCTCGTGATTATTTTTCCCTACCGTTCCTTGATTTTGAGCTGTTGTTTCACCCAGACTATTGACTTTGTTGTCAGTTGTCTCTGATTTTGGCGATGTACCCCGCAAGGGCACCATTTCAAGCTGGGGCTGAGTTAGCAAACTTGAAGGAGAAGGGAGATCTCCGCTTCTCAGAGATTCCTTCAAGCCATTTTGTTCCTTGATAGAGGCTAAAGTTTCCAGTTGAAGGACTGAACTAGTAGCTAGGGAGTGATCCGAGGAAGGAAACACAGGGGGCTCCATCTTGGGGACTTCGCTGTCCAACACAAATGGTGCTGCACTGTCTGAGGCTTCCCAAGTGGAGTCTTTTGTGCTTTTAGAAGTAAGAGACTCAGTTACTACCTTAGTAGTGTCATCAGGAGGTTCGGTGGCCTCTTGAGTAGAGATCTGCCTGGTTGTCTTATCCATAGAATTGACTGGCTCTCCTTCTGCAGCACTGCAGCTGGTGCTCATATTTGCTCCTTCTGTTGGCTTCTCCACACTCATCTTTTGCTCAATCACAGGTAAATTTATTTCACCTGTAATCTCAGGTTTGCTTTCAGAAGTTAGTTCCACAGTGCCAAGTAGCACTGGAGTCATTGCTTTTATTTTAGGATCTGGGATATTCGGCTTCCCAGCATCAGGTAATGCCTGTGTATCTGATAATTTCTCAGTGAGTAGTGTCTCTTGTTCTTGGAGTGCTGGAGTTTCCTTGTCTGCAGCAGACTCAGCAGGGTGGAAATCCAGGGTGGGTGGACTGAACTGGGAAATTTCTGTTTCTGTTTTCTGCTCTTCTACATCCCTTTTCAATTTAAATGCCTCTCCATCAAATCCTTGCAAGTGAAATTCGTGAGCCTTTACCTCCAGTTTCGGTGACAACTCAGGCTTAGGTGAGCTACATTTAGTTTTTTCTGGCCCAGGAGGTTTTTCAAGCTTCTGTAGGTCTGGCCCTTTATCCAAGTTGGCATCTGATGCTTGTGGGTCACTTCCTGGTAATTTTTCATCATCAAGCAGGGTCTCGGTCTTTGATGTGGTACCTTTTAAAATTCTGTCCCCAGCAGCTCCAGGATCTGATGGAGTAACTTGTAGCAGCTTATCCCCAGCAGATGGGTTGTCTGTTCTGTGGAGATTAGTTCTCAAAACCCTGTCACCAGAAGCTTCACTTCTGTGGAGGGACATTTTCTGCACCTTCTCCCCACTGGATGGGCCTTTATTCCATAGCTCTTCACGACGGGTCAAAGTTCTTCGAGTATTCGGGACAATCTGAGTCCGTTTTTCTTCCCGCACCATCACTTTACGCACGGAAGCACTTCTGGTGTGCAGTGCTACTTGGGGCAGGTTGTCATCTTCCTCATCTGTCGCCATTTGGGAATGCCGGAGATTGGGTAGCCTTGTCGGAGTGGATTCCACATCTCCGCTATCCCCATCCTTTGGTGGAAGACGGGTGCTACGGAGCCGTTCGCTCATGCGGGTACCAGTCCTTTCTGAGTGTGCCCGGCTAGAAAACCTGGCCTTCTTGCTTTTCTTGCTGGAGCCTTCCTCAAGGAGATAATTCTCATCTTCATCCTCTGGCAGTTTAAAGACCACCTCATCCTTAGCTTGGTCAATATCTTTGCGGGCAGCTTCCACCTGTTCCTGGAACAGAAGAGAAATCAGGTAAGGAGGAATCACCACTAGGTTGGCAAGGATTTTAATCTATGAGCTATTCAAAGGCATCAGGAAAAGTCAAGACTATAGGAACATAACCTTTTCCCCCCCTTCTCAATACGACCAAATGCTAAACATCCTCATCATATTTCAAAATGGCAGAAAGTCCTTAATATACACGATGTGCTGATTGTCCTCTCCATGAAAGGTTGAGAGACCAGAGAAATGGGACTCTCAACAGCCTGGAAGAGGGTTTTTTTTGCGGCTATTTTAAAGAAGCTGAATCAGACTGAGGAGCTGACCAACATTTAATGTAAGATTTAGCCGACTTAAAAAAAAACAAAACCCAATGATCATCCTTGATTCCCCTTTTTCTGACCAGGTGTTATCTAAAAGAATTTCATCAACCAGGGAGTGGAAATTTACCTCTGCTTGCTTCAACTCCTCTCGACTGATGTCCTCCAGGGATGCCTCCAAAAAGTTCATGGCATAGCGTTCAATAGGAGTGAGCTAAAAAAAATAGGGGAGGAAAAAATTCACAAGGGATCTTTGAAAACAACTGATCACATGTTTTAAAATGATTTTGCAGGGCAATGCTTGTGGGATGTTTCCATCTGTGTTGAATTTTGAATGTTTGTTTACATTTTATTCCTACTGCCAATTACAGATTTTCTTCTTATGCTGTTGTTCTTGCATTTTTAATTATGGTTGGTCTCCCAGAATCATGAGATGGGCAGCCATATACACTTAAACAAACAAGCTGAAGAATAAATCCTCTGCCTGAATCTAAAGCAGGGGTGTCCGACCTTGACAAACGTTAGGATCTGTGCACTTACTTCAACTCCCAGAATTTTGGGAGTTGAACTCCACAAATTTTGAAGTTGTCAAGGTTGGACAATCCTGATCTAAGGGAAACAATATTTCTGTAAAGACCAGCCTTCCACTTCCATCTCAGGTTAAAAGGAAGGATTTTATGTACCTGTTCTACAAGTGAAGCGATTTCCTGTTCTGCTTTAGAAAATTCTTCCTCTTCGTCTTTGTTGGATCGGTCTTCTGCATCCAAAGGAATGTTCTCATTGAATTCTGCCAGCTCAGCCACTTGCTCTGCCTTGGCCTGAGTAGCTGCCCGGATGTCTTCCGGGTCCTCAGCCTTGCACAGTGCCTGTGAGGGAAAACACCAGACAGAAATCACAACAGTCCTGGTCAAAGGGAGGGGCAGCTCCCTTATGTTCAGCATAATGAATAAAATAACCTACTTGCTCCAGAATCTGTGTCTGCTTGGTAGCTATGGGATCCTCTTCCTCCTCCTGCACTGGGGCTGAGGCTTCTCCTTCCTTCTTAGAGGGTTCATCTAGTGGCATCTCAAACAGCTCCCGGATCGTTTGCTGAGGGCAGAGAAATTAAGTTACAAAATAACCTTAAAATAGGAACTGCTTGCCTACACATGATTCTTTTGTTGCCTTTTGTGTAGCAGATTAATATAACTAAGGATGTCTCAGAGTAACAGGGCAGAGTTAAGAAACTTCCTTACACTGTTACACCGAGGTGTTTATGGTTACCTGCTTGAAGTAAGCTGTAGTGAAGTTGCCCCCCTCAATAGCCATATCTCCTAGCATCCTTTTCTGATTAGCTTTCTTCAGAATATTTTCCTCCACAGTCCTTTCGCTGATCAACCTAAAGAATCAGGGATCAGAGAGTTATTCTGTAAGTTTCTGCTAAGAACTGTGTCTACATCAGGAAAAAACCTATGAAACTAATGAACAGGTTTTTTTAAAAAAAGTTCTATAATAGAATTATTAACCATCTAAATCATTTTCTGCAGCTACCAGAGCTTCTTCTAATTGCTGGAACTGAAAAATGGGAGTGTTGCTATCTGTTAAAATGACCCTGTAGGAGATATGCTGCCTAAAAGAGGGGTCAAATGCATCATAAATCACATCTAAGTCCAGCTCACCTTGAATGCCTCTCTTATCTCCCACTCATTTCCCTTAGTTGGCAGTTAGTAAAGAGTTTAAGCTTGCAATAAAGCTTTATACAAGTAGTCCTTGACTTACTATCACAACTGAGCCCAAAATTTCTGTTGCTAAGTGAAACTTTGTTAGATGACTTCTGTCCGGTTTTACAAACTTTCTTGCCTCACTTGTTAAGTGAATCACTGCAGTTAAGTTAGTAACACGGAGGTTAAGTGAATCTGGCTTCCCCACTGAATTTGCTTGTCAGAAGTTTGCAGAGGTTGATACCTAACCCCCAGGCACTGCAAACATCATAAATATGAGTCAGTTGCCAAGCATCTGAATTTTGATCACATGGCCACAGTGATGCTGCAACAGTTTCAAGTGTAGAGAATTGTCATAAGTCACTTTTTTCAGGGCTGTTGTAACTTCAAATGGTCACTAAATGAACTGCTGTAAGTTGAGGACTACCTGTATTCAGTATAAGATGCATATCAGTTTTGAGGGAGGAAAACAAGGAAAAAAGGCCTCTGCCTCCCAGCAATTTTCCAAACAGCAAACAACACAGATGATATATACTGTCTGCTGTGTATTTCTGGGCATGTGTGCCTGACCCATAGAAATAGCAGAGAATTGGAGAAATGTACATTATGACAGTACAGTGGTACCTGTACCTAAAAACGCCTCTACTTAAGAACTTTTCTAGATAAGAACCGGATGTTCAAGATTTTTTTGCCTCTTCTTAAGAACCATTTTCTACTTAAGAACCCGGGTCCGGAAAAATTTCCCAGGAAATTTGAGAGTGGCACGAAGGCCCGGCCAGTTTCCTGCCATTCCCCCTTTAATCCCAGCCATCTCGGGCTTTTCTGGACTGCTAGAGGAGCCTTTCAGTGGTGCTTAAGGAGGCTTTGACAGTCCAGAGCGAACAAAAAAGTTTGTTGCCTCCTGGAATGTCTGGGCATGGAAAGGCAAAAGCTTCTCCCCGGCTGAATCAATTCGGCTTCAGCCAAATGGAGGAGTCACTACAGTGAAGGAAAGGCGCCGGCTATAAAGCGAGCGAGTGAATGGAGAAGGGAGCCCTTCAGCATGGGAAGGAAGAGGAAGCAGGTAGCAGGAGCCACCTTTCAGTCAAAGGAGCAGGAGGTTCCCCCCTCTCACCTGCCTGGATTTCTCTCTCTGGTGCAGTGTATGGGAGGCAGCCTTGTGCAGGGTTTACGGGAGGTGTGTGCTCCTCCTCACCACTTTTTTTTTTAAGCCTTAAAGTTTGGGATTATTTTAATCCCCTCACCTCACCTTCTTCCTTCGGCAGTGACTGTTCTCCTTGTCCTCCTCCCACCCAAATTCCAAACTTTGATTTCTTTCCTAATGGGTTTGCACACATTATTTGCTTTTACATTGATTTCTATGGGAAAAATTGCTTCTACTTATAAACTTTTCTACTAAAGAACCTGGTCATGAAACGAATTAAGTTATTAAGTAGAGGTACCACTGTACATTAATACCAGAATGTTTTCTTAATTGTAGTCTCACTAACTCCTCTCAATTATTCAAATAGATCTACTCCAAATATGACTTAAGTCAGGGTTTAACTCAGCTACCTTATATTAACACTAAAACAGGACAGTGTTACATTTCAGATTATATTTGTACATATCTTTAAAACTGATGTGGCTTTCTGGAAGTATACATTCTCTGCTATTTAAAAGAAGTTACAATAGCACTATATTGTGACAATATGACCTTATATACAGGCTCTTCAAAAGTAATGGTCAACAGGATAATATGACCCCTTTTCTTTTAATTGTTATACCTAAAATAAGATAGAAATATGTATATATTATATTTTTTCTATGTGTATGATTTTTATGGTTGGTATCTGTGTGTGTATCTGTGCTGTCTGTCTTGAATGTAAATATGTAATAAAGACTTTAAAAAAAAGCACTGGGCCTCTTCAGATCAAACATTGATTTTAAAAGCTTCTTCATATTGTTAAGTTGTCTAAAACAATAATAAAGCAATCTTTTTAAAATGTCTAATAATTTGAACTGTTCTATAGACATTTATAGTTATTGACTTACCTCCTTGCTCCAGATTCAGCAACTGATTAGCACAAGAAAATACAATTCTGCCTCTGCCTCCTTAAAGCTAAAGCTGCACTTTAGTTTCACTTTCATTTTTGCAAATGGTTTGCCTTGCAGCCTCAGTCAGCTAAGGGTCGGGAAACTGATTATGAGTGCTTGGCTTAACAGACTCTGTTCTGTTTGTTGCAAGGAGGTGAATTTCTGGGAGGTAGAGGCCAAAGGGTGGAGGTGGCTAGGGCTACATTCAGTGCATAAGACACACCCAGGGTTTCTTCCTTTTTGGGGGAGTAAAAGGTGTGTCTTATACGCCGAAAAATATGGTAATAGAAAATATTTGTAGCTTGGGTTTTAAATTTTGGCTGTGGTTTATTCTCCAAGTTTGTTTCAATTTAGTTTCTGAGCATTTTGTTACCAGACTAGGTAACAACACCATCATCATCATCATCAATGTTCTGTTACATAGAGTAGAAAGCGTAGTTAACCTGTAGATGTGAACATCTCGTGTCTGTCCGATACGGTGGCAGCGATCTTGGGCCTGAGCATCCATGGTGGGGTTCCAGTCACTGTCATAGAACACTACAGTGTCAGCACCGGTCAGGTTCACTCCCACCCCACCACTGCGTGTTGACAAGATGAAACAGAAGATGCGTTTGTCTGCATTGAAACGCTCCATCAATGCCTGCCAAAATCAAAGAAAGAAAGAAAAATCCCGGATCAGGATTGTGCCTTCACCTCCTAGCTTCAGGAGGGTAAGGCAAGTTTATGAATTATCATCATCTATGAATTACATGATTAAAAGCAGATGATACAACTAATTTAATTTGACAATTCAGAAAATCAATTTTCTTCCAGAACTACAGATGTTCCTCAATTTACAACAGTTCACTTAATGACTGTTCAAAGTTATAACAGTGCTGGAAAATGTGATTTATAACTGTTTTTCACCTATGACCTTTGCAGCATCCCCATGGTCAGGTAACCAAGATAAAGTCATCTGTCAACTGGCTCATATTTATCCCCAGGAGTCATGCAATCCCCTTTTGTGACCTTGTGATCTGGGGAATCCAGATTCATTTAACAATGGTGTTACTAACTTAATAAATGCAGTGATTCACTTAACAACTGAGGCAAAACTCACAACAAATGTCTTTTAATAAACAGAAATGTTGGCCTCAAATGTAGACTACCTGTACACTATATGTTAAAAAAATACCTTCCATTAAAGGACAGTCTCCATAATTTGCAATAGTCTCATCCTGAAAGTCCTCTCACCGGATCTTGGACTGTCCCAGTTATTCCCTTTCTTATGCTGCATACTTCCGTAAAAGAAAAAACCATGTCTTTAAAAATTTATTTTGAAAGAAATATTCACACAAATCGGCCAATCTATCTAACAAACGTCAAACCTAAAGCAAATCTAGCTAAGGCCATCTTTGAGGCTTCAGGGTTGTCATAGGGCAGAAGAAGGAACATAAGGAGGGGAGAAATAGATAGCTGTAGTTGTAGTAAAAACAAAAAGTTTTCCTGTGGGAACCAAAAACATTCCAACAGGTACCTGAGAGAGGAGTAACCAAGCAACTAGCCAGTATCTCTATTGGACAACGTAACCTATGACTTGAGGAAAACTTAGGGGAATTTTCACTTTTTAATTAGGGGAATTTTCACTTTTTAATTAGGTGATAACCGTGAGAACTTTCAGAGTCTGTTGTGTTGTTTTTGGTTAAACTGCGCTTGTGCTTAATCTTTGCATGCAAGTCAGAAACACCTCTGTGAGAAGGGTGGGGTTTACACATTGTTTATATGAATACATAAAGTAGGAAGAAAGCAGCATGAATCACTTCTTAGGGATGGGCAGGGATTTGTTAGCATTTCAAGAAAGGCACAAACTGCTATCACTTACCTGCCGCTGCTCTACACGGGTGCTACCATCCAATCGCAGATAGATGTGCCCATGATAATTGAGGAATTGTTCCAACACATCCAACATGCGGGTCATCTGGGTGAAAATCAGGACCCGGTGGGCTCCGGCCTTGAGTTGCCGTAGCAGAACATCCAAAGTCTGCAATTTCCCTGAAGACAAACAAAAAGAGAGTCTGGACAATGGGCAACTATATATCTGCCAACCCAGAAATAACTTGCTTGACCTTACATGTAGGCCAACGCATGGCCCTTATCCTCCAATCATGATCAAGTGGACCCTAAACTCTTTAACACCTACCACAGTCATACTGGATCAGGCGAAGGTCTGGGAACTGGGTCCTCATGTTGCAAATAATACGATGCAGACAACCTGCGTGGGGCGACAGCTCTTGCCGCAAGGTCTCCTTGAAGACTGACTGCTGAAGCAGGAGTGTTGGGGGAGGATGAGAGGCGTGTATGGTGATAGCCGGAGCCGCCACAGGAGGCATAACAAAAATGAACCTGCAAGGTGAACAGACAGTAAAGGAGATGTAAGAAAGCATATTCAATAGCCAGTTTGGTGTAGTGGTTAAGGTCTAGAAAGCCTAAAAGCAGGAGACTCTGACTTCTAATACCACCTTAGGCATGAAAGTTGGCTGGGTGACTTTGAGCCAGTCCCTCTCTCTCAGCCCAACTCATTTCACAGAGTTGCTGTTGTGGGGAAAACAGAAAGAGGAAGGAGACTCAGGTATATCTGCCACCTTAAATTACTTATAAAGTAATCGATGTGGGTCAAAACTCTTAATACCTCAAGAAAATAGAGAGGAAGATTTGACTAAAACTGGAATTCACAGGAATATTTTTTAAAACCTCAAGGATTTCTTCACGCTTCTCCCCTTTCTGACCACCATTTCAAAAGCAGCCAAATGCCTGCAGGAAAATGTTACCTCTCTATAATGTCAGTCAGCTCCTCAATCCTTTGCTGGGGTGTCAGGACTGCTTGGGCCAAGGTTTCTGACCGTTGCCAATAGGCCTCCAGATGCTGAGCACCCCTTTGGACTTGTGCTGCGTAGCAATGGGTGTATCCAGATCCTCTCGAGCCCTTTGGCTCCACTTTCTGGGTTACCATCGCTTGTTCTTCACTCGCCTCCACCACCACCACCACCTCTTCTTCCTTTTCTTGCGTAGGCGGCGGAGCAGGAGGAAAGAGGGTGCAAAACCGGAGCACTTCTGTACCATAGATGGGTGCGAGGTTGCAATGCTGTTCATTGAGGCGGAAAAGCCGGTCAAGGCGTTCCTCCTTCTGCTTCTTCCTCTTCTCTTCAAGTGCTTCCTGGAGGCCAGAACAAGCAGATAGAATTGTACTATTATCTCCCTGCTGCAACCTGTCAACTATCCTGTTCCAGCCCTCCCCTGCCTACCACCCCCTGCAATCAAAAACCACGTCCCTGTGCCAAGGAACTCACCAGAAAGAAAGGGGAGCGGGGTGGGGGAGGAGGTTGTCGTCTCGGTCTTGGGGCCAGGATGGAAAGGGGTGGTGGTGGTGTAGGTGTAGTAGAACGCAGAGTTAACATCTCCGGTTCCTCCTTGGGCATGGGGTTTGAGGCAATTTGGGACACCATTGTAGGAGAAGTGTTGGCAGAAACAGTAACAGTGGCAGCTGGGCTGATAGCAAATGAAGCAACTGTGGGAGGCGGGGGAGGAGGAACTGTGAAGGAAACAGAAGAGCAATCGTGAGGATTGCCAACAAATCTACCATCTCTTTCATGTTTTCTAGAGCATGGCAACGTGTCACTTGGCTCCCTCTTTGGACTGGAGTTACTGCACATGTTAAATGTTTAGAAGAGTCATTGGCTTCTATAGGTGCTTGTATTCTTTGGAAATACATTTTGAAACGATGACAACAAAAATGAATAATGACTTCAAAATATGTTATCACAGATGGAAAATTACCAGTTCTTCATCATCTGCAAAATGTTGTAAAGAATGCACATTTTTACTAGGTTCAAACTATCATTTTACCACTGTTTAGAGGGCTGTGAGGAAACCTGGATCTATGCAGGACTCAGCAGTTGGAGAATATAACATCTAGAATTTATTCTAGATGCTGAGAATGCTTTTGATACAATTTCCTGGAAGTTTTTGAAAAATATACCGATTTATTTTGGATTCCCTAGTTCAGTGACGGCGAAACCTTTTTTCCCTTGGATGCTAAAGGAGCATGTGTGCATGCTGTCGTGCATGCATCCCTAATTCAATGCTTGGGGAGGGCGAGAACAGCTTCCACTGACCCCTGGAGGCCAGAAATGGCCTGTTTCCCAACTTCTAGTGGGCTCAGGAGGCTCTTGGTTCACCCTCCCTAGGCTCCAAAGGCTTCCCTGGAGCCAGGGGAGGGTAAAAACACCCTCCTCCATCCCCATGAATACTCTGCGGAAGCCAAAAACACCCTCCCAGAGCCTCCGTGAGAGTCAAAAATCAGCTGGCTGGCACACACATGCACGTTGGAGCTCAGCTAAGACAATGATTCGTGTGCCAGCAGATATGGCTCTGTGTGCAAACTGTGGCACATGTGTAACAGGTTCACCATCACTGCCCTAGTTTGTCGCCTACACTGATGTAAGCAAGTTTTTAAATTGATTAATTTGGAGTATTTTTCATATGGTAAAACAGTGGTACCTCTACTTAAGAACGTCTCTACTTAAGAACTTTTCTAGATAAATACCAGGTGTTCAATATTTTTTTGCCTCTACTTAACAACTATTTTCTACTTAAGAACCCAAGCCTAGAAAAATTTGAGAGCGGCACAAAGGTCCGGCCAGTTTCCTGACATTCCCCCTTTAATCCCTGCCATCTGGGCTGCCAGAGGAGCCTTTTGGTGGTGCTTAAGGAGGCTTTGGCAGTCCACAGTGAATGAAGCATTTTCTTTTCTCTGGGTGCTTGAAGAGAGAATAATCCTCTGTCAGAAAAAAAGAAACGCTCTGCCAACTACAAAGCGAGTGAGCGAGAGGGGAGCCCTTCAGCATGGGAAGGAAGAGGCAGCAGGTAGCAGCAGGTAGCAGCAGCCAGTGTATAAGAGGCAGTGTATGGGAGGCAGTCTCGCGCTGGGTGTATTGGAGGCGCTTGCTCCTCCTCACCGCCTCAGTCCCTCTTTTTTTTAAAAAAAAGCCTTAAAGTTTTGGATTTTTTGGATTCCCCTCACCTCACCTTCTTCCTTCGTCAGCAACTCTCCTCCTCCTCTTCTTCCTCCTCCTCCTCCCACCCAAATTCCGAGCTTTTATTTCTTTCCTAATGGGTTTGCACGCGTTATTTGCTTTTACATTGATTCCTATGAGAAAAATTGCTTCTAAAATATTGAAAGAGCATACTTGATGTGTTGCATAACATAATACAGTGGTACCTCTACTTAAGAACTTAATTCGTTCCGTGACCAGGTTCTTAAGTAGAAACGTTCTTAAGAACCTGATCACGGAACGAATTAAGTTCTTAAGTAGAGGTACCACCGTATTATATTATGCAACACATCAAGTATGCTCTTTCAATATTTCCACTAAAACTATACTTTTTTGCTATATGCAGATGGAATGTCTCATAGATCAGCCAAAATATCCCATTCCTAGCCATATTTCATTTGCATCTTCTCTAATATTCTAATTTATCTGCTTAATTTTTTTTTTATTACATGAGCTACTATCAGCCATTTATCTGCATAAAATTAGAAGAATATATCTATAGTTAGTCTTTGCTTAGAAGATAAACATATTCATTTATTTTTATTTTCAATATAACATCATTTAAAAACAATCAATCTGCAGCTGGCACCGGGATCCAACTCCCAAATTTACTCCCAATCCCATCAGATGATTTTAAGATATGCTTACCCAGGTGTTGCTCCAGGTTGGGGTTTGAGGCTTGTACCATTCGCATCATGGGTCTCACTAGGGTCTGGAGGGGAGCTGGTGCAGGTGGCCTCCCTGTGCCCAGTGGCTGGTTGGGCAGCCTGACTGATGAGGTTGGATTCATAGGAAGTGGGGCTCGCTGGGCCAGGAGGGCTGTTGGAAGGCCAGGTAAAGTACTGGCAGTTGTTGGTGTCATAGGTCGCATGGGCGGGTGCTGTGGCCCAGGGGGTGGGGACACTAAGCCATCTCGAGGAGCCTGCCGTACAACAATTTTCACCACACCAGAACTATTCACTGCTGAGGATGGCACTGTGAGAACAGACACAAAGAGAGGCTGGGTTGGCTTGATTGTGAAGCACAATTATTTCTGATTATTACTATTTACTACTGCTAGTCCTTGATTTACAACAGTTAATTTAGTGACTCTTTGAAGTTACAGCACTGGAAAAAAGTGACTGATGACCACTGCAGCATCCCCAGCCACGTGATTAAAATTCAGATACGTGGCAACTAATTCACATTTATGATGTGTGCAGTGTCCCAGGGTCATGTGATCCCCTTTTGCGATCTTCTGACAAGCAAGGTCAATGGGTAAACCAGATTAACTTAACCATTATGTTACTAACTTAACAACTGCAGGGATTCGCTTAACAAATGTGACAAAAAAATTGTGAAATGGGGCAAAACTCTTAACAATATAAATTATGGACTCAATTGTGGTCATAAATTGAGGACTACCTGTATTTTATTTGTTGAAATAGGGACAAAACTAAAACATAAAGAAGGTATAGAAAGGAAAAGGTTGCTAAAAGACAAGACAATTGGGGATGTAATTCAAGGTGAAGCATGCATGAAACAAAATCCCTGAAAATGAAAGCTGGTGGAGGGCAACCACAGTTACAGAAACCCAAACCCATTTCCTAAATTACTTTCCCCCACAAACCAGAAAGAAAAATCTAGGATGCAGAGATGTACTGACCTTGAGTAACAGCAATAGGGACACTGATTGTTGCTGTGGAAGCAACAGGTGGAACAGTTGTGCTGGTAGCTGGGACTGGTAGGATGGTAGGAGGCTGCTGGCCCGGAACAGTCTGCACACCAACAGGGTTCTGCCCTGCCTGCTGGGCCATAGCCTGGATCAAAGCCACTTGAGCTGGTTGACTGATTATGTGGTGCTGCCCCCCAGCGGACACCAAGTGAACTACATTCCCTGGAAAGAAAGAAAAGGGAAGGAGAACTCTTGCTTGTTTTGTTCAACTGCAATGTGTAGTTTTAAATATATCTGTAAGCCCTCCTCGAGAGCCCACCAAGAAGCAGTGGTCCTCTTGAGAGTCAAAGCTCTAGTTTTGTTCTATCCCTCTGGTCACCGGATGACTCACAAAGAGACACCAGGAGCTTAGAGGGAGTGCTTCAATAACAGACTATCTATCCCTTCATTTCCCTTTCAACATTTTCTTCATGACTGCCTGCCGCTATTGGTTTCCCTTAACAGGAAGCATTTAATCTTGTAAGCATTTTATTGTGTCTGTGGATCTATTAATTTAGGTGATCCCACTGTTCCATAAATTGTGTTAAATAATAGGAAGAAAGAATGGGTAGTCCTCAACCTCTGACAATTCAGCCCAAAATTTATATTGCTTATGAGAAATTTGTTAAGTGAGTTTTACCTCATTTCACAACTTTTCTTGCCATGATTGTTAAGTGAACCACCACAGCTCTTAAATCATTAACACAGTTGTTAAGTGAATCCGGCTTCCCCATTGATTTTGCTTGTCAGAAGGGATTGAGGTGCAACAGTCAAAACTATGAACTGTTTGTCAAGCTTCTGAATGTAAATTGCGTGTCCATGAGGATTTTGCAACAGTAACAAGTGTGAAAAATAGACATAAGTCACTATTTTCAGTGCTGTTGTAACTTTGGTTACTAAACAAACTGTTTTAACCCTGCTGTAGTGTTCGATAAAACTCCCTAATGATATGTTCCCGTGTCTATTTGACCCGGACCGCAAATTGATCATTTTAGGTACTTATATTTGGTCTTTTTGAAAGCTTTTTTCACTTGGAAACAAGTTTGAACATTTTTGCACACATTGAAATGAAAATTGAAATGAAAAAAGTAATGCTTATTGGTTTATTTTGCTGATAAAATGCCCCCCCCCCCAGTTTTTGTGAATTGCTTTTCAATTTATGGATAGTTTTGCTTGCAAAATGCGTTCTATTTTACTAGACTTGGTGTGGGATTGGTAGCTTGAACATTTCTGAACATAATGATATGAAAATTGAACTGAAAAAAATGATGCTTTTTGGTTTATTTTGCACAAAAAGTCCCCCCCCCTTTTCAATTATTTCAATTTATATAAAAATTATGCTGTTAATTTCAAAATTACATACTTGTTTTTAGTAAAATGGATTTCTTTCATAAAATTAGTTGTCTGGCTATCATGTGCTTGCTTTTCAAAAGGATATTCCAAATATTTCAAGTCAAATATATATAAAAAGTGAAAATAATGCCACAGCAAGGCCAAGAGGGTGTGGCCCTTTTGTGACCAAAATAAACAAATAAGCATCATTTTTTTCAATTCATTTCTATTTTTCTTATGATCAGGAATGTACAATTTAGTATATCAAAACTTTTGGGGGAACATTCCTTAGAGATTTGTAGCCTAAAAAAATATAAACTGACACGAAATGCTGAAAACATGGGGGGGGGGTCCCTTTCTGATCAAAATAAAAATATAAGCATCATTTCAGTTTAATTTTCATATCATTATGTTCAGAAATGTTCAAACTAGTTTCCCAGTGAAAGAAGTTTTCAAAAAGACCAAAGTTAAGTACCTAAAAGAATTGTTTTGTTTCAGGTCAAATAGACTCGAACAGTACAAGTTTAGGTAAAATTTTGCCCAGTAAAAAGTTAGCCCCCGCCCCCAAAAATATTTTTATGATGATCAGCAATGTTAAATTGAGTAAATGAATGCCTAATATATTAAAAATATTTTGAATTTGGAGCATAAAAAAAAATTAAAGTGAAAATGGTTGCAAGCAGCCAGGGGGAGGGGGAGGCCTTATTTCTGATTTTAAAAAACCAATAAGCATCATTTCTTCCAGTTCATTTATATTTTTCTTATGTTCAGAAATGTTCAAACTACCAATCCCACACCAACTTTAGTAAAATTGAACACATTTTGCAAGCTAAACTATCTATAAATTGAAAAAAAGTTCACAAATAAAGGGGGGGGTGTTTCTGCCTTTTATAATCAAAATAAAGCAATATGCATAATTTTTTTCAGTTCAATTTTCATATCATTGTGTGCAGAAATGTTCAGACTACTTTCCAACTGAAAAAAGTTTTCAAACTGACCAAACATAAGCACTTCAAATGAAGAATTTTCGGTCCGGGTCAGGGTGACCTGGGAACAGTCCAAGTGTGCCTTTTTTTTTTCAGCAAGAAAGAAAACCCCCACCCCCCCCAAAAAAGTCTCATAGAGAGAACCCCTGAAATGATAAAAAGTCATGAAATTTCAAGTTTCAGATATGCAGGGAAATTTTTTTTACAGGGTCTCAAACTTTGATTTCGGGTCTCACAGACCCGAACAGCACTACCTGTATTCCTGTGTAGAACAATTCATTCTAAATGGAAAATGTAAAATTTAATGCTGTCTCTGGGATGTTTAAGACACACATCATGCAGTGCTGTTTCTTATGCTGAAAACAACCTAAGCCGATGACTGGAGTGTACATGAGGACTTGGTATCTTCTTCCTAATTTTGAATAAAACAAGCCTTTTGTTTCCAACAGACAACAAATAAACCCCTCCCCGCTAAAATTCTGATATGTTTGGCAGATGTGTTAAAGCACAAACAAATCCTGAACTGCTCAGAGGTACCTGGTTCCCAGGCCACTATTTTGTATCAGGGCTCAGGTTGCTGGATCTCTAATAAAAAATTATTAAAATAAATAATTGTATTCAGCTTAATAAGAAAACATTGGAAAGAGAAGGATAGTAGTAATAATATACTTGTCATGTTAATGTCTAGCTTAATAAGATAAGAAGGATAGCATTACTATTATCCTTCTCATCTTTCCTATTTCCCATTTCCATTATAATTGTATTGTTTGTATTCTCTGGTTTACGTTGATGATGATTGTATTTTATGGCTATGGTCATGATTTATCACTTATTGTTTGTACGTACAGTGAGAACGTTTGCACCAGAAACAGATTCCTTGTGTCTAATAACAATAAAGAATTTTATTCCCTATTATTCTATTCTGCTTTGCTCTATCATAAACAAAGGTTACCCAATCTGTCTTACTCAAGACAGAGGACAAGGGAGTCATTGGGGCTGCTAAGGACTGGGGTTTACCTACTTGGCAGCTGTCGTGGTGGCTGAGGCATAGTGACCTGGCGAACCTGGGTACCCGTCAAGGTAAGCTTGTTGCCTTGGATCTGGAAAGTGAGAGGTTTACTGCCTGGGGCACCTTGGAGAGGCCGATTTGCCAAGGAGGCAAGTTGTCCAATGCTGACTACTTCACCTGCTGCAGTGGGGGGGAAAAAGAGGGTTAGATTTTCAAACCATCATGATGGCTGCTTGTGTTTTGCTAGCTCTTTAATACTTACAAGGCAATCGTGCCTGCATATCTGGGGACAGCAAAAGCCTTTGCTGTACACCTCCGGCCGCTGCTGCAAAGTTGTATCCAGGCAAGGCAGGTACAGCAGAATGGATATTCATGGGCTTCACCATGCCCCCAATGGAACTGGTGGATTGTTGAGCGGTAACGCCTGCAGGTCCTGGGCCCAAAGTGCTGGTCGGTGGAGGCGGCTGCCCCGCTACAGGGGATACCCCCAGAGTGTTCATGGGGGATAGGCTAACTGTATTAATGGATTGGGTGTTGGTGGGTGGTTGCTGAGCCATAGGACTAATGCCTAGGGTGCTGATGGGGGGCTGCTGTTGGACAGAAGCCATATTTAATGTACTAATGGGTGGTTGCGGTCGCATTGGGGCGGCACTCAAGCTGCTAACTGGGGGCTGCTGTCCCATTGGGATTGAGGCTGGGGCAGCCTTAAGGGAGGAGGCGATGATAGTGGTAGAAGAAACAGGAGGTGGTGGGAGGAGGGGCCGGGGATTATTTGGAACCAGCTGAGCTGCAGCCATTGCCAAGGGCAGCACTGTAGGGTGAAAAAGAGAACAAGATTAGAGACCTGCAGCTCTATCCTTTAAAAATATTAAGATACTACCTTAAGCGACCAAAACGGTTTTGCAATCAAAAGGACTACTTGCTGTTTAAAAGACAAACAAGAAATCTATTATTTCAGAGGAGTGGGGGCATGGCCAACATCACAGTGGTACAAGTGCTCCGAGTCCCAGCTGTTTGGGAGACCTGGAACCGATTGGAACCAGATCAGATCTGTCCTAGAGGGGCAGTGGAGAAGAGAGGCATCAGTCGGTTGTCCGGAGGGGGGAGGGGGTTTGCAAACTCCCCCCCCCCCCCGAAGGCACCAGCATCTCAGGCAGCAGCTGAGGATGAAGACTCTGTCACCATTAGCTGGGACGGCCATGATCGGACTGATTGAATGGAGGGAACGTGGATTGCCTGCGTGACAAGATCTAAGCTTTTGTGCTGGAGAGAACTAAAGAAGTGCTGAAGCTGGTTAGTGTTTGGCTGATGTTAAATTAGAAGAAGAAATTTAAAACTTAAAATGAAACAAAAGAGGTTTCAAAATGGAATGAGTGGCTATTTAGCAATTGGAAATAACAAAACTTAAGAGAGAGTGTATATCCTGATACTATATTTGATGGTACAATGTTTTGGTGACAGAAGATTTTGAATTGGACTGGACTGAAACAGAGATTATATGAATTTAAGCTTCAAATAAAAAATTGTGAACTTTGTGAATTGTGAACTTGAAAATATGGTATGCATTTATGAAGAAGTGATTGGGATGTTACAATACATTTATGAAGATATAAAAATTATGTTTTGTAAATCAGAGGTGGAAAGAAAACAGAAATGAAGCTGGATTACAAAGAATATTTAGAATTAAAAATGGTGGGAAATGAAAATCAAGAAAATGAAGAATAAGAAGACAAGGAAGAAAAAAAGCGACCTGAAAATAAAAAAAAAGTTTGATGATTACACTGGGAAAGAAAAAAGCAAGAGGAGAGTATTGGTATCAGAGGAAGCAATTTAAAAATGAGGAAGGTAATAGGCAGAAGAGATTAGGAGGAATTGAGAATAGATCTACACAAAATATATTGGGGGGAAAAAGGAATTTGGAAAGAAAAGAAGTTATTGGTACAAAAATAAAAGAAAAAGTTAAGAGAAGGGGTTGGAGGCGAAAAATTTACAAAAAATGGAATTCTTGAGAGTTTAAAAGAGAATAGGTGATTGACAGTGGAATGTCATTTTTTAAAGAATTATTGTTCCATATTTAATTGTGTTAATATTAGTTGTGTATAAATTTGTATAATTAATCAGCATAATTATTTAGTTAAAAGGTTTTTAATAGGTTAATAATTTACATTAGATTGGTAGATGGATTGAATTAAATTTTGAATTAATTGAATTAAAGTTTGATGTTGAAAGGGAAAAAAAATAAAGAAAATGGGTGTTGGCTTACCTGAATGCCTTTTCTCAGTAGGTTACACAATAGTGCAGGAATGGGTTGCTACAGTCTGATCTGCCCAATTACCGAGACTATGTTTTTTCAGGCACTCCTCCATGCCTATCTGCATATGCCCATTTTAGGTGAAGTGATGGCTGTAAAGGAGACTTGCATAGAATGTTAGAGACCAGGTGCTCCAGGTCCCAAGAGCGTTCAGTACTGCATGACTGGACTATTGTACAGCCTACTGAGAAAAGGAAATTCAGGTATGCCAATGCCCATTCTCCAGTAAGGTTGTAAAACAGTCCAGGAATGGAATGTACTAAAGACTGGTACCCATAAAGGCGAGTAGGCTCAGGAATGGAGACCCAAAACTAAATGGACTTGACTTAAGATTCTTCTCCCAAAGGAAGCTTCCTCCAAGGCGATTATGTCCTACTTGTAATGTTTAATGAATTGGGAGGGATGAGTGCAAGGGGCCACTCTGCAAACATAGAGAAACCTGTGTGGCCAATGTAGCAGTGGTAACTGCACTCCTAGTGGAACGGGCGGTGATGCATCTGGGAGCCAGGAGAGACTGTGCTTGATACGCTTTAGCGATACACACTCTGATCCAATGGCCAATGATCGAGGATGACACTTTAGCATCCATCGAAGCAGATTGGAAGGAGACGAAGAGGGCCTCCAATCTCTTGGGGGGCTGTATAAATTTTTAGGGCCCTCCGCATGTTCATACCACCTGTGCTCCAAGGCATGAGAAGACTGAGAGCAGAAATTTGGCAGGACCAATTCCTGTGACAGGACTTGATCTTAAAGAATGAAGAAGACATCAAGTCTTAAGGTAACCTTATCTTGGTGGAAGATGCAGACGTCAGCTCTGATGGATAAGGCCCCTAATTTGGAGATACACCAGGTGGATATTAGGGCGACCAGGAATACCACCTTGAGCACACATACCTGAGACTGGAAATCCACGTGCCTGCCTGCATAACTGAACTTCAGATATTTGTAATGATCCAGCAGGATTGGGATGTGGAAGTAAGGCTCCGAGAGATCTACAGACGCAAGGAACTCCCTGGGCCAAATTCCCTGAAGGATAGACGCCAGGGAACTCATCCTCTTGTCCACCAGATGTATGTTGAGGATCTTTAAATCCAGGAGCACTCTCCATCTCCCCAAAGACTTTGGTGAAGTGAACAGGATTGAGTAAAATCCCTGTCTCCACTGGAACCACCACGATGGCCTGAATATCCAAGAGATATTTTATGGCTTGTCCTACGAGACCTCACTTGGTGCTATTGAGAGTAGCAAAAGGAATGCCTCCTGAAGTAGAGAGTAGATTTCCAGTCAGCCCTCCTGGTGGAAAATGGGACAACTTTAAGTTTCTCCCGGTTTTCTATGAGGAGTG
This sequence comes from Erythrolamprus reginae, assembly GCF_031021105.1. Classification (NCBI taxonomy): domain Eukaryota; kingdom Metazoa; phylum Chordata; class Lepidosauria; order Squamata; family Dipsadidae; genus Erythrolamprus; species Erythrolamprus reginae. The sequence continues at coordinate 136,687,880 of NC_091963.1, read as the reverse complement.
GGTTGAGGGGCTCCCCAAAGAACACCTCTCCGGAATAGTGGGAAGCAACCAGATGCCACTTCGTTCTCAGGTCAATGTTCCAATTGCGGAGCCACGGTAAATGCCTGGCGATGACCATAGAGACTAAGACCCGGGATGCATACTTGATGGCATTAAGGGTTCATCTACCAAGAACTGAGTGGCAGAGACAGTCTTATTAAGGTCTTGATTAAAATGGCTATCCTGAGGGAAGAGCCTGTCTCATATTTCCAGGAGCCAAAGGAGAGTTGACCGGTTAAAAAGGAAGCCATCGAGGCAGCCTGGATAGCCCAGGCAGTTGACTGATGATTTCTCCTATAGGCCGATTCCAATTTCTTATCCTCTAGTTTCAACCCCTCCAAAGCATCACCTACCATGTAGGACAATGAGGAAGATAAAGCTGCCGCTGGGCTGTCTACGGATGGGACTTGTAGCATTTGGGCAAATATAGGTGCCAGGGCATAAAATCACTTATCATTGCCACTGAATGCTGGAACAGCAGCTGAGTTGAAACATTGCTTTTGAACAACACCCTGGAATACTTTAGGGGTCAAACGTACAGCTGTTCAGTCATAGGCTCAGAAAATAACACCTGTCCACGATGGTGATAGGAAGACTCAGGGTCAGGAGGGGATTCATGTCCGATAGGCAGGCGGTAGCCTTTGTCTTATGAAAAAGGAACTTAAATAGTCCAGAAAGGAGTAAGCCAGTAAAGGCAGGCGTTTCAGGGGAAACCCCTTCATCATCAGACGATCAGGGTCCTTCAATATCTCTTCTGCAAGAAAGTCCTCCTCATCCCTGGAGGGGCATGCAGAGCTCCTAGGGTTAGGCTAACAGCTGGTGAACTCTTGGAATGATACCACAATCATTCTGACAAGCTGGATGAGGAATGCTGCTGTCTGAGGCCTGCAGCTATGCCCTAGGTGATGGCTTGGTGCAATAAGGGCTTGGACCCCAGGAAGTAAGCTGCTTAAATCATTATCAGAGTACCTTATAGTGCTTGCAGGAGATTCCTCAGGTCAGACTTGTCAGAGTGATCAGGTTGAGGCCTCCTGGGAGCCTGCCAGGCAAAGGAGTCCTCAACTCCAGCTAGATGTCTGCGTTCTCTGGACGTCGTGCAAGAAGAAGTTCCTGGAGACAAGGCCTGTGAAGAAATCACTCAATGCTCCTCCACGGAGGAAGTCGAAACAGAGTGATCACTGCAAAGGGACCTATGTTATTTAACTGCCTGTTGATGTTTACCCGGATGGGCTTATCCTTAGACTTGGAAGTTCTTTTGCTCTCTCTTTGACTTGTGAGGCCTTTCTGGGGACAAAAGCCTTTGCTTACTCCAATGTATGGGAGCAATCCGCCATTATGGGGAACAATGTTGCTAACCGATGCTTAGAAAGCCCTGGGTACTGACAGAGTCACAGGGTCCAACTGTCCTAACCTGCTGAGCAGCCACACGATAAGGCTGGAGGTGAAGGTCTAAAATACTAGGCCATACCTGGGTATGGCCTCACTTGAGAAGTCTGAGGCTGAGACTGCTCTGGTCAGTACCCAAATCAGGTTCAGCAAGTCTGATAAGCCTGCTGGTCTGAGCCTAAGAGGAGAAGAGCCAAGAAACCAGACATGGGACTTAGGTAGAGTAGTCTGGTAAGACTGATGTGTAAGGAGCTGTAATCGAGGTACTACAAAATGGCTGCTCAAGGCTCCAAAATGGCCACCACAGCCTTGGATAAGGCACGGGCACAATATGGCCATCCAAGGCTACCTAAAGGCTGCTGCAGCCTTCAGTAAGCATGAGCAAGGACCAGGTAATAAGGCATTTCAAAGGCCTTTGTAGACCCAGAGCAAGCAGCTTCACTGGCAATCTAATGAAATCTCTGGTGGAATTAACTGCCAGGGGAAAGCAACCATCAGAGTGAAACAGTGCCTTGCTTCAGTACCTGTGTGCCAAACTTTGAATTTGGGACCTTTGAGAGGTACACCAAGCCATGGTAGAATAGTGCCAGCGGTTAAAGGTCAACAGGGCTGCACAATGGAAGAAAACTTCCTTTGGACTAGTTTTAATGCTTCCAAAATGGCTGCTGAGGCTTGCGCAGCTGGAAGTAAGGATACAGCTGTGCTTGTCTGATGGGAAGGTGCCCGAAGTCCACCAATGATCCCAGAAGCCGGAATTGGCAGGTGCAGTGGCAATAAGCCAACCGTTATCAAGCGTCCGAAGGGCTTGCCGGATTGAACTGTCCCTTTAAAGGTCTATCTCTCTCTCTTTTAAAAAAAGGATTGGGAATGATTAGGAGTGGCTGATATGAAAAGAATAAACCTGAATCCAGAAATTCTGATGTCCAGAAATGGTTTTGCTAGAGAGGAAACTGCCAAGACGATTGCTTCAGATCTGACGGAGTCGGAAACTGGGGCACGTGCAGAGAGGCATGGAATGGCTGGAAAAATGTAGACTCAGTAACTGGACAGTTCAGACTGTAGCAACCCATTCCTGGACTATTTTGCAATTTTACTGGAGAAGAAGGGAAATAAATTAGACTGCAGTAGGCCAATTGTTGGAAGGATATATAATTTGAACAATTACTACCCTTCTTTGTATAACTTACAAATATGATTTAATACTGAAAAGGATTCAGATGATTACTGATATTGTTGGAATGATACAAGATCTGTATAATTATTACTTTCAAAGGTCTTTGTATAACATTATAGAATCCAAAAATTGATTTTTCTTATTATGGTGATTGTAGAATTGTTATTAACCAATTGATAGAAATGCAGTGATAAAAATAGAATTTGTTCAAATATGGAGAATAAGTTAAAATAAAAAAGAGTAATTGGTTTTATACATTAGGGGGTTTTAAGTTAGTTTTTAGTATTGGATTTTTACTGTATATTGTTTATGACTGTTGTTAGCCGCCCCGAGTTTTCGGAGAGGGGCGGCATATAAATCCAATAAATGAAATAAATGAAATGAGTAATAAGTTGGGAGATATGAAATAGGAAAAGAAATTAGAAATTTAGGGCATTTAGAAATGACAGAATTTTAAAAAATGAGTAAAGATATAAATTGAGGAAAGGAAGAAGTACGACCTAAAATTAAGAGATACAAGAGGCAATGAATATACAGTGATCCCCCGAGTTTCGCGATCCCGATCATTGCGAAAGGCTATATCGCGATTTTTCCACCCGATGACGTCACTCCCTTCCTTTCTCATCTTTCTTTCTCTCTCTCTTTCTCTATCTTGCTTCTTCCTCTCTCACTCTCTTCCTCCCTCTCTCATCTCTTTCTTTCCTTCTCTCTCTTTCTCTATCTCTCCCCCTCTTGCTCTCGAGCGGCAAGCGAGCAGCCGGGCGGGCGGGCGAACGGGCAAGCGGCAAGCGAGCAGCCGGGCGGGCGGGCGAACGGGCAAGTGGCAAGCAGCAAGCGAGCGGCCGGGCGAGCGGGTGACGGGCAGGCGGCAAGCGATCTTGGGGTTTCCCCTTTGCCTGGGCGGCGGGAAGACCCAGGGAAGGTTCCTTCGGCCGCCCACCAGCTGATCTGCTCGGCAGCGCAGCAGCAGCGAGGAGCCGAAGATGGGGTTTCCCCGTTGCCTGGGCAACGGGGAAACCCCATCTTCGGCTCCTCGCTGCTGCCACGCTGCAAGCGAGCAGCAAGCGAGCAGCCGGGCGGGCGGGCAAACGGGCAAGCGGCAAGCGATCTTGGGGTTTCCCCTTTGCCTGGGCAACGGGGAAACCCCATCTTCGGCTCCTCGCTGCTGCCGCGCTGCAGAGCAGATCAGCTGTTGGGCGGCCGAAGGAACCTTCCCTGGGTCTTCCCCGCCGCCCACACGCAAACTCCACCATCTGCGCATGTGCGGCCATGGAAAAAGGGGCGCGCATGCGCAGATGGTGTTTTTACTTCCGCACCACTACATCCCGAAATATCGATTATCGCGAGGGGTCTTGGAACGGAACCCTCGCGATAATCAGGGGATCGCTGTATCTGGAAGATAAGCTGTAGTGATTAATTTGGAAGAAAGTTGAAACTAAAAGGTGGTAGACCTAGGTGATAAAAATAGGAAGGAGGCAGCATTAGAATAAAAATAGATACACCTAGAAGAATATATTATATATATACAGGGAAATATATGTTTAAGAATAGCTCTGATGTTGGAATGAAATCAAGGTTTTTGAACTGCTTGTCTGCTAACCATAAAATGGATTATGATTAGATGAACTCAGAGAAGGATAAGAGAGTGCAAGAGGAAGTAGAAAGGGAGAGAGAGAAGGGAAATAAGAAAGAGGTAGAGGGGAAGAAAGAAGGTAGATGGGAGATAGATGGAGGAGAGAATAGAAGGAAAGCAGACGGGAGATAAAAGTATAAAAGGAGCTAATTTTTGGTATCTTGGGCAGAAATATAGATGTTTTGATACTATGCATGGATGTTCATGTAGGTTTGGGAGGGGAGAAATCTATTATTTCTACTTCAAAATAAGCTCAAGAGGTGCATATACATTTCATGTAAACAACTTTTAAAGTAAATGTGAAGGTAAGAAGCAGCATAGCTCAGCCTCCCATCCCATCCCCTTTCCTCAATCCCCCCAAAATTCCAAACCTCACCCTGAGGAACAGAGGCCTGGCTCTGCAGCAGAGCAGCAGCTGGGTTGTTCTGGCTCAAAGTAGGCACTAGAGTTGGGGTCTGTGGTCTGGAAGGAGGCACTGGTACTGACATGGTCACAGATGAAGGAGGCATCGGGATAGGCACAGGGAGAGACACTGAGGCAGGGAGCGTGGTGGGCTGCAAAGGCCCTGGCAATACTGGGCCTGTGTGTGGTACAGGAGCTAGAGCAGGTGTCAATGGTTCCGGAAGCACAGGAGTTATCGGTCTCTGTAGAGGGGTTGTGGGTCGAGGGTTGTTCACCAGAACTACTGTTCTATTTTCTGGTTTGGGAATTGGCTGTAACATCCTGAAAGAGATGACATAGAGCAATGGATATTACCTTTCTTCTGCTATGCAATTAAAAGAAGAAAAATCATGGCTAAGAACTGTCTGTTGGAGACAGTTCCGGAGATGGAGAGATATAATAGTCCCCCCATCAGACAGTTCTCAGCCAAGATGATTGAATAATATTTATTCTAGCCAAGGTAGTACTCAGAATTCAAAATGAGGATAATGAATGCACAGCACCTTAAATAACAGCACCTATTCTGCTGCATAATTGCCACTAAAATAATCCCAATATTAACATTCCTTTAGGTCAGCAAACCCAAAACCTTCGGAGGTGGCAAATTTATGTCTGAAGAGAAAAGTCTATGTTACAATGAAGCCTTTTGAGAAAAGAGAATTGCAAGTACCTGTTCACTTTCATTTTGACTGGCTTGGGTCTGGGAGGTGGGTCTGGAGACTCAGCAATCTCTTCAATCATTTTCCTTGTCACCTTCCATTTGGGCAGGAATGTGTCTGTTTCGTAACGGGACACAGAACCTTCCAAGTTGATCAGATCAAAAATGCCCAAGTCCACATTCTGTAAGAGGTTAAGATTCACATGCAACAAAATCAGGATGCTTTATGCTAGTTTTGCATCCCATACACCTTGTCTCAAAAGAAGCATCTCGCCTGTCCACTTAGATACTCCCCCAAATGGAGTAATTCCACCCTTCCAAAAGATCAGAAGAGGCACCTGCCTTGAAAGGGTCATAATCCAGAGCATGCAAGACAAGGGAGGCGGTGTTGAAGCAGATGCCCTCCGTGATAAATGGCGAGTGGATCGGGCGCGGGTCAAAAAGATTGGGGTGATTGCAAACCTTCCGGAGTTGCATCAGGATGTTGATGACACTCATAAAGTGCCCTGTGGCCAACGTCTCCTTGGTGCTGAAAGGGTGACAGTCACATTAATCAGCTATGCCCGCAGGGGTCAAGAAACAAAATACAGTGGTACCTCAAGATACGAACCGCTCGTCTTACGAACAACTCGTGATACGAACCCGGGGTTCAGAAAAATTTTGCCTCTTCTTACGAACTGGAGTTCGGAGACTGCTGGGAAGCCGCGCGGCTGTTTTAAAAGGTGACAGCCGGGCGGCGGGGCTTCCCAGAAGCCTCCCGAACGCCGGTTCGTAACTCGAACAAAGTTCGTAAGAAGAGGCAAAATTTTTCTGAACCCTGGGTTCAGTTCGGGAGGTTGCTGGGAAGCCCCCCAGCCCGGCTGTCACCTTTTAAAACAGCCGTGCGGCTTCCCAGCTGTCTCCCGAAGCCGAACGCGGAAGTTCAGCTTTGGCGTTCGGCTTCAGGAGACAGCTGGGAAGCGGCGCGGGTGTTTTAAAAGGTCGCAGCCAGCCTGGGGGGCTTCCCAGCACCCCCCCGAACCCCGAACCCAGGTTCGGGGGGGTGCTGGGAAGTCCCCCAGGCCGGCTGTCACCTTTTAAAACACCCGCGCCGCTTCCCAGCAGTCGCCGAAAGCCGTTTTTTTTGCGGGGGGGGGGGGGGGTTTGTTGCACGGATTAATTGACTTTACATTGTTTCCTATGGGAAACAATGTTTCGTCTTACGAACCTTTCGTCTTACGAACCTCCTCCTTGCACCAATTAAGTTCGTATCATGAGGTATTACTGTAATCTATTTCAAAAATCATAAATATTGCTGTGGCTGGAAACAAAAGCTAGAGAAACCAATATGGTCTAACTGTTCTGCGAGGACCACACTTCCTCACAAAATCCAAGAAGCCTAGTATGAAAAAGTTTTTCTTCTGTCACTTCTAAACTAGCTTTTTATACTCACGCAGCCTGGGCCATGAAGTCATCATAAAGATAACGCTGGCGCTTGGAAAGACGGCATTTGATGACATGCTCATATTTCTTTGGCATTTGCTTTTCTACATCCACTTTTACTCTTCGCAAGAGGAAGGGACGCAGCACCTGTTGTGATGATGGCAAAGAAGAACACGTTTTGTTCCGGATGTTTTCCTATCTGGTGAAGTCAATCTCTGTCCCATGTCAAAAGTCACCTGCAAGGGGTCCTCCTTTCCTTCCACCATACTCACCTTGTGCAGTCTTTTGACTAAATTCTCATTGTACTCCTGACTGCCTTCAATCATGCCCGTCAGGGGGTTGGAAAACCACTCCTTGAACTCACGGTGTGACTGGAAAACGTGTGGCATCAGAAAGTGCATGAGAGACCACAACTCCATTAAGCTGTTCTGGAGAGGCGTCCCAGTCAGCAGTAGCCGCCTCTGGCTAGAACACAAACAAGACACAAACTTGAATACTTCTGGAACAAAAGGTGTTTCTATTCAATGCTGAGGAAAACACAGCATCGCTCGTCACCTGTTGAAGTTGAGCAAAGACTGCCAGCGTTGGGATTTGAAGTTCTTGATGTTCTGAGCTTCATCCAAGATCAGATATTTCCAATTCTTGCGTCGAAAGGCCTGGTGATCCTGCAGCACCAACTTGTAGGAGGTGATACAGATATGGAAGGCATTGGGCTTGGTCCAACCCTAAATGGAGACAGTGAAGGAATTACAACAGGGCTAGTAAGAGAGTTTCTTTATTAACTGCCTTATACCCTTTTTCTATAGAAACATTTAAGCAAAATTGCTTCTCAAGTCAATGATCTAAAAAGCAGGATGTGCGTTCTTAAGTCCATCACTGTAATATAACTTTCTCTACATGTCTTACCCACAAGATCAAGTGTGGTTGCTGTTTCTAGAACTGTGATACATGGTTCTGAGATGGCACAGATATCAATGTCCAACCCCTTGCAAGTATTTTTGTAGCTTTAATTACCAGGAAACAGCATTAATGTGAACATTTCCTATTTACCCTACATTTAGCATCCTTACCAATGCTAGACACTAGGCACACAAAGTGATAAAGAAAAAGGCAATCTTCTTATGCATAACTGAAGATTTGGAAGGTTCAAAACCAGCTGCGAGTGCATGAAAACGCTCACCTGTCGCTTCAGCTTACGCTCCTTCTGTGCCCCATAATATGTTAAAATCTTGAAACTTGGGCACCAGCGCTTGATTTCCATCTCCCAGTTGAGCATCACACTGGTAGGAACGATGATCAAGTGAGGACCCCAACTGCCTGCAGGAGAAAACAAACATTGTACCTGGAAATGTTTATGTCTTTAAAGACAAAGTTCTTTATCTTTACCTTCACCTAATTCCCCAGCCATACATCCCCTGTGTACCACAAAGAGGACAATACCATCGCAAGCAGAGCAGATGGGGGGAAAATATTGAATCTTCTACCCAGCTATATTATCAAGGGTCGTCCAAGTGGGCTCTTTCAGGCTGCCAGATGAATAATCCTGCAGTGGGTCTGATTAGTGCTAGGTTCCATTTCAGTATCTATAAGCAATTTTGTAGCATTTTAAGGTTACTTTGACTCATGCTGGGTTTTGAGTCAATTCAAAGCATACCATATACTTGAGTTAGTCATAATTCCACCAAGCAATGTTCTTTTGAATTAATCCCATGTATTCATCTCCTAAAAAAGCCAATAAGGTTTTGGGAACTATTTAAACCAAGCTCATTCTCCCCCCTGATTTTTAAGGACCACTAAGGACTCTATCATGCTACGTTGCCACTGTGGTCATTCATCCTTTTTTAAAGAGGGAATTCCCCATCCACTAAAAAGAGCCACTGAGGAAGACCTACCTAAGAAAACAGGACCATCCATCTCACAAGAAATAACCTCAGGTGATATACAGCAAAATAAACACATACCCACAGAATCCTCGACTTAGGACCATTATTGAGCTCAACATTTCTGTTCTTCAGTTACAGTTCGGAAGTCAGAATCACCCCAGTGACACTGTTGTTAAATGAATCTGCTTTCCCAACTGACTTTTGTTGTCAGGAGGTCACAAAAGGCTATCAAATGATCCTGGGACAGTTCAACCATCATAAACAAAAAGCGGCCATGTATCTAAATTTTGATCATGTGAATATGGGGATGTAGTGGATATGTGAAAAATTGTCATAAATCACCTTTTCAGTGCCATGGTAACTTTAAACAGTCACTAAATGAACTGTTGTAAAGTTGAGGACTATCTTTATACCATAAATATATCAAAACAAATCATAGTAAAACATTTTTAAAAAGAATTCCACTCCCCTGAGATAGCAAGAAAGTTATCTCAAAATCTCACTGGACCATTGAAACCTGTAGGCCTCCCAATTTCACATGCCTGATTGCTCCAAGACTTACTGGATTAAAATAAATGTCGTTTGGATTTAACTGGATTTGGCATGGAGAACCATTCACTTTGATCACCCTGATGGACGGGTGTATACTGAGAACGATTGGGCTGATTGTGTACAGGCAACTGTCAGCATCTCCTATTTCTTGGCAGTTTTTGGTACCATCAACCATAGCCTTTTTGTCGTAGTAGCTGAGGGAGCTGTAGACTTCATGTACTGCTTTGCAGAGGTTTGCTTATATTTCACCAAGTACTACCATCGTGATACTGGGATGCTTTGACCTACAGGGATTGTCCCACTAGATTCTACAGATCTGTCTTTGTAATGGTGTTGTTGTAATATATTAAGCCACTGGGAAGGATCAATTGCAGGTACAGAGCAACTAGCTTAGCTACTCTATCCTACCAAAAGTGCCAGTGGACATTAGTATCCCATATGACTTAGCATAACATTATAGTTGTGACTTTTTTCTTATGTGAAATCCATCTCCGCCCCCTGATTTTCTTCTTGCCCAAACAATCAGGGCTCTCTTGGAATTATCTGCCCACCTTTTTCACAGGCCAGATGCGCCAGCAAGGAAATTGTCTGGATGGTTTTACCAAGACCCATCTCATCAGCCAGGATACCGTTGAGCTTCTTCTCATACATGGTAACCAGCCAATCGAGGCCAATGTGCTGGTATTCTCGCAGCGTGCCACGCAACAAATAGGGGATTGGTGTCTTAACCTGCAAGGGAGAATGGTAATATAACGTCTGTTTTATTTTGCTCCCTGTCTAATTGGATGAACCCAGAAATGACTCACCTGTGTGGTTGCCAAGGTATAGCCTTTCGGCTGCAAGCTCTCGGCTGCTGCTGCAATGTCTGTGATCTCTTTTTTTGGCCCTGGGGCTGGAGTTGAATCATTGTCTACCTCGCCACCTTTATCATCATCCTGCTTCAATAGGTACTCAACGCCAAAATCTTCCTCCTGGGTTACTGAAGCTTCCCTCCTTTCCTCTTCAAGTGCATCTTCTACTTCACTTTCCTCTTGCTCACTTTCTTCATCGTCTTCTGTGGAATCCAGAGGCAAAATCAGCAACATCAGGACTACATAATCCCATTAACCAAATATGCTTCAGACCTTGGGCCAAGCACTTTTCAATCAATAGTTTACAATGGCTTAGAACTATATACTGCTTTTCTATGTAAGAAATAACTCATCACAGTTCATGATTTTCATTAAGATGAATCCAATACATTGTTTTTAGACCAGCAATGTTGCAAGGTATCAATTTGGAGAAATAGATTGAAATGTCCAAACAGTTCAAAAATCCATTCAGCTTTGATATCATGCAAAAACATTTCACTTATAATAGGATGGCAAAATATTTCCCACCAAAATGTACAACTTCAATTCTAACAAGCATTGATTATAGCAAGGTGCTATCCATTGTTCAACCCCGAAATATAGGAATCAGTATAGCCATGTATTTACGGCTCCGTTCCTTCCATACCTGAGTGGCTACTGCTGTTCTCCTCCTCTGATTCCTCCTCGTACTCCAATGCCTCCGATGAAGTGTCTGATGCTTCCACTTCAAAGTCTGAAGCATAAGCATCAGAGTACTTCTCAAGCAACTCCTCTATGGGCATTGCACCTATGAAGTCCGAAAGAAAACTTGTGTTAGGGCCAATGGAACCTAAAGGAGTTTGATTTCTCTGACTTCGTCTGCTGCTTTACTTATATTGAAGTTATCTTCCCTTTCTGAAGAGGGAAAGCTTTGAAATGATGTATCAACCACAACTAGAGGCTGTGTCTTCACCCTACCAAACTCTAATTTAGTAGATTCAGGTTTCCTGTTCCTTTGATACCCCCTACCATTTGTTAAAGTTAGCCAATTTCTAAACTTTAGTCAGTAAAGTCATTTCCCTCTTGTTTCCAAAAATAGATAAAAGGGGGGGAAAGTCAACTCAATAAAGTTAACGTTTGTGACAACACTTTTTTTGTGGAAGTAGTAATATCCCAAGACATACAGTATTGTATTGGTGCTTAATCTGACCCTTGTTGCTTCAATAAATTCTAGGAATTATGGTTCATAGGTCCAGCAAACATTCAGAAACACAATTCACTAATTATTGTCCTGAAGGATCATGATATTCAACTCCTAATCCCCATTTGCTATCCCAAGCTACAATCTCTGTTCGAACCTTCCGTGGCCAGATCATCCAATTCTTTGCTGTGATCTATATTTCCTTCCAGCTTTTCTTCAGCATCTATCGTTTCCTCTTCATCTTCAGCTGGGAGAGAAAGGATTACCTATGTTACTGGATTATAATCCTAACCTCATCCCAATTCTCATTACAGTACATTCAGTCAACACACGACCCCAAATAGCATGCTTACCTTCTTCTTCATTGGCCGTAAACTCCTCATCTTCTTCATCAGGTTTCCAAGGTTTCTTATTCCTCTGAGTGACAGGTTTAGGTTTCTCCTGCTGAGTAGAAGGGAGTAGGATTCAAGAGATAGACAGGAAGCTCTCCATTGCACATGGGCATATGACAGTAGGACAGAATATTAAAATTTAAAGAGATCTTGATTTTTTAAAAAAAACTTTTATTTTAAGTTGCATAAGTAATTGTTGCTTCATGACAAATATCAATACCAATTAAATAGCAATAGCACTTTAGAATTATTTACTGTTTTACAACCATCTCTAAAGAGTTTAGAGAGTCAGCACATTGCTCCCTGGAATCTGGGTTTTACCAACTTTGGAAGGATGGAGCAATTTTAATTTTACCAACCTCGGAAAGATGGAAGGCTGAGTTAACCCTGAGCCGGTGAGAATCAAACTGCTGGCAATCATCAGAATTAGCTGGCAATACTGCATTCTCACTACTGTGCCAGCAGGGTGCAGTATGATTTTAAAAAATGAGAGGTTGGATTCTTTTAATCAAAGCCTATAAATACAAAGCGCCTTACTTCCCCAGCTCAAGATTTGACTTGAAGGATACCTTAAGTTTCTCAGAGGTCTGACTTTCCTCGTGATCATCTTCCTCTTCACTCTCACCCTCTTCTTCCGCATCATTATCAGAACTGGAGGCAGAAGGAGATACACTGAAGGAATTTTCTAAGAATTGGGGTGGCAATGTCTGGAGTAGCTCCTCTAAGGGCAGCTCACTTTCCTGCTTTAGCAGCTCAATCTCCCGCATCTGTGTTTCTGAATCATTCCCTTCCTGTTTTTCCTCAACTTCAATTGTCTCCTCGTCATCCGATTCTTCATGGGGTTGGAAATCCCCATCTGCCAGAGAAAAAGGATGAACTGCAATGCCTTTCCAATCACAAAACCAACTCTAATTTGGGGATCAAGAATGGTCATTAAAATCCCACACCCCATCCCTGGGAAGCAAAAAAATTTAAATGGGAAGGTTGTGGTTTGAGATAGAAGCCATATTAAGCGGGTCAGGAATTGGCAAACTCAAAGAACTGACCTTCATCTTCCATGAGCTGAGCAGGAGGAGCTGGACTAGAAGCAGTAGAGCCAGCATGGGAGCCACTGGTTTTGCTGGGAACTGGAAGAGTCTCATTGAGGCTTTGGGATAGCAAGTCCGAATATTTCTCTGTCTGGCCCACTATAAAATCCAACTGCAGATCCAGTGCTTTTTTCCGCTTTTCCTCCAGACGTGACTGCTGCTTGAATTGCACAACCTGCACAAATTTATTTATTTATTAAGTTTATACGCTTCCCATCTTGTGCAGACCAATCTGCATCTTCAGCAGAATATTATTAGGTATAATAGCAGCCATCCTATCCTCTGCAACCATGAGAATACAAAAACAGTCTTGATTTTTTTCTCACAGTTCAAAAGTGTTTTGCTAATAAGAGATAGCCATTTGTCCAGAATCTTATAAGGTCTTCAAGCAGGGGATAGGACTAGAAGACCTAGAAGATCCCTTCCAGAATTGTTATTATATTAATTAGATTTTTAAAAATAAAAATGAATCCAATAACCTTAGGACAACATCTCCAGATATATAACAGTAGATCAGTGTGGTTTTGAACTTGGACTGAGACTATAAACCTATTGAATAATGGGAACTTACTGAGTGGCTGTCCCCCAATTCAGCCTGTCTCATATGGAGTTGGTCGGGGATAAAAATGAGGAGAAATCCCTACATGCACTGCATGGAGTTTTTGGAGGGATGGTGGGATATAGCTATAATAATAAGCAAAAGTAACACTAAGATTAGATTAGATTAGATTTATTGGATTTATATGCCGCCCCTCTCCGCAAACTCGGGGCGGCTCACAACAACAATAAAACAGTACATAATAACAAATGCAATGCCCACCAATCTAATTACAGTTTAAAATTAATAAATTTATAAAACAATCCCAATGTATATAAAAACAGACACACAGTCAATCAATCAATGGCAAAACAACATGGGCAAGGGGGAGATGTTTAGTTCCCCCATGCCTGACGGCAGAGGTGGGTCTTAAGGAGTTTACGAAAGGCAGGGAGGGTGGGGGCAATCCTAATCTCAGGGGGGAGCTGGTTCCAGAGGGTCGGGGCCCCCACAGAGAAGGCTCTTCCCCTGGGTCCCGCCAGACGGCATTGTTTGGTCGACGGGACCCGGAGAAGGCCGACTCTATGGGACCTAACCGGTCGCTGGGATTCGTGCGGCAGGAGGCGGTCCCGAAGATATTCTGGTCCGGTGCCATGAAGGGCTTTATAGGTCATAACCAACACTTTGAATTGTGACCGGAAACTGATCGGCAACCAATGCAGACTGCGGAGTGTTGGAGTGATATGGGCATACTTAGAGACGCCCATAATTGCTCTCGCAGCTGCATTCTGCATGATCTGAAGTTTCCGAACACTTTTCAAAGGTAGCCCCATGTAGAGAGCGTTACAGTAGTCGAGCCTCGAGGTGATGAGGGCATGAGTGACTGTGAGCAATGACTCCCGGTCCAAATAGGGCCGCAACTGTCGCACCAGGCGAACCTGGGCAAACGCCCCCCTCGCCACAGCTGAAAGATGTTTCTCTAATGAGAGCTGTGGATCGAGGAGGACGCCCAAGTTGCAGACCCTCTCTGAGGGGGTCAATAATTCCCCCCCCAGGGTAATGGACGGACAGATAGAATTGTCCTTGGGAGGCAAAACCCACAGCCACTCCGTCTTGTCTGGGTTGAGTTTGAGTTTGTTGACACCCATCCAGGCCCCAACAGCCTCCAGGCACCGGCACATCACTTCCACTGCTTCGTTGACTGGACATGGGGTGGAGATGTACAACTGGGTATCATCAGCATATTGATGATACCTCACCCCATGCCCTTGGATGAAATAAAGGAATAAAGGATCAAATATTTTATGCATATATTTTAACACTGTTGATTAAACACATAAAATAAGAATAAATTTAATATGACAATGGGCTGGCATGGACTTTCCTATGTATTTAGGCTATTAAGATGCACACACACTGGACAATGGTTTCACACACCTTCTCAACATTGCTCCAGAACTGCTTGACCTCTTTGGCAATGGAAGAAGCAATGCGGCGCAACTTGGCTTGCTCCTCACGTTTGGCTCTTTCTTCTTTCTGCTTCTGTTCCTCGTGATGTCTGATCACCATTCGCACAACCTGTATGCCACAGAGGAGAAAGACAGCAGGTCCAAATGACCAAAATCCACCATACGTGGCCATGTTTTCCATCTTATCCTAGATCAGATTTTAGGAAAGATTAATTTGCTGGAAGTTTTGTGGAGGGAAATCTTATAGCCATACATTGCAGTACCCAGTTGAAATAGCACCAATTATGTCACTTAGCTGCTAGATTATACAAAATGCCAGAAATCCCACAGCAGCCATGCAACAGTTAAGAAGCATTACATTACATGGTATTTACTTCTAAAAAGTTGGGGATGGATGAATAAATGGATGCAAACCACGTGAAAAAGTCTGGAGAACCCACCTTCCTGGCAACACCCCTCTTCCAGCGACGTTCTTGAGTGAAGTCAGCAGAGAGCCACTGCATTTCCTCACAAAGATAATCCCAGTGCACTTTGGGCCTAACTGGCTCAGGCACCTTTGAAAGCCTTTTCATAGACCAGAATCCTTCCTTTTTCATTTCTGCAATGCGATTCTCAATTTCTGCTTCCTAAAAAAGAATATCCAAATCAGATAGTTTGTTCACATACTTCCGGAAAGGCTCCGGGCTACTCTTACTATCTTAAGATTGTAGCTGCCTAACAGAAAGATGACTAAAATGGCCCAATGATTTGGACAAGAACTTACATGCTTTGCCTGCTCTGCAATCTCTGCGTGGGTCTTGTCCCACATGCTCGCAGGATCAGGGGAGATATATATCCCAGATGATACTGGGGTTCTGTTCTGCAACCTGGGACCATCAAAACCTAGGTGACTGTCCAAAGAGGAGTCGTGGGTGAGATGTGATGGTGAGATGCTCCCACTTGAGTCAGGTGAACCTGAAGAGGCTGGAGACACTGGGTTGCTGCCTGTCATTTTATCTGATGTAGTCTGAAGCACGTAATGTAATATGGGAGGAAGGAGAAATCAACAGCAAGGATTATTACAGTGCCTTCAATCATTAAAATATAGTTAACTCTAGAAATAAGTTTAGTGAAGTCTCAGAGAAGAACTTCCTTTGGTTTGTCACAAAGCTGCTCCCTGCAATGTATCTCACATTATTTTAACAACACTGAAAATCCATAAACAGATTTGGCTAATCCAGAGAGATTTGCACATGAGTGTTTCTCACCTCCAACTCTATCTGTGCGTGCAGCATGTGGTGTTGTTGTTGTGGAGGATTGGTCTGCATTTTAATTCGCTCTTGGTCTTTGCCTCTTGTTCCAACAGTTTCAGTTGTGGTTGTAGTGCTGGCGTCCTGTTCAAGTGCATGCTGCAAACCGGCCTCATTCTGGTCAGCCAGCCACTGGGACGAGCCGTCCAGCTCCTGGGTTCCTTGGCAGCCCAGCCTGCGCTCGGGACTGCCTGACTCAGAATTAGCTGAAGAAATTCATGAACAGAAATCAGCATTTAACAATCTTTCAAACCTGATGCACATACCAGAAAGGTTTCTTGAAAAAAGTACAATTAACCAGTGAAGACAAAACAATTTGACTTCTGCTAAATAGCATTTAATATAGTAATTGGAAAATTAAAGAGGAAAAGGTCTTGAAAGGGGAATGCACTCTCTCTGTAAGGTCAACTTCATTGTTTGGGAATTATACTAAAATTTGAGAAAGTTTTTCTCCCAAAATACATTGGTACTTCTCTTTCAGTTTTTATAAACAGAAGAATTTAAAAATCTGTATTTTTAAAAAAATTATTTCGGCTGCCTGCATAGCTCTCTGAACATATGACTGCTTCAAAATCAATGCTTATTATTACTATGTTGTTGCATACCATGAAAATTGTAATACGTTTTGTTTTATAGCTCACCACTTTCTCATCTCTCTATCTTTGCAAAACAATAGAATATATGTAGTTCTTGACTTGTGACAACTGTGACCAGAACTCCTGTTGCTAAGCAGCGTATTTTCCTCCCTAAAAGAGGCTGATAATTAGGGTTCATCTTATACTATGAATGTAGCTCCCCCCTCATCCCTAACTAGCTGCTAAAGTTCTTTCCCAGCTCTTACCTTGCAGGCTCTTTCATTGTTTCTCTTGGCGAACAAAGTTTTCCAAGCCGTAAGTCTTTGCAGCCCTAACCAGGTGCTAACAATGTTCCCAGCTCTTACCAGCTTGCAAACTTTTTCATTGTTACTGTCTGCCAAGAATGTATTCCAAACCCTATCTTTGACTTTTTCCCCATTCTCTATTAGCTCCAAATGTTTCTTTCCAGCCCTAACCAGGTGCTAACAAGGTACCCAAGCTCTTTCATTGTTACTCTCTTTGAAGAACGTTTCCCAAACCCTTACTTTGTATGGGGTTTTTTCATTGCTTTACTTGCTGCAGATATTTCTTTCCAGCCCTAGCCAGGTGCTATTAATGTACCCAAGCTCTTTCACTGTCACTCTCTGCCAATAATGTTTTCCAAGCCTAAGTCTTTGCAGGTTTTCCCCCATTGGTCTAACTTGCTCCAAATGTTTCTTTCCAGCTGTTCCTAGCTCTTACCCACTTGCAAGCTCTTTCATTGTTACTCACTACAAAGAAGAATGTTTTCCAAGCCCTAAGTCTTTGCAGGATTTTTCCCATTACAGTACTCTACTTGTTCAGACTGTTTCTTTCCAGGTGCTAATGATGTTCCCAGCTCTTACTGGCTTGCAAGCTCTTTCATTGTAACTCTCTCAGAATAAAAAAAAATTAAGCTCTTAACCAGGGAATAAAATAATGTGTTAATGCTGATCTGACTAAGGTCGCTAGCCAGATGAATACCTGGAAAGCAGATTCTTTTCCCCATTTTCCTCCCCAAAAACTAAGGTGCATCTTATACTCTGAAAAATAGGGTAATATAGTCATTAAGTGAACTGCACCTGATTTTACAACCTTTTTGGCCACAGTTGTTAACCAATCCAGCATTCCTCATTGTGCCTCTTGGAAGCACACTGGGAAGATGGTTGCAAATGACAATCATATGACGTGGTTGCAAGTATGAGGACTTGTCATAAATTACTTTTTTCACCACTGCGATAACTTTGAATAGTTGTTAAATGGTCATCAGTTGAGAACTGCTTATATGTTGTTATTTGAAATGTAACCGCAATATAATGAAACACAAAAAGAGAATTTTGATCGCATATTAAAATTGGTATCTTTTTTCCAATAGAAATTTCCACAGAAATTGTCTGTTTCCCCATTATGAGGAAATATACACCTTCAAACTTCAGGGTACTTACAATATGTCAAAGTGTATGTTAATTAAGATCAAATATATTCCTACATTTTGACTGCAATAGTTTCTAGTATACTCTTCTGCATATTACAGCAAACAAAATCTAATACACATAGCCCTCAATTTACAACTGTAATGGAGCTCTGAATTTGTCATACGTCGTATTACAATTTTGCGGGACCCACATGAGCAACTTGATTTCATAATATTTTTGCAAGGTTTAAGCAATCTCAGCAGTTATAAAGCAATCCTATTGTCTGTAAAGGACTTTTTTTGGTCAGAAATTATATTGGTTTCCTGCAAAAACGTTGAAACTAGCAATCATGTCTGTAGGACATTGCAAACAATTGTAAATGTGAGCTCCTTACTAGGCACTCAAGCAGCAATCATGTGACAATAGAAAGAGGGAGGGTGGCCATCAGAAATTTGAATGTGGTTCGTACTTTTTTGGAGGGGATGTCATAACTTTCAATGGTCATTAAGTGATCAGCTATAAATTGAGGACTTATCCTGTATGAAAAACAGAAAAACTGCATCCAACTTTATTTTTAGGAAGATATGGTAAGTACTTCCTTAGAATGTTTATACAAATACTGTTTCCATGTTTATTATACACACAGACACACATAAACAAATAAAATTCAACTGTACCTGTTTGAGCTGAGAATTCCACTTGCTTTTCAGACTGTACTTCCAGGGTTTCGCTTTCCAGGGGAAGACTACTCCTGAAAAGAAAAGGTCAATCCAGGGCGGAGAACGCTATGTTTTACAAACATTTATTCATTTTGCTTGAGCTTTGCTTTCTATTTTTTAATTCTCTTTGAAGCAAAAGGCTATCCTGTTTCTCCATGACTATAATGCAGACAGCACAGGAATAGCTTGGCTACAGGTTATGATGGAGACGTTTAATGTAAGCACCAGCTACCAAATCCAAGCCTATGTGAAAAGGCAAGAACCTGTTTGAGATGCTACTAAATGTTCCACAGACAATTTTCTTCCTTTTTGAAAGATTTTAGTTAGCATCCACTTAGTCATTAGTCCCAGATGATCAAAATTACCAATTTTCTCAAGGTCAATTTTTATTCTCATTCCATTCCCTTTGTTCCTGAAGTGTAATACTCTGTTACTTATATCATGATCTTGACCTTTCATCTTTCTCTATTTCTTTGACAAATATATAAATCCTCTCAACCTGAAGCTTGCTCTTAAACTGCACCATTTCCTATGCATTCTCTGCTTTTCCCCTAATACTTAAAACAACTCAGTATCCCTAAACAAACTGCATAATTTCTTTCACCAGTTACCTTGAAAATTTCTGACCTTTCTTTGACCTTGCTAACTCCATATCCTGCTTCAGTAATTCAGCCAGACTTTGTCCACCCACTTGCAAACCTGGTACTCTCTCATTTGTTACCTGCTGTGCCATTGTTAACACTCTTCTTTCAACCTGTCCCAAAATGGAACTCACCTTACGGGAGCCAGTTGCAGGACTATATGGTTCCTCAGATAACTTCCTCCCTTTTATGTGCAAACCAATTGGGCCTTCGCCCCACATAGCGAGTCGCATTGCATTGTATCTCCTGATTGCTATTCCCATCACTCCATCCCTCCAATCTTTTAGTTCTTTTTTCCTTGTAAACAAACCAGGACTTTGCCGTTCAGTCGTCAGGCTAGGACGGACTTCCTCAGGAACCTTGTGATCTGTTACCACCACTCTAGAACCTGGTGGTCTTGGACTCAAGATCTCATTTAACCAATGCACATTGGTAGACTTGCCTGTAAGCTGAAACATCCTTCTTCTCATCCCCAAATTTAATGGATCAAGCCTCCGTGCTGCCGATTTTGTTACCCTCTCACCCATCACCATCAAGTCAATTCTTTCTTTTATTTCTTCCCGAAGTGACTTTGAAATACGTCCATGTCCTGGCCCTATGCCTGCAGTCCATCCAGAACTTTCTTGTGCAGCTTTATAATCTCTTGTCAATGGCCTACCAAGCCATGCTGTTGGCAGTTGCTTTAATTGATGCCATTGTACTTCTTTGGCACTAATCTCTCGTATCTTTTCCTTCATCATTTCCTGTTCCTGCCAGGGTAGCTCTACCTGTTCTATTGCAGGCTTTTTCCCAATCTCCTCTAACTCAGGCCGTTGAATTTTCTTCTCTGCCTCTGACAAACAAGACATTCCTTCCCGTCCAAGTCGGTAACCCATGAAGACCATTGCTTTATGATGTGATCTTGTGCCTACTCCAAAACGCCCCTGTTCAGCTGATCGCGTCTCCCTTTGTTCTAATATCCTCTTGTCCATCTGCCTAGGATATTGTTTTGTTAGTCTCTTTCCAGCAGGCTTCCTTAAACCAGTGACAGTTAATCCTGGAACTACATGTGCCAACACTCCATCATAGCCTCCTGCTGACCGAATAGTCCTATGCGGTGTTACTTTAATTGGTCCTTGTCTTAGCCCTGCCAAGCCTATAATTATTTTACCTTTCACTTTGTGACTTTGTTCTTCACCCAATTTATCTAATACTTCAGTGAGCCTTATCTTTCTTTCTAATAATCCTAGTTGACCTAAATTTAAATCTCTTTCCTGCCCAATTTTTACCAATTCTGCAATAAGTTCGCGGCTTAGTTTATCTTCTTGCTTATATGATCTGGATATCCCTGGATATTCTCTGGAGGCCACCCTTTCTGTCTCTTGAGTTGGTCTTTCCAATTCTGGACTCCAGACTAAAATCTTTTCTTGGGATGGTAATTTACCCTCCGCAGCATCTATGACAGCAATCTCTGCCTTTTCCTGAGATAGTCTCAGGCTTGTCATCATTTCAATCTGATTAATTGTTAATGCCATCTCTAATTCTCCAGTTTCTTCTTTATCAATCATGCCAGCTGAAGCCAATTGTTCGCCTTCCCTCTCTTCTACTTGCTCTTCTGCCATTTGTTCTGGTTGTATCAAATCTTCACCTTTCTCTTCAATCATTTCTGATTCAGTCTTTTCTTTACTTCTCTCATCCTGAATTTGCAGAGGTATTTCTTCTATTTCTGTCAGAGGCATTTCTTCCTGTATTCTCTCTGGTGCTTCTGTTACTTCTCCTACCTCTTTCTCTGCAATAAATTCTTCCATAGTCTCTGATTTTACCCTTAGTGCCATGTCCTCCTCTCTCATCTGTGTTTTACTAATGTCCACCAAATTTTCATCCTTAACTTCAACTTCAACTACTGCTACAGCCCCCTTCTCTGCTTCCATGGTGACTAAATTTTTCTCACCCATCACTTCACTTGTCTCCACCAAATCCTCAATTTTATCTTCAACTGGTATAATCACTTCTGTAGTTATTTTCCCAATTCTAGCCTCCTCTGCCTTTACATATGGTGGGATATCCTCCTCTTCAATCTCACTTGATTCTTGCAAATATTCTGCTTCAGCTTCAACCACTTGTAATGTCACAGCACTTACTTTTTGTTCTCCCACTGGTTGCTCACTTTCTCCCTGACTTCCCTCAATTAACTTCTTATCCTTTGTTTGATCCAGTGTTGCTGCAGAATCTTTCTTTTCAGCTCCAGCTTCTACCTCCAGCTGATCAACCTCCATCTCTAGTGCTTTCCCAGCCTCTTCAAGATGTACTTGATTTGCTTCTAACAGCTTGGCTTCTTTGTCAGCCATTTCTCCAGGTTCCTGGAGATTTTCCAATGCCTCCTTGGTTTCTACTAATGTCTCTGTTTCACCTTCAATTAAAATCTCTTTTTCAGTCCCTCCCTCTGAGTCCTTCTGGTCTAAAGCTAATACTTCAGCTGTCTCCAATGCTATGTCTTCCCTATCAGCCTTTCCTTCAGTATCTGCACGAACTTCTTTCTCCTTCTGATCCTGATTTGCCAAATCAACTTCTTCATCCATTTCTAGAATTTTATCTTCAACAATCCTGCTTTCTTCTTGCTCCTTTATCTTCCCCTGATCTATCCCATTCTGATCTACTCCTCCCAATTCCTCAGATTCTGCATTACTTTTCAGCTCCCCGAGACTTGATTTCCCCCCCATTTTTACTTCCTCAGACTCTGGTTCTACCATTCCCTCAGTGTAATTTTGGTCCTCACCTGACACCACTTCTCCTTCATTAACTCTTCTTTGAATTAATTCACCCTCATCCCCCAAAATTTCCTGATCCTGCCCTTCTAAGTCAACTGCCTCTGGAGGTACGGGTTCTGCCCCCTCATCCACTTCATTTCTCCCAACCATGGACTCTTGATCCAGCCCTTCATTTCCAGCACTATCAGGTTGGTCTTTTTTATGTTCTTCCTCTGACTCCATGTTTCACTCTTCTCCTTCTCTCTTTAGTTACCTCAGCTTCTTACAAGCCCTTCCACTCGAATTGATGACATGCAAGTAAATAAGAGTTTATCTGCTCCAGCCCAGGCCTTTTATTCAACTGTTTATCCCAAGCTACCTCACTCTTCAGTGCACTTAAACCTCCGCCCACCCCCACCCCGCAACGCCTTGAGACACCTTTGCAATCACTCTGGCCTGGGGGAGGGGGGGAAAAAACCCTGAAGTTCTCCAAACCTGCACTCCCTCTCCTCTCTGACCACCTTCCCTGAACACCCGGGGTTGTAATAGCGGTTTCCGAACATGGCCCGGGGACACTTTTCTTTCTTTCCTTTCTTTCTTCAGCCTAAGTTCGGCGCCGTTCGCTCCCTCCCTCCCTTCCCCCTTCCCTTTAACCCTTTGTCCCCCTTATCCCCGCCCACTTCCCTCCCCCTTGACCCCCCTCCCGCCGCCTCAAAAACCTCCCACCCACCCACGCGCCCCCCGACCCTCCCGAGCCCCTTCCCCCTCAAGAATCCCCACCTGCCCCTTCCCCCCTCCCTCCCTCCCCCACGCACAGAGTAAACTGCAACCGTTGGTTGGTTAGCTGTTCGTCCGGGTCCGCGACGCGCGCCAAGCCGACGAAGCAGCCGAGGGAGGGAGGGGCGGGAAGGAGCGAGAGAGAGAACGGCGACGGCCTTAAGTAATAATAGGCCGGCATCGGCCGCGGCCGTTGGCTGAAGAAGCGCGTGCGCTCTCTAATTGGCCTCCCGCTCCTTCCGCTGCCGCGCCCTCTAGAGGTAGGGGGGAAATAACCAGGAGGGGAATTCGGGGAGGAGGGAGGTGAGGGTGGAAGAGGGGGGTCACACGGACGCGCTTGTTTAGTTTCCTCACTTTTCCCTTCCGACTCGACGCAGAGCCTCTCACCGCTCCACAGAGGTGGGTGTGAGCAAAAGGAGTAGAGACCCGGCCGGTCCGCCATCTTACCTGGGTGGGAGGGGGGAGGAGAGAGGAGGGAGGGGAGGTGCCTCCTGCCCCGCCTCCTCCTGCCGCCACCTCAGCCCCAGCGCCGCCGCCTCGGTCGGATAGAATCTGCCGCCATCCGCGGCTCCTAAGTAGCTGCCGGTCGGCTTTTTCCTGTGCGCGGCCTCCGCCGGTGTTGCTCGGCACGTCGCTGACCCTTACCACTCGGCTGTGAATCCCTAACCAGGCCCTGCCGAGGCAGACCCGACCCGCCGTGGCAAAATGGCGGCCGCCACCACCAAATGCCAGGGCCAACCCCCTCCCTCCTCCCACTGCTCCCTCCGCCCGCCGGCCTCGGCATAGAAGTCTCGCGAGAATTCGAGCTACGCGAAGGGAAGACGGAGCGGTACGGGGGGGGGGGGTAGTAAAACTTGATTCATATACTGTAGAGCGTATTGACGAAAACCCCCGCGAAAGGCTGCGGCAAGCGCTTTGCGAAAGGCGAAGCTTTCTATAACGATCAAATTCAAGAACAGGTCGCGGGTGGCTCATTCCGCGGGGGAAAGGAAAGGCCATTGTGAGCGAAGAGCATTTTGGGAAACGTAGTTCCCAGGAATGCTGGGAGTTGAAGTCGCTCCCTTCTGTCCGTCCGTCCCTCGCTCCCCCTCCCCCTGGAAGCATGAAATCTAACCAGGGCGCCTCTATTCAGCGGGCTGGCGCGACCATTCAAATTTTCCTTATGTCTGTGCTTATGTATATACAGGTCTTCACATACACACCTATCCATGTCCTTTACTGTACGATTGTCAATTGGAAATAAAATCCTATTTTACTTTAAATATATATATTTATGGGCAGCTTGCAAATATTTTTCAAATAGCAAAAGCTTTGGAGCGCATCTATTTTGACAGGAATAGCTTATTTAAGTTGTCAAAACGGTACAAAATGTTAACAACGCTTGAACCTACCAAAAGGGAACGTGTTCGTTTGATTAGGGCAAAAAAACAACAAGAAGCAATAAAAAGGGGGGAGGGCTGACTATCAGCATGAAGGACTATAAAACTGCCAAGAACTTGAAATATTTCCTCATAACAAATTCTCAGGGTGGACTTTAAATACAGCTCGCCCTCTACTTATAACAGCTTATTTAGTGACTGTTCAAAGTTACAACAATGCTGAGAAAGTGGCATATGATCATTTTTCATAGTTACCTTCATAATCCTGGATCATGTAATCAATTGATTCATACTTACTACTATTGCTGTGTCTCAAGGTCATGTGCTCTTTTGCCACCTGAGGAACAAAGTCAATGGGAAGTTATATTCATTTAGCAACCAGGTTACTAATTTATCAACTGCCATGATTCTTTTAACCACTGTGGCAACAACGGTTGTAAAATGGGGGCAAAACTCACTTAATAAATGTCTCTTTTAGCAAAAGCAATTGTTGGCTGAAAGAGGTCGTAGGTCAAGGACTACCTGAATTCTGCAAAAACCAATGCACGTTTAATCAAGAAAATATTTCCACATTATAGATAGAGCACCATTTTAATATTTTAAGTTGCAACCAACCTACATAGTTCAAAAGGGCTTAAGTCTAGGTTAAAAATAGTATCGAGCAGTTAAGCTATTTCTTTTCATAATGTTACATAGTTACAATAAAAAATATACTGTGCATTCTTATACTGTACTGTATTTTGCTGATTTTGAAAGATATTTCCAATGTACTAGATTATTATTTTGTGAAATAGGTTATGCAAGGGAGATATGGTAGTTTTAGTCAGTTTTAGGTAGGTAATTTCTTGTACATGTCCTACTCACAATGAATATTTTTGCTCCATTTTTCAGACCTATCTATATATGTGGCATTTTCTGAATTAGAAAAGTGGCATTGTGTGTAACACTGCCTCATAGGTTTCTTCAGGATAATTGCATATGATTCCATTCTTTGGTGATCCGTCTTTTTAGCCAAAGGATATTTAAGGTACATAATTCAGCTCCCCTAGTACATTCCAAGGAGAAAAAAAAATAATGCACTGTTATTCCAACAGAATGTTTGAGTTTGTGTAAGGCCCTGCCTCTCCAATCTTATTGAGAAAGCAGAAGCCTTGAAAGGAAAGTAAACTTTTATTGGAAGATTATGATAGCAACAGATCTACACAAGAATTAACTTTTCCCACTCGAAATGTTATCCTAAACCATTGCAGACAAAGCTCGTCCTAAAGTCCAAAAACATCATGGAGCCAATCCCGGTGCAGGAAGTTATTATGGGAAACTCAGGCCGAGAAGGTGATAATTGCGGGTCTCTAAGGCAACACTGCTGCTCTTTTCCAGAGACAAGATAAGGCAGCTGGCTCAGGCACATTCCTCCCCCACCCACCATCCCAAGGTCTTGAAAGTAACAGCAAAAAAAAAGAGCATAGAAACACAAACCCCATACAGAAATTTCCCTCCCAAGCTTCCTCCCCTCCCATCAGAATGACAATGTCCCTATAGCAGTGATGGCGAATCTTTTTTCCTTGGGTGCTGAAAGAGTGTGGGCACACTATCGCACATCTGCGAGTGCCCACAGCCATAATTCAATGCCTGGGGAGAGTGAAACAGCTTCCCCTATCCCCAGAGGCCCTCTGGCCTGTTTCCCAACTTCTGGTGGCCCCAATAGGCTCGTGTTTCGCCCTCTCCAGGCCTCCAAAGGCTTTACTGGAGCCAGAGGTGGATAAAAACACCCTCCTCCATCCTCCTAGAGGCTCTCTGGAAGCCCAAAACGCCCTCCCAGAGCCTCTGTATGAGCCAAATATCAGATAGCTGGCACACATGCCTGTTGGAGTTGAGCTAGGGCAACAGCTAGCGTGCCAGCAGATACGGCTCTGTTGGCTTCCAGAGAGCCTCTAGGAGGATGGAGGAGGGTGTTTTTATCCACCTCTGGCTCCAGTAAAGCCTTTGGAGGCCTGGAGAGGACGAAACACGAGCCTACTGGGGCCACCAGAAGTTTGGAAACAGGCCAGAGGGCCTCTGGGGTAGGGGAAGCTGTTTCACCCTCCCTAGGCATTGAATTATGGCTGTGGGCACTTAAATACGTGACCCAATGGAAATAATTCACCATCACTGTCCTATAGGAATCTATGCAACTGACAGTTTGGTAGTCCTCGAGTTACCAAAACATTCATTTAGCAACCGTTCAAAGTTTTAAAAAGTGACTTACAGCCAGTCCTAATAGCTTATAGCCATTGCAGCATTCCCCAGGATGACATGAACAAAAGGTGCTTGGCAATGGGCTTATATTTACAATAGTTGCAATGCCTCAACATCGTGCTATCTTCCTACTCAGTAGCAAAAATGGATTATCTTAACGGCAGTAATTCACTTAAAACTCTCTCTCTGTGTGTGTGTGTGTGTGTGTGTGTGTGTAAAAGGTTGTAAAATCAGGCGTGATTCCCTTAACAACAGACATTCTGGTCCCAGAAAGCTTAAAAGACACAAAACAAACAGTACCCAACGCAGAAGATACACAAAACAAATAGACCATGCCACTAACCGATAGAAATAAAACTTACTTCAAATACAACTTACACATAAACTAACAAATACCATATTAATAACCAGTAGATCACATGACAACATATATATTACCTCTACATATATTTATATGTATCTATTACTCTAAATAAATGTATCTTACTGTACAATAACTATGTATTTGCAAACTAAAAATTCACTAATTGCATAAATACACTTAGAAACAGTTTGCTTAAATACGTGACCCAATGGAAATAGTTGACCAAGAGTATTTCTTTGTTTTTCTTTCTTTCCTCTTCTTTTACCTTTCCCTTTTTCTTTTTTCTTTCTTTTTTTTTCTTTTCTCTATCATGCATCAATTTAGTCTAGGCTAAAGTGATAAGATAATTGGGTAATTAAATAAGAACAAATTATAGTAAATATACTTAATTGATCTAGAATGTATATAGAAAAAAGAATGGTTATAGAGAAGTACCTAGATGGTTATCTACATTGGAAGCTCAAATACACCTGAACATAATCAATAAAAATCAAACTAAAACATATGAAGAACTTCTTGACTCCAAAGGAGTCTTAAAATCCAGAGAAAAACTTAAAAGTGAAGGCCTAGAGTTAGATTGGTTACCACATTTTCAGGTACCAAGCAGATATAAAAAAGATCTAATTGAATTTGGGATATGTAAAAAACCCAATGAAATAGATAAAATCTTAACAGGATCAGATAAAAATTTTATTTCCAAAATGTACAATTATTTACTAAATTATGAAAATACAGAGGAAATAGTCAAACATAACATGATAGCATGGATGACAAATTTTGGTTATTCTATTCAGCTAGACGATTAGGAAAAATTATTGAAAATAAATTATAAGATGACATTGTCTGTATTATATAAAGAGAATTTACACAAGATGTTTTATCAGTGGCATTATGTTCCTGCACGTCTAGCCAAAATCCATCCAAATATAAGCAATAAGTGCCGGAAATGCAAATCTGCCAGAGGGATTGTACTATCACATTTGGTGGTTATGTCCTTTGGTCCAGGATTCAAAATTGGTTGAAAGAAATATTAAATTATCAATTGGAAACGAAACCAGAAATGTATCTGTTGGGAATAATCAGAGGACAGCAAAGCAAAGAAGATTACTATTTAATAACCCACATTAACGTCAGCAAGGTTGGTGTTCGCACAAACTTGGAAACAAGAAAATATACCAAATGAAGAAATGGTGATTAGGAAAATGTTAGATTGTGCTAAATTAAGTAAATTAACATATGAATTACAGAATAAACAAAATAAGGACTACTATACAGTTTGGGGAAAACTATATAATTGGATAGGAAAAAAAAATTGAACTAATATTTAAGGGAAGGAAATGAATTAATAAAAACAGAATTGTAAAGTATTAAACATTAAGCAATTCAATCTGTATATATAAGTATGTTTATATGTCTTGTTTGTTTGTTTGTATTATAATCAAAATAAAAAAAGAATTAAAAAGAAAAAAGAATGGTAAACTGCTGAAATGTAAGGCTAAGAACTTCAACCAATGTTAAACATGTCTGTTAATTTTGTTTATTTTAATTGTTTAAATAAAGTCTATTTTTAAACCTTTAAAAAAAGTAATTCTGGTCCCAATTGTGGTCATAATTCAAGGACTACCTGAATTTTTATTTTGGGATTTAGGTTTTTTTTTATTTTTCCACTCAAAAAACATACACAATATCATATACTTTGTATCTGTATTACAATACAATAATTATCCATTTACTTTCGGTATTTATCTTCTCATAAGTGCTGCCTCCTTTTCTTTTGTCATTTGAAAAAAATCAAACATAAAATTTTCCAAATCCTAATTGAAATTTACAATGCCATTAGCTAATACATCTCATCAACTACTTTTATACATCTAGTAAATTTGGGGTGAGAAAGACCTTTAACAATGCTAATTTTCAATTTTCATATATCCTTGTTTGTTTCATGTACATCTCTAAATTTTTAATCTTAGCTTAGTTGCCCTTTTTAACAGAAAAAAACATTAACATAACAAATAAAAATACACAAATACCTGAATTTTTATTGTGAATGTGTTTGTGAAAACTTTTTCTGCAGATATATAATAACTACAGCAGCTAAATCAAATGTCTGCACAATGCAAAAGCAGGAAATATTGACAACCTAACTGCTAACTGGTACTTCTATCAAAGGATACACAAAAACAGATTCTTTCAATTTTGAAGTATCTAATTTTCTTTGATGAATATTTTAGCATGATTCTGAATATTATCTAAAAGTCTGTTAGATACACGAGTCAGCTTGAAACCACTGGATGTAATCATGGCTTCAAATGGTACTACCTTATCAATGTACCTACCATATATAAGATGGAATTTGTTCCCAGCTTTTTCCTCCCTAAAAGAGGCTGATAATTTGGGTGCATCTTATTTTCTCAATGTAGCTTTTTCCCCCCAGCCCTAACTGAACTATCTTACCTTGCAGGCTCGTTCATTGTTTCTCTCTGCAAATAATGTTTTCCAAGCCCCAAGTCTTTGCAGAGTTTTTTCATTGTTCTAACTTGTTTGGAATAAGTTTCTTTCCAGCCCTAATCAGGTGCTAGCGATGTTTCCAACTCTTACAAACGTGCAAGCATTTTCATTGTTACTGTCTGAGAAGAATGATTTCCAAACCCTGTCTTTGTAAGTTTTTTTTCATTCTCTACTTGCTCCTAATAAGTTTCTTTCCAGCCCTAACCAGGTGCTAATAATGTTCGCAGCTCTTACCTGCTTGTAACCTCTTTCATTGTTACTCTCTGAAAATAATGTTTTCCAAGTCCCAAGTCTTTGCAGGGTTTTTTTCCATTGCTCCAAATGTTTATTTCCAGCCCTAACCAGGTGCTAACGATGTTCCCACCTCTTGCCTGCTTACAAGCTCTTTCATTGTTACTCTCTGCAAACAATGTTTTCCAAGGCCTAAGTTTTTGCAGGTTTTTTTCCATTGCTCTACTTGCTCCAAATGTTTCTTTCCAGGTGCTAATTATGTTTCCAGCTCTTCCTGGATTGCAAGCGCTTTCATTGTTACTCTCTCTGAATAAAGTTTTTTTAAAGTCCTAACCAGGGGATAAAATAATGTGCTGGCTAAGGACGTTAGCCAGATGAATACCTGGTAAGCCGTTTCTTTTCCCTATTTTCCTCCCCAAAAACTTATACTCCTCTCCGCCTTTTACTCCAAAAATATGGTATTTATTTGAAAATGGATAACCATCTATCAAATATGGTTAGGTTTTCTCCTGCTGAAGTATATTTTTCTCCATTAAATCCTACTGTTCGATTCACTTTCTGAATATACTCTTGGCAACAAAAAAATATAGTCACCAGGTTGCAAAGTGAGTGAGTGACTGAGTTCTGGTCCTGCCTTAGCCATGAAAGGAGTATATGGGATGTTCAGGGAGGGGTAGGACCTCTAGTGTAGGGGTATGTTGTGTCCTTTTAGGGCAGCTCATTCACCTTGAGTCTCCACCTGTCAGTCAGCTCTCACCTGTGGCTCCTAGTAGCTGTAGCATGCGCAGCAGCCACACCCCAGGCAACAGCTTCGACAGGCTGACCAAGAGCGTAGCCATTGGGTCATTGATCTTCGGTGAGATAGGGACCTGTCTATCCTAGGTATCTGAAGACAGATTCTGGTGGACTGAGTGGATGAAATCCACTAGGACAACAGTCACGAAGACAGTCTCTGCAAGCAATGTAGTACACTAAGAGACACCAAAAATGCCCTGGTCAACCATTGTGTCCAGCCCATCTCCAACTGTCTTTTGTTCTGTTATTGAAAATATTTATTGACCCCTCGCATCCTGGACATAAACTGTTTCAACTCCTACCCTCAAAATGTCGCTACAGAGCACTGTACACCGAGACAACTAGACACAATAACATTTTTTCCTGAACGCCATCACTCTGCTAAACAAATAATTCCTTCAACATTGTCAAACCTTTTATTAAGTCTGCACTATTACTACTAGTTTTTTCCTCATCATTCCTCCCACCCATTTCCTCCCACTTATGAGTGTATGACTGTAACTTGTTGCTTATATCCTAAGATTTTTATTAATATTGTTTCTTCGTTGCTGATTTGACTCCTATGACAATCATTAAATGTTGTACCACAATTTTTAACAAATCTATATTTTCTTTTATGTACACTGAGAGCATATGCACCAAAGACAAATTCCTTGTGTGTCTAATCACACTTGGCCAATAAAGAATTCTATTCCATTCCATTCCATTCCAATTGGAGCAAGAAAGAATCTGGGAAGAGAGAATGAGGCTGACTATGTGCACCTCTCCCTCACTTTAATCCAATTCATGCGCAAGTCTTGACATCCCCCTCAATTCCAGTGAAAAGTCTTATGACGGTGGGCAAGCAACGAAGCAGCAGGTATGGATATTTTGGGAGCTGTGGCTACAGACCTGAACACAGGCGACTCATGTCTAATGGTCTTGCTGATCAAAGCTACAGCTGAACTCAGTGTTTACCTGGGTGTGACTCAGCAGCCCTCTTTAGGACCACACTGCCCACCTCAATATTGGATGTCAAGGTACTCTTTGAACATGATGGATGAACACCATCAGCCAGGAAAAATGGCGAGGTGACCCCTCGCAATTTTAGTCCAAGTGAATTGTGGGGGAAAGAGGAAGAAAGTCCATTGAATATGTTTACTACTTTGACTCGTTTGTAAAAATAATACAGGCAGGATATAAATAAATGAAAAAAATCCTTAATCCTGTGTTTAATATTACTTTAAATTCAAAGTGACTGGGTTTTAAAAATAATTTTAATATACAGTATTTTAATTCTAACCTCAAAAAAGCACAACTATTTTTGTGTAGTATTCTGGACCTGTAAGAAGCTGAAATGGTGTTGTTTATTTAATGAGAATTCTGTGCAGAAATTCTTTGTATTAAATATTTTGTTTTCTTAAAAATCCACTGATCCCAATGGCACTTTTAAATTGAAATGCATAGGACTATACCTGATATTTTGCATGTTTTTATTCAGAAAGATGCAAAATATGGTATTGATACATTTGATTATTGTGTTCCGAACTTCTAGTTTTTCAATAAATTTATTATAGCTTTTATTTGAACTTGCAAGAATTTATCGACTTCAGATTGTCTACAAAATGTTTGGTAAAAATGCATAAGAATAGGAAGATTATAGGAGAATGTGTGTGTTGCAGAGTATTTTTTATGTCTACTATTACAGACACATCAGCTCAGAATATTAAACATTGCAGTTTATTTTAATGTATTAATCCAAGTAATTTTGTACGAAGGTGTAAGTGCTTGTATTTGTTTTCCATTGCATTTCTTAAAATAAATATGTGTGTGTGTGTGTGTGTTTAAAAATTGAAATTTAGAAAAATAGGAAAAATGTGGAAAAGCAAATTCAATCAAACCCAGGTATGCCCATGTTTCACCATCACTCCGCAGTCTGCATTGGCTGCCGATCAGTTTCCGGTCACAATTCAAAGTGTTGGTTATGACCTTTAAAGCCCTTCATGGCATCGGACCAGAATATCTCCGAGACCGGCTTCTGCCGCACGAATCCCAGCGACCGATTAGGTCCCACAGAGTGGGCCTCCTCCGGGTCCCGTCAACTAAACAATGTCGGTTGGCGGGCCCCAGGGGGAGAGCCTTCTCTGTGGCGGCACCGACTCTCTGGAACCAACTCCCCCCGGAGATCAGAACTGCCCCTACTCTTCCTGCCTTCCGTAAACTCCTCAAAACCCACCTTTGCCGTCAGGCATGGGGGAACTAAACATCTCCCCCTGGGCACATTTAATTTATACATGGTATGCCTGTGTGTGTGTCTGTTAGTATATGGGGTTTTTTAAATCTTTAAATATTTTAATTAATTGAATTATTTATGATTTGTTTTACACTTGTTGTGAGCCGCCCCGAGTCTTCGGAGAGGGGCGGCATACAAATCCAAATAATAAATAAATAAATAAATAAATAAATTCAATCAAAAGACACAAAGGCATGGCGCTCTCCGATTCATAATTCAAACAAAACGATAAATGATTTAATAAAAGTTTTAAGTGCTGGAACCCTGGAATACTGCACTCCATAATATTCAAGGCAGGCCCACAGGCACCCATTGTATTTCATGTATTCTAATAAACCCCCCAAATTTTAGCAAACATTTTTATCTAACCCACTTAGGGTGTTGCCTAGCAAATACAGTACTTTATTCTGGATTATTATATTTCATTCTAAAGTATTTGCCTTTTTGAATTTAATGATGTGTTATGGCAGGAAACACTACTTTGCAGCCAAGATTTTATTAGGTGAAACTTGTGGGCTTCACCTACAAAAAAACAAGGGTGGAGGAAACAAAATGCAAACCCCCCATTTTTAATTGCAGTTATATGCAGCACCACATGCAGAACTTCATTTATTCTTCAGGATATCAGCAAAATTTATAGACGAAGGGCCAGATCTGTGCAGACAGGGAGCACTCTTCAAACAGTGGGCTCAGTCCTAGCAAATCAGGTATTGCAGGAAAAACTATATTTTAAACAAACAAGAGCCTATAACAGTGGTGGCGAACCTTTTTTCCCTCAGGTGCCAAAAGAGTGTGCACGCACACTATCGCACATGTGTGAGTGCCCACACCCATAATTCAATGCCTGGGGAGGGTGAAAAAAGTTTCCCCTACCCTCCTGGAGGCCTGAAATGGCCTGCCTCCCAACTTCTGTTGGGCTTAATAGGCTTGTGTTTCATCCTCCCCCATCCCCCCCCCGCTCCGGAAGCTCTCTGGAAGCCAAAAACGCCCTCCCAAAGCCTCTGTGTGAGCCAAAAATAAGCTGGCAGACACACACATGCATGTTGGAGCTGAGCTAAGGCAACGGCTGCGTGCCAGCAGATATGGTTCCGTGTGCCACCTGTGGCACCCGTGCCATAGGTTCGCCATCACTGGCCTATACGATTATTCACCATGTACTTAATAATTCTGCCCCTTTTCCACATTAACAAGTACAATCCAGGAATACTTGGGGACTGCAGACAGGATTTTGAGCAACTCTACTTTAAAGCTGTGGAAAGGAAAACCGGCTCCTATTCTTTTCCCAAAGTACTGCTGATTCTGCCTCCCACAAACCAGTGTTCCGTCTAATTTTTTTTTGGGGTGGGCGGAAAAGTATAGTGTCTGAGCGGCAGTCCCTTCGGGACTGGGCGGCACAGAAATATTAAATAAATAAATAAATAAATAAATAATAAACAAACAAACAAACAAACAAATAAAAAACCCACCCTGTTTTGCCTCAGAGAATTTCAAAATACAATACTGTACTGTGTGTCTATAACAGTGAGCTCATAATAGGGAAACTCTATCAATATCAAAATGCCACTTAAATAGTTGAGCTAGTTTCAAACTAGATTTTGATTTTCTTTCTCTCTTCCTTACTCCCATTCTTTTTCTTTCTCTTTTCCTTCCTCTCTTTTTTCTATCTGTTTCTCTCTCTTCCTCTCTCTCTCCTTCCCTCTCACTCTTTCCCTCTTGGCTTCTGGGCAGGTTTGGAAAACTCTGAGTTGATGATGATTTTTAAGTGAGCGATTGCTCACTGCTCAGCTTAGAGGGAACTATGCCACAAACAGCAGCTCTAAATTTACTGTGATAGTTGTGCTCTGTGAATATTTTCAGGGCCACAAGGACGTTTGCATTAAAGAACTATAAAGATTCTGCATTTAGCTCCATTTATGCTTGTCAGAGACTTCAAAATTAAAACCATCCAAAGAGAGAAGTTTCCCCATCCAAGAATTTCACCCTCTCCTTTGTTTTCTGCTGTCCTGGAAGGAAGGAAGAACCTGGTACCCTCCCCTCCCTTTTCCTCAACACACACACACACAGCAAAGAATCCAGAAGCACCAGTTTGGAGTTTAATTAACCAGCCTGGGGAAGAAAAGGGCATTGGACAAGTGTGTTGCACCATCCCATTAATTACAGGGGAAGGAAAGGGATCAGGAGATTGGGCAGGAGTGAATGAATACAGGAATAGAAAAGAGCAGTACATTAAAAACAAAGGGGAACAAAAGACGACAGGGTGCGGGGGAGAAGTCACTTTAAAATCACAATCTCAAACCTTTTATAAATGTACAAAAACCTTTTCCCCATCTGCCTAGGGGAGAATATATAAATATTTACACTGCCTCATGAGAGGTGACCCAAGATTCAAGCTCTCCCCATTCTCCTGAAAGCAGCCTTCCCATCAGTCCACTCAGGATAAAGAACACGCCAAGTCTGTTTTCAGCCCAGCAGGAATGCTGGGAGGAGGACAGAAATCCCGACATCTTCAGAGGCCGGAAGAGGAAGCCTTTGCAGAAATCAGGAACAATGACAAGCACCTGCCTTCCTGGCCTCTTTCCCCAAATGTACCCCGTTATTCAACTCCAACGTTAAAGACCTTCCGGGTGATGATAGCAGTAATATCCCTAACTCAAGCTCTAGTGACCCAAAAGCCACCTTCCTCTCCCCACTAATTTGGATGGGCCTCCTAGACTCCCCTGATCCTGTCCCATCAGTTCCTGGAGTTTAGGGAGGCTGCTTGACAGAGGTGTTCACGTTCCAAAGTGCCACCAGAGCACCATTATCTGGAGTCCCGGTCCTTGTAGGAGGCCGCCAGTTCTCGGATATCTGGGGCTCGCCGAGGGGAGCAGGGTCGAGCATTGGAAGCTGGGATGAGAGGTGGTGGGGCGCTCAGCAGCCCCACAGCTGCCACAGCTGCCGAGGGCGTCGCTTTTGCCAGCAGTCCGTTTTGATGGCGGGGATAAGCCATGAGGCTGGGGTGTGGCGGGGGAGCCAAACCATACAACCGGGCTCTTTCATAGTCCTCTGCAGCAGCAGCAGCAGGCGATGGGGTCTCCAGGTAACGGGGCAGGCGCTGCAGCGGATGTAACTCCAGGCCCCGGTGGTAGGGCTCCCGCCATGCCTCCAGAGCAGCATAGGAGGCAGCTGAGGGCGGAGCGGCCACCAAGTAGGGAGAGACGCTTCCTCCAGTCCCAGCTTGGGGTCTCTCAAACACGGCCAAAGTCCCGAGGGGATGGGAGACATGCAGGGTACTGTGATAGGAAGCACTTGTGCGTAGAGCTCCCTCAAAGCCAGTCAACTCCGGCTCTTCCTTGATCTTCACTTCTTTCTTGAGAGGCAACTCTGGGTAAGGGGAGCGGGAGGCATGCCCTGAACTTGCTGGGCTGCCATAGCGATGTTCTCGTTCCGCTTGTACATGGGGTCGGCTTGGAGGCTCCTCATGGATCAGCGAGGGGTTCTTGGAGGTGGGAGTAGCTGGAGAGGAGCGCAGCGAATGGCGGGAGAAGAAGCCAGAATCTCTGAATCACACACACACAGAGACATAAAATGGGAGGGTCAGGACTTCCTGTGCAACCTGGCAGTGGATCACTGACTAGCACTCACCTATTGTACCTATGAACTTAAATAATCAAAAAACTTTCAGAAAAGTTATCTATATTTCCCCCTTATCGCTAAGAAAAGTATTCAGCGATCTCCAACCCAGCAACAGCAGGTAGCAATCTGGGGCTGGTGGCTACATGGAAGTGAAGAGACCATAGTGCTGACAGCTCTTACAAAATGGCTGCAGGGGAGAGGTTGGCCAATTTACAAATGGCTGCCAGGCTGGGTGTGACCATCGCAAGGTGTTTTGTTTTAAAAGATAGATTTGTGAGTTGCTCCTTGTCACCCACCTCTAGTCACCCACCTCCTTGTCACCCACCTCTAGTCCTTCAAGTCATCCTTCCTGCTGGCTCCGTTTCTTTCTTTCTTTTGGAATACTCTTCATAGAATTTTTATATATATACCTTATTTATGTAGGCACCTATCTCTGTAATGGTGGATGCGACTCTGCTTCATATGAAGCCTCTGACGCTAATCTTTGCCCCTTCTCTCCTTTGCCTCTTACCTGTCCTTCTCATCCTTGATCACTGGCCCTTCAGACTTCTCACTCTCCTTGTCAAGCTGGCTGCTTCCACGCTCCGTTCCGTCACTGCCACCACCTTTAGGCCAGGCTGGGGCAGTGGGGAAGGAAGGAGGTGTACGGTGCAAGCGATTCCATGCCTCGTGTGGACTAGGGAAGGCAGGAGCTCCAGGACTATCCTTCTGCCCAAAGACTGCACTTGAGTCTGGTAAGGAGAGAAGAAAAATCAGGTACCCACTCTAGATGCAATGGTGCCCCTACAGCTCAAGGATCAATGCAAACATGGAAGGAACTCAATTACCCCATTAAAAGAGTGATAGTAGTGTGTAGAGCACTCCACACTCAGAAAGGTACATGGTATAGTCTTAAATCGTTCTACTTCTAAATGCGGGTGGAATGATTCATTCAAAGGAGGAAGGGGGAACATGCTCACTCACAAAAGAATGGTCAACATATTGGGAGGTATTACAAGTAGT
Organism: Erythrolamprus reginae; assembly: GCF_031021105.1. Taxonomy (NCBI): domain Eukaryota; kingdom Metazoa; phylum Chordata; class Lepidosauria; order Squamata; family Dipsadidae; genus Erythrolamprus; species Erythrolamprus reginae. The sequence goes on along the minus strand of NC_091963.1, from coordinate 136,650,613 downwards.
GCTCGACTTATGACTATATTTGAGCCCAAAATTTATGTTGCTAAGTGAAAAAAATTGTTAAGTGAGTTTTGCCCCATTTTACGGCTTTTGTGCCACATCTGTTAAGTTAATCACTGCAGTCGTTATGTTATAAGTAGGAACCAGTTGTCAAGGATCTGAATGAGAATCACATGACCACGGGGATGCTGCAACGGAAATAAGTGTGAAAAATTATTGTAAGTCACTTTTTTTCAGTGTCGTTATAACTTTGGTCACTAAGTGAACTACTGTAAGTTGAGGATGGCTTGTATGTGACAAAGAAAACCTCTAGCCACATGCTCGATAAAGGCAGAGAGCTATCTGACTGTCCTGCCTTTTCTAAAAGGAAAAGATTTGAGTGGAGTTTCTCATATGTTGCTTGCATCAGAAAAATTCAAAGCCTTACCTAAACCTTGCAAAAATTACCAAATGGGCAAGAGAAGAGGTTATATAAATCATAGAATTTTATGAATCGGACAAACAAATCCAAAATCTGTGATGAAGGAAAACAGTTAAAGAGCTAAAATGTCTGAAATTTTTCCTCTTGATAATGTGCTATGGAGGTGACAGTTATCAGCTCTGTGTTGCTCGTCAGTTGTTAACAGAAAGATATTTGGCATCTGATGCTTCATTATGCGCTTGGTTGACTGGTATAAAAGAATTGTTCAATTTGTGGCATTCTCAGTCTTTCATGTGGCCTCAGAAATCAATGGCCAAATTCCAAGATTAAGCCACAGCCAACTAGGAAATCACAAAGCTATAATTTCCTAGCGCTTGTGAGAAAGAAAGGAAAATGAAGGATACTCTCATCTCAAGAGATTTAACCTAAACATTCATGAACACTGTGTGTGCTGGGGGTCTTCATACAACATTGTTCACCAAGATAACCCTATAGCCTGCAAGAGACTGGGAAGCCTTTGCTACAATTTTAATTTTTTAACTGCAGCTGAAACAATCATAGCAATAGGATATGGGTCAGTGTTACTGCAGATGCAGTCAGGGGATCTTATTTTCACACATACCCACTGCAGAAGAGGAGGAAGATGACAACATAAATAGCAATACAGCCTGTACTTCACAAGACCTCAGTGATTAGAACAAATAATTACTATTCAAGTTAAGTAATGGGAGAGCAGCCCTTGGTTGCTTCCGACCCCCCCCCCTTTTAAAATGCTGGTATGCTTAGCTGTTTTGATAATCCACAGAAAGCTGACTTGCGCCCTTTTCTCTTAAAAGTACTCACTGAAGGAAGGGTTGCCCAGGCCACCAAATGCTCCATTGGAGAGGGCACCCAGAGAGGCAAAGCTGGGAGGCCTGCCAAAGGGATCTGGAAAAGAAATCAGTGGAGGAGTGAGCAATCATGCAGGAGAGCTTCTGAATCCTGCTCTCTTGGCTGTGTTACCCTGAGGCCTTGAGTCTTACCAATGTGGGGGCTGGGGTTGAGGAAAGAGCCATGAGGAGTAGCAGCAGGGCCAAAGGAGGGGGCATTGCCTGGATGGACAACACCTGCAAGAGAGAGGAAATGAAGACAGGATAATAGATTAAAATAAAAAGTGGGGAGGGGAGTGTGAAGAGTATACTTCACATGAAAAGAATGAGGACACCCAAAACAAAAATACTTCCAAGATAAAATAATTTAAGCACAACAGATTTTAAGTGTCTCAATTAGTTTTCTCTCATAACCCCTGTATTAAAGTAAGGGCTGCCTGTTCAGGGAGGAAAGAATAAAGGCTAATATTACGGGTCTTATTATTAAAACACCAAGTGCCATAGCAGGTAGATGGCAACAGCTACTAGTAGTGGTAAAAATGGGGCAGGGTGAACTTTAGGAAGTCTCAGTTATTTAATTATCAAGGAAAAACCTTCCGGTATTTGTGAAAAGGACACTGACCAGCGGCTGTGAAAAGGGTGGCAGGGCGTGCCAGCTCCTGGCTATGGGGCAGACTGCCAAAGACTCCGGTCTCAGGCAAGCCAGTCAGGAGGTCATTCCGGAAATCCAATTTATGGGGATCACCCTGCATCAGCTGTGAGGAAACAGAAGAGCAAGAAGTCCTGGTAAGCAGCCAGTCAGGCACAAATCCATCCAACTGGCCTCACTCTATATACTTTGGCAGAGATCTCTCCTATTCTGCCTCACATCAGTCTCCTGATTCTGCTCTCCAACCTCTAACCCAGCACCACAAATCCCAACTTGGATCCAGCATCAGAGACATCAGAAGAGCAAGGTTTCCTCTCCATTGGGCTGCAGGGACCTCCTGTGCCACACCCTGACACCGTACACGGCAGGTGGAGGGGAAAAGTGGCCTAGGCTCACCCTACCTTTATTTTCTCCTGGTGCCGCAGGATCATATATGCCACACGGACGTGCATGGCGCACCACTTCCCCGGCTTCTGCGAGAGAAGGGGGAACCATCAGCTCTGCACATTATGTCCCTGAGGGCCAGGCACATGTTGCCCTATACCCTGACTTCTTCACTCTCCCCAACCCAGGGTGTATCTCCCCCTCCCCACCACTTCTAGTCCTTACACTTCAGGTATCCACCACTTTGCAGTGGGATCAAAGGGTCTCCCCAACATTACTCACTCTCAAGGTCGGCCTGAAAGGATCGGTGATCTGCAAGGAGACAGAAAAACCACATGGGATTGGGTAATCCTCTCCCTGCTGCCCCTGCCATTCTCCCAAATGAAAGGTAAAATCACCTGGTTGCCTTTCTGGGACATGCTGGGCGGAACAGCACCCAGCCGGGAAGGCAGGTCAGAATTAGTGCTCTGGGGAAGAAAGAAAACCAAACGAATCATTAAATATAAGCACAATCAGTTGACTAGCATTCCCTGGCATAGACTGTCTTGAAACCGCCCCCCTCCAACCGCAGAGTTCACAAAGCTTTCTGCTTCTTCTACTGAAATATTCTTGTTTCACACCCAGTTGCTAAGGAATTGCGATTCTTTTTCTCACCAACATGAAATGACACCGCTCTATGGGACCACATACAACCCCACAGCTTTTTTCAAAAAACGGGTTCTTTCTCAAAGCTTATGGCTGAATTGACACCCAGAAGACTTGCCCTCTCATGCTCAGAACCATTGATCTGCAATCTTTTTGGATCAGCATGATTCTCCACAGCCCTAATCAATCCCGCCAAATTCACTGCATGCAGAAAACTCAAGCGACACAGTCCTCAAACCCGCCCACTTCCACTATGACATGCGAAAAGGCCTCCATTACCAGAAAGTAAGCTGTCCATTTTAAAGCTTCCCCTCTGCTCAAACTTCCACAAAACCCCACTTGGTCTACTGTGTCTAGAGGGTTCACCTTAGGTTGAAATGCCCCCTGCAGGGAGCCAAAATTCACAGCAGGAGGCAGGACTGGGGAGATCCCCGACACGGTTGGGGGGTAGGCAGGATAAAACTGGAAGAAGAAGAAGACGAAGAAGAGAAAGCTATGGAGGCACCACCCGGAGAACTAAGGCAGCAGAGGTTTCTGCTCCTTTCTCAGGAGGCAGTTTTGATAAATAATTTCAATGGGGCCGCTTTAAAAGGCCAGCCCCCTCCTCCAAAATGAATGCACTTACATTATGTCTCAGAAGCCCATCCATTTTCCCCGGGTACTTTTCATACTGCAGAAAGAGAAATCAGAAAAGACCCTTGTTTAAATGGGTCAGACAGGTTCCAGAAGAGGGGAGGGAAAGGAAGAATATTGTCAGATCCCCAAACCAGGAAAGATACATGATGACTCTCCCAAGCAAAGTTCTTTACAGTTCCCTACCTATAGACAGAATCTTGCCAAACTAAAGCCCTCTATTGTCTATATCACGCACACAGTTAGGGAGAGACTGTCTTCACCTCCTTTCTCATACAAAATATCTGGATTGAGCTGCCTCTTACTGCTCTCTAAGATGCACTCCTCCCTCCTGGCAATCCACCTCTCTACATTGCACCACAAGAATCCTTTTAAACTAACTTCTAAATTCTGATAGACAAAGTTGATCCTTCGAGATGCTACAAGGCCCACGAGCTGTGAAGTTTTGCCTGCCACCTCATTAAATCTATACTGCACTTACCATGGCTGGACTGGGTGTGGGCACCATGCTTGACGGGAAAGGGGTGAAGTGCTGGTGGGTGTGCTGGTGGGTGTGCTGGTGCTGGTGGTTGTGTTGGTGGAACTGGAAAGCCAGAGGGCGAATGGCAGCAGCCCCCATGTCTGCCCCGCCTTGTGTCGTGAGGAATCGGGAACTCAAGTCCTGGCGGATTAATTCTTGTTCTGAGGAAACAGAAGAACAACCCGTAATTGTCAACTGTCAGGAGAAAAAGGAACCAATACTGAAAAAGAGAGAGAATATTTGACTCATACCCCCCACACACATAACTCTCCATGTATAGGATGTCCTCAATTTATGTCTGGTTGGTTAATGATCAAGTTAGGACAGACCACCCTAGAGCTACCTAAGAACCATTTTCAGAATAATATGGCTGCACCCTTCTACCCTAAGGTCAGGTGATCACATTTTTGGCACATTTTGTTTGTTTTCACTCATAGCAACTGCAACTTTATCAGTAGGCAGCATACAAGCAGTAAAAACACAAAATGGGGGGGGGGGGGGGAGGAGATAAAAAGATAAAACATACCCATCCCTAGCAACAGTGCACAATTAAACAAGCCAATTGATGGGAAGTCCCTTCTGGGTCCAACGACATTTCTTGCTTCCCCTCTCTTTCACTTTTACAGTTATTGGCAATGTTCCATAGTGACATGACCATGATTTGCATATATCTTTTTTTGCAATTTTCTGGCATTTACTTCTGGTTTGTGGAAAAAATGTCCACTGGGCCAGAGGGGAGGATTCACTTAACCACCCTTGTAAATATATAAATATATATATAATTTCAAATTAGTCACCTCATACCTAGACTTACAACTGCAATGACTTGCAACAGTAATTCCAGGTTCAATTACAATTGTTAGTTTAAGACTATTGATAACTCTGCCTTATACAGTAGCTCCTAATTTTTCTACAAGTATTCAACTACTGGTAGTCCAGTATTTGTATCTTAAGGGTCTTTCTCTCATAATTCATTATCATATTTTCCAAGGCAGTAACAGTCCTATTAGTTTACAGCTTCCACATATCCTTTGATAACATTAGTTTCCATTTGAACATAGATTTTCTTCCTCCTCCTCCTCCTTGTTTCCTGTTGCCAGTCAAACTCTTTCTTCAAAATTGGGGGTAAAAATTCTGCTAAGCTTCCTTAAAATAATCTTATTTTACCCACTGCATAGAGCAGACCTGGGCAAGGGGCGGCCCATGGGCCGCATCCGGCCTGCCCGCTGTCTGTGACCGGCCCACCCACTATCTGTGACCGTTCCGTGGAGGTTGGGGTCCGCTACAGTGCGAGGATGAAAGAGCTCACGGCGTCTGCCGGGACTCCTCTGGTTCCTGCTTTCCCAATAAATCATGAGGAAAGCAGGAATTGGAGGAGTCCCGGCAGACGCTGTGAGCTCTTTCATCCTTGCACTGGAGCGGACCCCAACCTCCTACCGAGAGCGGCCAAGCACAGAAACCATGCAAACACTCCAGCAGGGTGACTGTGGTGCACCATGTTGCTATAAAACAAACAATTAGGGGTCTGTAGAGTGGGTCTGGGTGTTTAGGTCAGGCCAGGGTCTGGGTCTTTACATTATTGGGTAGAACTGAGTTAATTATATTAATCCGGCCCTCTAAAACCATCCCAATTTCTCATGCGGCCCCATGGCAAAATTAATTGCCCACCCCTGGCATAGAGTGTTAAAGCCAGGTTGTACAACTAGGTTGATTCCTAGAACAAAATCTCAAAGTTACCTCTAAATTATAATATTTAATGTAGTAAAAGTGTAGTTATTAAATCAAAATGAAATGTTATTCTTAAATGTTTTTAAAGAACCCAAATTGACTGACACTAAAGTTCGTTTTTGTCTCTCATGCTTAATGAACTCAATCTCCAGCATGCAATTAAAAAAAACCAAATGTAGCTTTGTGCCCCCAAAGTGCTTCTGCTCTAAACTCTATGTACAATTTGGCCAAGAATATTTATGAGATTAAATATTCTACATCCATTAATTTAGTCCTCAATTTACAACCACAGCTGACCCCAAAATTTCCAGGAAGAGAGTTGTTAGGTGAGTATTACCCCATTTTACAACTCTTCTTGCCTTCTGTTAAGTGAATCAACTGCAGTTATTAAGTTAGTAACATAGTTATTAAATGAATCTGGCTTCCCCATTAATCTTGCGTCACAAAAGGTTGCAAAAGTTAATCAGTTGACCCTGGGACCATTGTCGCTGTCATATGAACCAATTGCCAAAAACCTGAATTTTGATCACATGACCATGGGGATGCTGCAGTCGTCATGTAAAAAAAAGTCATAAATTACTTTTTAAAGTGCTGTTCTAACTTTGAACAGTCGCTAAGTGAATGGTTGTTAAGTTGAAGAGTACCTATACAGTGTACATTTTTATGTGTATTTTTTTTTGACAAACACAGTTCTCACTGAAATGTGTGTCCTGTGTCCTGAATATACACACAACATAGACTAAACCAGGCATGTCTAACCAATGGTCTGCAGGCCACATGCAGCCCCACAAGATAGTCAACATTTAACCTTGTCATTTATTAATATACATTAACTATATTATTTATTCTATATGTCTGCCAAAACAATTCCTCTTCACTTGGTATGGCTGAGGCAAGCCAAAAGGTTGGACAACCATGAGCCATAAACAGTTCAATCTGTTTTATTCAATCTCTCTTCTTCTCTTCAATTTAGCCCCTGCCAATCTTCCCAAAGTACTTGTCATACCCTAGCGTTCCCCTCTATTGAATTCTCTCTTACCGGATATGGCAGCGGCTGCAGCTGGGTGCCCAGCAACTTGAAGCAATGGGGGTGGCGGTGGGAGGCCAGGCGAGGGGGTGAACATGCCTGGGTGATGGTGGGAAGGGGGCCGAAGGGTGGAGGGAAAGGCGTGGGGTGGCAGGGCCAGCGAGGGGGTGGAAGGCCGGTGAGGGAGTTGAGAAGAGGAGGGGGAACAGGGCGGGAGGACGGGCTTGGGGTGAGCTGCACCGCGGCTGCACCTGAAAAGAGGGAGAAAAAAATAAATATATGCCTAGATCAGGAGGAGACAATAATGATGGAAATAAAGAGACATTCAAGAAAGCCATTTATTAGGCTCTGAAAGGCTTCGGTTCCCATCATCTCAGATCAGTGATGGACTCAATTAGTCTTGGATTAGAAGCTTCATCCAGCATCATGTCCTCAGTTACAGCATACAGGGAACAATGATGACAGGTCTTGTGGAATTATTATCAGCACAAACCAGGGTATTATCTCCTCCCACTAAACTTAAAAAAACCCCAAGAAAAACCCCTATTTCTAAAGAAAGAAATGAGAAAAACATTGAGAGAAAATTATTATTATTATTATTATTATTATTTATTAGATTTGTATGCCGCCCCTCTCCGTAGACTCGGGGAGGCTCACAACATGCAGTCCCAATACATGATAGCAATAGTACTTAGACTTACATGCCACTTCAATGCTTTACAGCCCTCTTTAAGCAATTTACAGAGTCAAGATATTGCCCCCATCAATCTGGGTTTTCATTTTACCAACCTCAAAAGGATGGAAAGCTGAGTCAACCTGGAGCTTGGTGAGATTTGAACTGATGTACTCACTTCAACTGTGGCCAGAAAGCCCCAGTCCAAGCTCATCCTTTTGGAGCAAGTCAGGCCATTCTCTCCATTTTAAGTAGTTAATTTTCAATGTAGCTACAATAACATATATACAACCATCTACAGGGTTGCAGTAAATATATACAAAGAGCTCTCAAATTTTTCAAGTTATTAATAAGACATAAAGAAGGGGAGCGAAATGTCTCAAAGTAGACAGAAGCAGCAACAGTTAAAGGAAATAAAAACTATGAAAGCGTAGAGGAAACAAAGAAGAAAAGGACAGAAGACTAACACAGGGACAGATGAAAATCTTGAAAGAGACAATTATATAAAGAGAGTGGGAAAAGAAAACACCAATAACCAGGGAGAGCTCTGTAGCCAGAGGGCATCAGGACTCACCCTCCAGTGCTGAGGTCAAGCCCTACAGAGTATGGGCCCTGTGTCTGGCTGGCAAAGGGCGGCACCTTCATGTGCAGTTGACTCTGGGCAAGGCTGTGAGTAACTGCTCCACCCTGAGGCATGGAAGGCAGCTGGCCTTTGGGCTGGGGCGCCCCACGAACAGTGTTAGGTGTCTGAGCCCGAGTCTTGACAGGAGGTGGGGCAGGAGGAGTTGGAGGCAAGGCCTGAGCCAGAATAGGGGCAGTAGCCTGAGAAGGGGGTTCCTTAGGCAGGAAAGGCACTAGCAGGGACTCCCGGTCAGCCTCATAGTTACGCTCCTGGCTCCGTTCCAGCCCAGAGACTTTAGGGATCACAGAGAGTTTGGCTTCACAGCTCCCGTTTAATGCACCAATGGGTCCCGAGGCTGCCAGAAAAAAAATGCAAACAGAGAAAACAGGTGTTAGACTATTGGAAAAGCCCCAAGAGATTGTGTTGGGTTTTAAAACTTTGGGGTGGTGCCCTGTTTCCCCAGCTGGATAAACCTGTCAGCTACAGATGCTGATGTACACAACAAGAGCCACAATAACTAATGGGGTGGGTGTGAGAGGCTAAGTTTCCATTGACATTACATGTTTTAAAAAATCCCATGAAAACAGCAGAACAGTGAATCGAAGCACTTCCAGCCATAGAGGTGGCAACTCTCAACATAGAACTCAGGAAGAATGTAATTATTTGATACTTTGCACCCCCAGTTAGAAGCAGGACACCGTGGGAGCTCCGTAAAGTGTTCTGAGGGAGACTTTAGCGGGAGCTTTCAAGCAAAGAACTCCTTTAGCTATCAGCATTAGTACTTTGCTTTGGAGTTTTGTGCAAATGCTCCCTCATAGGGCCTTATGGAAGTATCACAGAGCCCTGTGTCTTGATCAGAAAGAGCTATCACTTGCATAGCAAAAGTCATATTGTATATGTATGCGGGGAAGCCATTTCTACAATCAAAGTGATCAAACAGAGCACATCAGCCTCCCTCCCCAATGGTAGCCAAGATATTTTTGCAGCGACACGGTGGTTCCAGTCTACGAGGTTCTTTGCTGCGTTGAAACAGTTGTGATCTGCACATGGCTACTTAATACCACAACTCTTATGACAGCAAACTCTTCGGAAACTCAGAATTGCTTACTGCCCTATTTTTGACAGAACCCCATATAAGGATTAGTTGTTCCCCTTAATCCAAAGATCAGGTTTGCGCCCAGACTGATGATGTTCAGGACTCTATTAAAGCCCTTGTTTTCCTCTTATGAGTCAGTATTTCCTGATTCCTTGCTGATGAGAAGATACTCTTATTAAAAATCTGGTTAGAATTATGTTCTAAACTAAGTGGAGAAATCTGTTTTTTTTAAAGCCCAGTTTCTTCAAACTGTCCTGGAGATTGTAGCAAATGACGTTCAGCTGACAAGATAAATAACCAGGTAGGTTGGGATGTTTTGAAGCTGCCATACTCACATAGGTGGAAGGGCTACTTTTTCCAGCTGTAGCTCTCTCTCACAATAGTTATCCAACATCTAAAGCATAGGAAGCTTTTTCACCCTGCTTGCTAACTGATTCTTTAAATCAGATGGACTGGGTACTTGGTATAGGACAGTGATGGCGAACCTTTTTTGGCTTGAGTGCCAAAAGGATGTTCATACATGCAATAGCATGTGCATATGAGCCCACTGCAAAAATGCCACGCCTTTTCTCCCACACGCATGCATACAACCCATCCTGCACTGCCCCCCATAGATGCACACAGCCCTCACTGAAGCCTCTGAACTTCTGGTAGGCACATCAGGCTGTGTTTCACCATCCCCAGGGTTCAGGAAAACCTCCTGGAGCCCAGAAATGGCAAAAAATGCCCAAGTGGGCCAAACAGAAGTTTGGAAACTAACTTCTGGTTGGCTACTGGGCTATTTTTCGCAGTCTCCAGAGTTCAGGAGGCTTTCCTGAAGCCTTGGAAAAGCAAAAATGACTGAAAAGAAGGCTGAAAATTAGCTGGCCAGCATGTGCATGCACACTGGAGCGGACATAGGGTAATGCCTCACTTGCCCTCAGAGGGCGCATCATAGGTTCCTCCTCACTGGTATAGACAAAACAGAACCACAGCGCACCAATCTCCCCACTGAACCAAAAATCATGTTCATTTAAGTCACACTGAGAAATGCAGCAATGTTTTCTTTAGTGCACAGAAACACAAGCAGACAACTCCCCCAACCCCCACCCGCTATTTCTCCACACCCAACCTTTGCTGGTTGAGACAGTGAATGACTGTTCGAGGTCATCAATGGAGGCCTGCAGAAAGACAAGAAACAGGGGGTTCATTACACTCCACAAATCCTTTTGTTTACCCCTACTTCTAAATTTATTTGGAACTGGCAGAAAAGCTACCCAGGAGCTTTTCAAGGACCCAGGTAGTTTTCCTTTAGAGGCAGATTCATGATAAGAATCCTCCCCCCACAAGGAAGGATGGATTTCTGAATATCTTTAATGTAGGATTGGTTGCCTTCCATAACAGGTAATTGGGTTAGGGGTGGTTGCTAAATGTAAGTCAAACTACACTTAATTCATCACAATTTTCTTTTTAGCATTTCAAAACAAAAAACACTAATTTTGATACACGCCACCATTGATATCTCTTGGTAACCAGAACTGGAATATAATATGGCAATATTTCTTCCAGAACAATACCCATTGGAGAACTGTTACAAGCAGTCCTTGACTTACAGTAATTCATTCAGTGATCAATCAAAGTTACAACAGTATTGTTGTACTCAAAAGTGACTTATGATGGTTGCAGCTTCCCTGCTGACACGTGATCAAAATTTAGATGCTTGGCCACTGGCATGTATTTATGATAGTTGCCATGTCCCAGAGTCCTGTGATCCCCTTTTGTGACCTTCTGAAAACCAAAGTCAATGAGGAAGTCAACAACCATGTTATTAACCTAACAATTGCAGCAATTCAACAACTATGGCAAGAAAGGTCATAAAAGGAGGCAAAACTCACTCAAAACTTACAAAAACGGGACAAGACTCACTTGTCTCGCTTAGCAAGGAAAATCTGGGGCTCAGTTTGGGTTGTAAGTTGAGGACTACCTGCACTGTACACCACTACTGATCTGCATTCATTTGCTATTCACTTCCAGATGCCGATTAAAGCCCTTGTTTTTATCTTCTATGATTTTCTCACTGGCTTATGTTGCATGATTGGGATTAGGTGGTGGAGGCCGAATATTGTTATTTTTTACTACTGTTGTATATGAGTGTGTGTCCTTACGTACACATAGGTAATTGTTTCCAGACTCTTGCTCTCTCGTTATTCATCCTAAGACCACTGAAATACATCGGGTGTACTTCATACTTCGTGCTGTTTACCATTTGACTTCCAGAAAAGACAGCTACAAACTTTTTCTGATAACATTTTCAATAGGCTACAAAAAGGATGGCTATTTCTACTCACCTACAGTTTCTAAACAAAAAACAACAAAAACCACCCCTGACCAATTTGGTCAATTGATCTACCATCTAATTATTTCTTTGAAATTAGGAGCAAACATTCATCACTTTCTCTTCTCCACCTTGAAATGAAAATACCCTATATTTTGTCCCCAGCTCAGTACAAAACCTCAAACTATAGGGCATTTTGCTTGGAGCCATGAACGCTAATAAAAGCCATTTCAAGTTTTGTCAATTTTGTGCATGGCTGGAACTTTGGTGTAATTCTGGAAAAAGTTATAAGGTTGAAGTATTCACACATTAAATGTTTGTGCAGAATAGAACCGTGGAAAGCAGTTTACCTACATAGAAACTACGTCATAAAATAGAATTTCTAACAACTTTGCTGGGAACATGTCATAAATTAGGCCCAGAAAATGATAGTTGCCTACCTGCTCCTCTGGGTCACTTTCTGTATCACACTAAGAACAATGGAAAAAAAGAAAAAGATGTCAAAAGGAGCAATATAATAGAAAATATTCCTATTTTTATCTATGTATTTATGATACATACATACATACATACATACATACATACATACATACATACATACAAATAAAACACACACACACACAAGTTTAGTGGATATTATATATATAAGTGGTGGGTTGCTACTGGTTCACATTGGTTTGGGCGAACCAGTAGAACACAGGGAAAATGACGTGTCATTATTGTACATAGATTCCAGGAAAGTAATCAGGATACCCCAAGAGACCCTAAAACGCATTGGAATATATCATTTACAAAATCAAAGCATGCACATTGGCATCATTAGAACCACAACCAGCCGCTCTGAGTCTACGGAGATGGGCAACATACAAATCTAATAACTAACTAACTAACTAACTAACTGAATGAATGAATGAGTATTTTAGCACCTTCTAGCTGTCCTATACACAATCCATCACTTGCTGTAGTATATTAAGAGGAGCTGATTTCTCTGCTCTTCTGGGGAAGCCATTGGTAACTCAGTTAAAGCCTTAAAGCCTTCTTGAGTCTGAAGGAAATAATTCCACTGATGGAATGCTTAGGCAATTAAAATTTGGTCTTGCAGAACCCTGTTTTGAAAGAGTTGAGGAAAGAACATTCATACATTACCCACTTACTATATATCCAGTTTCCAGGTAAGATTGCAGAGAAGGCTGAATTTAGTTTTAAAAGGAGAGAAAAGAGAGAAATTGATTAGACTCATAATAATGAGGCTTGCAACTCCAGGGGCAAATAGGCCAGAACTTTAGATACCAGCTTTTGTTTTGCTTAGAGGCTAATGTAGAACTTAACTAAAAATAAAGCCATACCTACTTTCAAAATGTGTGATCCATATATCTAAAACAGGTCAGCCTTGATTTGCAGTTGGCTACAAACATTAAACAGGTCAATAGAACATGTGTGGAAAACAATTGCTCTACCCTTTTCTATTTTGCTGGGCATATAACGACATACTGGTGATTGTGCTAAGATTATTCCTCTATAAATAATTTGGCAGATTCAATTACAACGCAGAAAACATTGCAGCTGTGACTCTCTCAATAGTAATAACAACAACAAATCTCCTATGCTTTTTTTGTCTTATTTCCAATAAAAGCTTAATTAAAGCATGTATATTAAGACAGAAGGTGTTTATGGCAGAGTTATGTAAACATTGCAACCCTGGAGCCATCTCTGAGCATTTTCAAGGCTGCCACAGCTAGGCTGGCTGCAGCTGTGGGAAAGGGAATGGGGAGTAGAGATAGCTGGGAAGATATGTAGCCAAAATAACAATCTTTCTTCTGGGAACCAAGGACATCAGCACCTGGAGGCACTGAATGGCAGGCATCTGGGATGGAGAGAGACCTGATTGGGCAGGGTATGCGATTATTGTGTGTGATTTGGGGGGCGAGGGGGGGAGAACTTTGGATTTTGAACTTGGGGGGGGGATCTGGGGGAATTCAGGTTTGGGTTTTCACCAGCTATGCCAATATGACATGCCTAACAAATCTATACTTTGAGGAACCCTGCCTTAGAGTTTTGATTTCATATGGGCTGTTACTCGGACCCTATGAGTCATAGCTTTGTTGTTCAAGCTCCTGCTCTGATTCTGTATAGTGCAGAATGACAGTTTCCTGCTGTCAGTGTTGCACTTTTGTTCTTTCCCCCTATTGAATATTAATGCATACATCCCTTGTGTGGCAAATTATAATAGATGTACAAATAACTGTTTACCCCAATGGAACACCATTTTGGGTACAAACCTGCACTGGCCCTATGCAAGCATGGCCAACCTGAAGTTCCTTTGCTTATATACATGCATCACTTCTCACTCTTAATAGTGGCAAGGCCCCTTGCTTCACATGGAGTTAATCTTTTCAATTTTATTGTTTTAAAAAAGAAATGGGAAGCTGCAAAACACAGTATCAGCTGCCAAAGGTGTTTTTATTTCAATTATGCATCTGGATTCGTATTGGCACTCCAAGTATACTCAGAAATAATATTGAGGGATTTCCAAATATAAATTTAATAAAGTCTGGTCTTTTAACATTAGATTTAACTTTGATTGAAAAAAGGTGTGGGAAATTGATGTGGCAACACCGGGGGATAGCAAAATACAAAGCATTGGAGAAAATCACTATCAAGATCTGGAAAATCGAAATGGAAAGATTATGGCATAAAAAGCTACAGTGGTCCCAGTAGTTATCAGCACACTGTGTGTCATACCCCAAAAATCTATGAATCAACAAGCTGCCATCAGACAATTGCAGAAGGCCACACTGCTTGGATCCGCATGTATACCGTGTTTCTCTGAAAATAAGACATGTCCTGATAATAAGCCCAACGGGGCTTTTCAAGACATGCACTGAAATAAAACATCCCCCCCAATGAAAATAAGCCCCCTTCCCCGACTACGTACACGCATCTCCTGCTCCAGCTGCCACCCCCAAATTGTGCCCAAACATGTTACCAGAATCTGGCAGCTCACTGCTTTTCTTTCTCGGCAGGTCTTTGAAAGGAAACTCCTTGAAACGTAAAGGAAAACTTACTGCAAGTGCAAGAAATTGTTAATTGCTTGTACTAGCAATAAGTTTTCCTTTACATTTCAAGGCGTTTCCCTGCAAAGACCAGCTGAGAAAGAGAAGCAGTGAAGTTACCTGGTAAGATGTTCAGGCACAATATTGGGGTTGGAGGTGAGGCAGGGGAGTGGGAGGGCCGGGGCTGTGAGATGCACATCTTACCAATATCTGTCAGCTTCACCTCTTCTATTTTTAAACAGGTCTTTGCAGGGAAATTCCAATGTAAAGAAAAACAAGCTGCTGCTGCCCAGGAAAATAATGTGAGTAATGGGCTCTCTCGCAGTGCCTCTTTTCTCTCTTCTTCTCCCGAGTGGCAGCTGGGTGTCCAGAGATTCTGTAGGCCAGATTCTGTGAGACAGATGCACTGTTGCCACTCAGGAGAAAAGGAGAAAGAGGAGATGCTGCGAGAGAGCCCATTTCTCACATTGCTTTCTTCCTGGGCGGTGGCAGCATGCTCAGCTCCTCAAATCTGACCATCTTGGCTGGTGAGAGGGCGTGCCAAGCAGGGAGGGATGGGGTAGCGGAGAAATGAAACACAAGAAATCTTTCCCTCTTCCAAACTCTGCTAGAAATGAGTCTTCGTGAGACGTGTGTGTGCAGCTTCTTGGAGTGAAAGGGAAGAAAGATTTCTAGCGTTTAGCATGCAGCCAAAAGGTTCCTTGTCCTGTGTGTTACATGCACCACAGGCTGCTGTTTCTGCTGCTGTGCCCGGCTAGAAGTTTGGCTGTCAGCTCGGGTTTGGTCGCTGCCTGCTTCTGCTGGGTGTTGAGACGCTGCAAATGTTGCTGCTGCCCTCACTGCTGCTGCCTATGAAAGCCCGGCCAGCCCTCTGCAGGGCAAGCTCAGTTGCGGGGAGCGAGCACTGGCCATGGCTGGGTGACCTGTGTCTGTCGGGGTTGCCCTTGGTGTGGCTGCCCGGTGTCTGGCAAGAGTAAGCGGCGCCTGGAGGAGGAAGTGCAGGCAATGGTCCTACGAGGCTCCTATTCCCAGGAATAGTCCAGCTTAATTGCTGTCCCAGCTTGGAGGGGCTTCCTGGTGGGTGCTCTGGTCAGTCAGCGCTCAGGTGGGAGGACCGCAGGGAGATTGGAATGGAGAGGAGCAGGGGAGGAGGCGTCCAATGACTGTCACCATAGAGCAGGAAGCAGACTTGCAGAGCGGCCACTGCCCTGACTGGCGTTTTAAGCCTCAAATTCAGAGTTTGGAGGGGGAGTAAGAAGGACTTCTGCTGCTTTTCCTGTGTGCAGCCAAAAGCAGAAACAGCAGAAGTCTTTCTCTCTCTCGGTCTCTCTCTCTTTTTCTCTCTCTCTCTCTCCTTCCTTCCTCTTCTCTTTTCTTTCTTCTCCCCCCCACGCACCTGCCTCTTGCTTGCTCTCTCTTTCCAAGGAACGTGACGGAACTACAAGTCCAGGTGGGATGTGCATCTCCTGACCCACCCCATCCCACCTGACATAAAAACATAAGGAGAGCCATGCTGTATCAGGCCAAAGCCCATCGAGTCCAGCATTCTGTGTCCCACAGTGGCCCATGGGGATCTTGAGCAGAAAGAAAAGGCAAAACCCTCCCTTTCCCTTGACCCCCAACAAATGGTACCCAAGGGAATCCTGCCTGCCTCAACCAACATAGAGGCAGCACTTGGACATCCATTTCAATAACCATCTATATGCTTGGCATCCATGAATCTGTATAATCCTGCCCTGAAGCTATCCAGGCTGACAGCTGTCGGACCTCTTCTGGAAGTGAATTCCACAAACCAAGGACCCTCTGGGTAAAGAAATATTTCCCTTTATTTGTCCTCGCTTTCTTACCTATGAGCTTTAGGGAGTGCCCCCTTATCCTAGTATTGTGTAATAGAGACCTTTTCTAGCCCATGCATCATTTTATACACTTCGATCAAGTCACCAAGGCGTTGCAACCTGGTTTCATAAGGGAGGTTGTTCTCAAATTTCACTTCACCATGAGACATGCATCCTACATGACACTTGGAGCTTTGTCATGTTCTTCGGCATTGTCTCCTGAAAAGCTTATTGCAAAAGGAAACTTCTGGTGAGTTCAATCAAACTTCTTGAACTTGCAAGTTTTCTTTTACAATGGGTTTCTCTGGGACACAAAGCCAAGGAACGTGACGGAGCTACAAGTGTCAGATTGGGGATGGGTTTTGCAGCCCAACTGCCAGAAATGAGTCTCTGTAAGATTGTCATGCCACTGCCTCGTGGAGCTGGGCTCTGCAAGTCTTGTTATGCCACTGCATGCATGAACGACAGGAGAACTCCAGCTGTGCCGGCATGATGAAGTTTGAGGCAGTCCTGTTGTTCGTGTGTGTAAATGGCACAACAGGTCTTGCAGAGTCCTGCTCCACAAAGCAGAGGCAGCAGGCCAGCTGGCGCCAAGAACAGGGAGGGGAGATGGTGGTGATGGGACATCCAGTCCCATGCTTACCACCTACTGCACCTTCAAAATATAACACCCCCCACCCCCGATAATAAGAACAAGGGCATATTTGGGGTTTCAAAAAAAATATAAGCCTCTGTCTTATTTCCAGGGAAACACAGTAATACTCTGGCAAAATGGAGCCTTCAAGAAACATCCTTTCAATGTGGTAAGTGATATTGGCCTCTGTAGTCCATCCTGCAATTTTACATAGGATAGTATTGAGAAACTGAGGTGTTCCATGGAAGCAGATTTCTAGAAGTCTCTCTTAGCTTAATCCAGCCCGCAAATTTCCCCACTTCAATTAAACTGTTTTCAAACTTTCTATCACACACACACACACCTGCCTGCTTCAGTTTCCTCCCCTTTGCCCCACTCCCTGAGCCCAAGACCTCACCTCTTTGTGCCGTCTCTTGCTTCGTTTCCTCAGTGCTCTCTCCCCTCTAAAGCCCTGGCTGCGATTCTTTTCTGAGCCTTCGTCTTCATCTTCAGGCTCAGAATTGTTTCCCTCACCCCGTTTCCTCTTTCCCGAATGTTTCAGCCGAAGCTCCAATCGCTCTGGAGTCTTCAAGGTTGCATCCTTCTGCAGGAGTGACAAGGTGGGCATTATAATGGCTGCAGACTTTCTACCCTCTGAATAAAAGCTGTGATAGCGCAGCTGCTGCTGTGGGATATAGAAATGTGTGTTTAAATATAAAAACTGGAAACCATCTTACAAAATGTGATATAAAACTCTGGAACAAAATTGAAATATCTAGCCTGGAAACTTTACTATCAATACTAACAATTACGGTAGCTGAGCCTTCAGAGAAATTTGGCCTAGAAACTGAATAAACAAATAAACAAACAAATTTTGGATCCAGAAATAAACATAGAAACATAGAAGTCTGACGGCAGAAAAAGACCTCATGGTCCATCTAGTCTGCCCTTATACTATTTTCTGTATTTTATCTTAGGATGGATATATGTTTATCCCAGGCATGTTTAAATTCAGTTACTGTGGATTTATCTACCACATCTGCTGGAAGTTTGTTCCAAGGATCTACTACTCTTTCAGTAAAATAATATTTTCTCATGTTGCTTTTGATCTTTCCCCCAACTAACTTCAGATTGTGTCCCCTTGTTCTTGTGTTCACTTTCCTAATAATTTACATTATTTTACATTATATACATTAATTTACATTATATAATAATTTACATTATTTTGCACTGCTTTGCAAATACTGAACAAATGAATTATTCTAACATCTTAGAAAACAAATGGAATTCCAGTTATTCATATAATATCCTAAATATTATAAAAACAGTTTTACAATGAAAGCCAGTAAGTTGTAGTTGTTAAAAGGCACGAGTTGGACACCTGGTTTAAATCCATATATAGCTTTTAGTTTCAGAGACTAAACTGAGGATTGCTTTTTTTCCAAGTCTAATATTTTAGGAGGGTAAAACAGCAACAAAAAGAAGGGAAAGAAGCTAATTACACTGCCCTAAGATCTTTTTTAAAAAGGATATATTGCAAAATAATTTAATCTGGTCAATTAGGTCCCAAATTCCACAACTGGAAAATATAGATCAAGGAGCTAGCTTGCTAGATATTTAACAGACTCATAAGGCAACACTTCAACAAGTAGATCCTTTATGTAATAAATTGGTTTAAACTTACAGAGTAAGATAGTTATACAATTAAATAAGAATACTGTAAATTGTTGTAAATATGCTTAACTAATACGAAATATGTACAAAAGAAAAATATTGTGATAAAATGTGTGCTTATAGTACTCAATGTATGTTTCTATGTTTGTTAGTTAAATTTTGTTTTATTTTAATTTAAATATTTAATAAAGATTATTCTTTTAAAAAGGCGACACTGCAAAAAATGCTTCCTAAATCATAATGATCAAACACTGCTATGAGAAAGGTAGTCAATTTTGTGAAAGGCATCTTTGGTTCAAGGAAGAACTCTAGAAAAAATGAATCATAAAAGCAAAAATATATTTCTAGATGGCAAGATATTGCACTAAAGGTTATTGCATACTTTTTGAATGACATGCCTGATTGTGTGTGGTGTAGTAATGTTTCTTGGCAGTGTACTGCACTGCTTTAGAGTTTCGTAAAGGATTAAAACCCTACTCCTCACCCAATCCTGCCTAGCCAGAAAGACTGGTGAATCCAGTCTGAAACTGGTCTACATGCTCAGCCTTGAACATTCCTGAGTAAAGCAGGAATGCTTTCTCTCTGCTTTAGCAGGTAAAACAGCTGGGCCTTACATACTGTCCAATAACTGCACTGCTTACTGAAATCCTCTGATTAGCCCTTCCCAAGAAATATGTAGTTTAAAGACAGATCCCAGCCCTAGAAAAATGCCTGGGAGGGGTAAGTTAAAACTCGCACCTAAAAATACATATCTTCCACCAAGCATAATAAATAGGCAGTTCCTCATACCCAATCAAGGAGGAAACAAGCTCATCTCAAATAATGTTCAGGCTGTATGTTCAGAATTTTCTGTTCTGTGGCACAGATTATGCCCAGTATAAAAATTCAGAAATAACTTTGATATACCCTTACTGTAAGATGGATGTTGTCAAGAATATTTACAAAATTTTGCAAACGAGTAAGTGGTTCTGATATTGTACACAGTCAGTCAAGCCATCTTACAACTTTTATTATTTTTATTACAACTTGTCTGACTTCATTTGAATTGCCTAGATCAGTGGTTCTCAACCTTTCTAATGCCATGACCCCTTAATACAATTCCTCATGTTGTGGTGGCCCCCAACCATAGGTCTAGCACCAATTCTCCAAACAGAGCTTTAAGCTGATTGGCAGGAAGGTCAGAGGGACACCCCCATTGTAAACACCTGATTGGTCGGATTGTATAAATATGTTCCAAGGTGCCAGAATAGAAGCTTTAGTTCCTAACACCATGGGGAATTTGTATTTTCCCTTGGTCTTAGGCGACCCCTGTGAAAAGGTCATTCGACCCCCAAAGGGGTCCCGACCCCTAGGTTGAGAACCACTGGCCTAGATGGTATTTTAGCCAAGAAAATATATATTTATTCCATCTCACCTCAAGAATCTTATTGTGTATCTGCTTAAGAAGAAACATAGTAAATATTTGCTCAGATAACTAAGGATATAAAAACCACAGACCATAAATGTCTATGTTTTATTTTTATATCTTCCCTTGATCTTCTGGGTGTACAAAAACAATTTCGGATTTCTGAACTTCACTGCTGAAATTTCCTTTTGCTTTGCTATTACAGAGTTTCCACTGACAATCTTTTTGAGGAGTATATCTCCACTTGGCAACAATTCAGTTTCATCTAGTATCTCTTACCAATAATTGAGATCATTGTAAATTTCCTTTAATTAGAAGATCCATGGTAGCAAAATAAGACATTAAAAATTACTCGCTATTAAGAAAAAAGAAATCTTCATTTCCAAAACGACCCACCCTTACAAATATCACTGTGCAAAATCTTTTATAACTATTAGTTATGTGCACAGCTCCACAAAAACAGGTGGAATCCCAATTTACTCTCTTTTCTATATCATATCTCAGGTAAAGCCAAAAGACAAGGTCAAGAACCAATCTATTGTTTTAGCCTTATAATGAATGACCCTTTTGTTGGAACAGGCTGTGGATCACCTTACCTCAAGTGCCTCTAAACTGACAAAGCTTGCAATGGCAAAGCCATCGATGAGGTCCTCTTCTTCCTCCTCCTCCTCTTCCTCCTCACGACTGCAAGATGATCCAGAAACTCTCTTCCTCCGTCGGAGGGGCCGTCGCCTTCGACGCTCATGCCGTAGGGGACGTCCTTTGCTAGGAGCCATAGGGGCAGGTGGAGAGGGGCCTTCACTGTCTGATGCTGAAGATGAGGAAGAGGACAAGCCCCGATGGGGAGGGTCTCCAAGACGGCTTCCTCTACGGCGTGCACAGCGACTCTCACGGTCCCGCCGTGAGCAACGTCGCTGTCTTCGTGCTCGGCTACTGCTGCCTCCTCCCCCACTCCAACACGGAGTAGGAACTGCTGTTGTTCCTTCCATTATGCTCCCCTCTGAGGTACAGAAAATAAATTGTGTTGTGTCCAATGGTTGTTGCAGGCACGTAAAAAAGAAGGAAGACACCCTTCACCCCTCACCAGCCAGAAGCATTGCAGCTGTTCCTGCTGGCTTTCTGCTCTTCCGTGGAAGCCAAGAAGAAAAGCACCACGCTTGTGAAAAAGAGGTTCTCCTTTATATTGCTTTAGAGAGAGAGAGAGAAAGTAAATTTTTGTATTCTTTTACAAGAAGTCCTTGGCTCCTATAGCTGAATTGTTAACAACTTTTCTTGATTTACATGTAAAAAACCCATTCAAAATCCCAAAAGTTCCTTTTTTGCTCTGGAAAGTCAAGGAAGCAACTCTTTTGCTCAGGTTTAATTCTCTCTCAAGGAAAATACAAATGGCAGCTTCTGCTTTTTTGACTTCCTCCTCAAGGCCAGAACAAGTCAAACTAAAAAATAATTAAATACTTTTTCAAAGAAAATTCTAAGATTGAAACAGATCTAATAACTCTTTAATAGGAAATTAGCATGTGCCAGCGAACAGAACTCTCTTTTAAGGTACAACTTCACCTTTGGGTCCAGAAGAAGAAGAAAAAATCGGACATCAAAACACCTTGCTTTAATCAGCATTTTACATCCCTCCAATCTCGTGAATCTGTCACAGAGAGGTGGGATCCTTTGAAACCAACCAAAGTGGCAATCTTTTGGAACCAACCTCTGGTACTTGCCAATTTGCTTGCTTTTCTCTTTGAAGCTTCTGTTTTAAGTGCCTGTATTTATTTAAAGAGATATAGTGTTTGTGTTTACGTGTTTCTAAAATGCATCATCTTAACCTCAGGGCTTTTCTGCCTGGAAGGAGGATTTTTACATGGACCCCAAGAGGGCCAATAAGCGCTTCAGGAGCCTCCCCTTTAAGACTGCAGATGCGGCTTTTCTGCCAACAATGGCAAATGGCTTCCTCTCTGAGGAGAGCATTGGCTTCTTCCCCCCTCACTTTGGGGACTGAGGGCTCCAGAGTTATTCCCCTGGCCGCATTTCCTTCCGAAGCCAGGTTCCCTTTAGAAATGTTTTTTTCTAAATTATCATCCTTATTATTAAGGTCTCCCTGATTCCTCCTCAAAGGAGGTGTGGTGACCTTGCCCTTTAAAAGTCCAGTCTTGAGAATCCGCTTCCTTTCATTCCATCCCCTTTAAGAGCGTCCGATTAAAAGTCCGCCACACATTTCCTGTCGAAAAGCACGGCCTCGCCTTTAAGCACCTTGATATATATATATATATATATATATGTATGTACATTTATTATACATTTATATATTTATATTTATTTATTTTTTTAAAGTCCACCTCGTCAGTCAGAGTCACTTTTTTTTGTTTCAACCATCGGCATTTAAAGGGCCTCCAAGCGGTTCCCTCGGCTCAGTGGGCATCCAACGTCCAAAGTCCTCCAGCGGCCCCTTTAAGAGCCGGCCCTCCCTCTTTTAAGTCACAATGAGGCCCGAAGACAAACGTCCCCTTTAAGAGGGCCGAGTTCCCTTTAAATCCATTGACAGGAGCTGGAGGCTTGAGGGGGTTGGTTTCTTGTCCTCCGGCGGAAAAGGGTGCACTCTTCTCGCTGTCCCCCCCACCCCACCCCCGGGCTGTACCTTTAAGAGCGCCGGCTGTGGAGGGTAGTTTCGAGTCGCCTCAGCCCGTCTCTCCACCCTAGCGAGGCGTCCCGTGAACCTCTACGCCTGACTGGCAGTGAGGCCGGCTTCCTCCGCTCGCCTGGCGCCCCCCTCAACTGACTGGCCGAAGCGGAGCACTCAGTAAGGATGGGGGAGGGACAGCGGCGCGGAAGGAGAACGGCTGCCTTGGCCGTGCTGCGTCCCCTTCCCCCCGCAGGAGGGGAGTAAAGTCCCGTCGCCCTTTTTTCCCCCTCCGCGCTTCGCCTCAGCTGCTGCTGTCCCCCAGACTCCCTCTTTCCCTAGCTGTCTCTGCCGGATCTCCTTCCCCTCTGCGCACGGCACGCAACTCCGCCCACAGCGTCATATCCTTCCGCCACCAGAGTGAATGGATTAGAAGCGACGGAATCCCTCCGCCGGAAGAGAGCAGAATTTGGGGGGTGGGGATAGTTCCTCCTACATAAACTCCCGTGTCATAAAGAGCGTAGGAGCAACGTCGCTCCCTCAACGTCTTTCAACCCCCACCGAGGTCACTTCCGTCCTGTGTGGGCTGACGTCACAGCCCTGACGGCGGGGAACGTAAGGCGGGGAAGTGAATGGCTTCTCCGCAATTGCGCGCAATGACGTCATAGCCACCTCGCAGTGAAATCAACGCCTCGTTTGACGGGGAATTTGCCCATTGACGCCTGGCGTAGTGGCAACCCAGTAAACGTCATGGCGATCACGTGATTCCCCCCCCTCTTCCAACAATGAAATGATTCCGTGCGATTCTTCTTTAATCGGAGAACCATCAGCTTACCCATTTCATTGATTTCAGGGTTCCACCCTCAGGTAGGGCCGTGATTTTCAAACTTGGCATCTTGAAAGTGGATGGACTGCAATTCCCAGAATTTCCCAGCTGGGTGGAGGCTTCTGGGAGTTGTAGTGCACCACCTTTATAAAAATGAAACTGAGGTTTGTTTTATTTGTCAATAAGTGGAAGGAAACAGGACACATGAAAAAAGGCATAAATAAATAGAATAGAATTCTTTATTGGCCAAGTATGATTGGGCACACAAGGAATTTGTCTTTGGTGCATATGCTATCAGTGTAGATAAGAGGGAAAAAATATGTTTGTCATGAATCGTGAGGTACAACACAATGATTATAGGGGGCAAATAAGCAATAAGGAAATAATATTAATAAAAATTGTAAGGATACATGTATATGAAGAAGTAAAACATAGCCATAAACACATAAAATTAGTATATACAAATGGGTACAGTAGGACAGGGACGAGAAGCATGCTGGTGCGCTTATGCGTGCCCTATCTTCGGCTCCTTGCTGCTACTGCGCTGCCGAGCAGATCAGCTGCTGGGCGGCCGAAGGAACCTTGGCCCTATGGTATCAAATGAAGTAAAATGTTCCCTCGATTTTTGCGGGGATGCGTTCCGAGACTGCCCGCGAAAGTCGAATTTCCGCAAAGTAGAGATGCGGAAGTAAGTAAAGTAGAGATGCAGAATCCCTTAACACTTAAAACCCCTAAACTGCAATTTCCCATTCCCTTAGCAACCATTTAGATCATTACTGACCATGTTTATTTATTAAAGTTTATTAAAAAAAATATTTATTAAAGTCGGATGAAAGTTTGGCGATGACATGTGACGTCATTGGGCGGGAAAAACCGTGGTATAGGGAAAAAATCCGCAAAGTATTTTTTAATTAATATTTTTGAAAAAACGTGGTATAGACTTTTCGCGAAGCTCGAACCCGCGAAAATCGAGGGAACACTGTATCACGGCATTCTTCAGTTTGCTAGACCTACAGGGGCACTGGCCTTGAAATGTACCCATGAGCTGTCTCAAAGGTGCTTTTTTGAAAGGGATCTGGACTATGTTTTTTTACCTTATGTTCTATCCCAGGCCTATGCTGCTTGAGAACAAAGGAGGAATTCATGTGCTGATATTTCAAATCAGCCTTTTTATATAGAACGTCTCATTTATACAAGTCAAATTCATGCATGTGAGTTCACCTTGGCAGCTTCTCAGTAAAAGTAGTTAAAAGATAACAGTTCTGCAGCTAGGCTGCTGCCAAAGTTCAAAGCTAATTGAAAATTCCTTCATGAGATAAGGAATCTTCAGTTTCACAAACTTACTTTTACAGCTTCCCACATCTCCGCAGATAGGGCACTTTTAGTCCAAGGATTGTAGCAGGAAAATAACCTGGCTGAAACCTCAAACAGCATCCAACTCCATTGCAAAATGTTGAAACTCTAGCCCAAATTACCCATACGCCACCCTTAAATACCTATAGGGAGTGACCAACAATCCCCTAGAGTTACAAACTGCAGACTACTTTATTATTTATTAGACTTGTATACTTCCTTTTTCCATACAAGTATTCTTATCTTTTTCTTAGTTTTGTAAAGCGGGCATTTAGCAAAGGCTCCTGGTCTTCCTCTTCCTCCTCTAACTCAGACTCCACTATCATTGGCAGGATTATATTATATTATTGATTGATTTATTGGATTTGTATGCCGTCCCTCTCAGAGGACTTGGGGCGGCTCACAGCATGTCTAAAAACAATACCCAGTATACATCATTTAAAAAATCAAATTAATATAACCAAAACTTTAAAAAACACTAATAGAGTTAAAATCATCCATTACCATTCACGCATCGAAACATATTACATTTGTTGTCCAGGGGGCTAGGGTCTAATGGCCCCAAGCCTGGCAGCATAAATAGGTCTTTAAATTTTTACGGAAGGTGAGGAGGGTGGGGACAGTGCGAATCTCCAGGGGAAGCTGATTCCAGAGGCCCAGGGACCCTACAGAAAAGGTTCTTCCCCTAGGCCCCGCCAAACGACATTGTCTAGTTGATGGGACCTGGAGAAGACCGACTCTGTGGGACCTAACTGGTGGCTGGGATTCAGG
Organism: Erythrolamprus reginae; assembly: GCF_031021105.1. Taxonomy (NCBI): domain Eukaryota; kingdom Metazoa; phylum Chordata; class Lepidosauria; order Squamata; family Dipsadidae; genus Erythrolamprus; species Erythrolamprus reginae. Next base: position 136,624,894 of record NC_091963.1, on the reverse strand, counting down.
CAGCAGAAGGCGGTCCCGGAGGTAATCTGGCCCGACCATGTAGGGCTTTATAGGTCATAACCAACACTTTGAATTGTGCCCGGAAACTAATTGGCAGCCAGTGCAGTCAGCGGAGTGCCTTGGAAGGCCCATAGCCACTCGCGCGGTTGCATTTTGGACGACTTGAAGTTTTTGAACACTCTTCAAAGGTAGCCCCATGTAGAGAGCATTGCAGTAGTCGAACCTCGAGGTAATAAGGGCATGAGTGTCTGTGGGCAAAGACTCCCTGTCCAAATACAGCCCCAACTGATGCACCAGGCGAACCTGGGCAAACGCCCCCCTTGCCACAGCCGAAAGATGATGATGATGATGATTTATTAGATTTGTATGCCGCCCCTTTCCGAAGACTAGGGTCAGCTGTTCTAGAGTCAGCTGTGGATTGAGGAGGATGCCCAAGTTGTAAATCCTCTCTGAGGGGGTCAACAATTTCCCCATCAGGGTACTGGATGGACAGTTGGACTTGTCCCTGGGAGGCAATATACACAGGCACTCAGTCTTTTTGGGATTCAGCTTGAGCCTATTAGCACCCATCCAGACACTGACGGTCTTCAGACACCGGCATATCACTTCCACTGCTTCGCTGAGTGGATATAGAGATGTATAGCTGAGTATCATCAGCATACTGATGGTAACTCACTCCGTGCCCTTGGATGATCTCACCTAGCGGTTTCATGTAGATATTAAACAGCAGGAGGGAGAGGACCGACCCCTGAGGTACCCCACAAGGCAGGGACCTAGGAGTCGATCTCTGACCCCCCACTATCACCGACTGCGACTGACTAGAGGTAGAACCACTGTAGAACGGTGCCTCCCAACCCCTCCAATCAACATAGAAGGATACCAGGATACTATGGTCGATGGTATCAAAAACTGCTGAGAGGTCAAGGAGCACCATGATAGAGGATAAACCCCTATCCTGGGCCTGCTAGAGATCATCCATCAGCGTGACCAAAGCAGTTTCTGTGCTGTAGCCAGGTCTGAATCCTGACTGCCGAGGGCCTAGATCAGCGGTCCCCAAACTACGGCCTGCGGGCCGCATGCAGCCCACTGAGGCCATTTATCCGGCCCGCAGGTGAGTGACAGAAGCACATCTAATTGTCCATGAATAAAATGCGGTATTTTGTTAGTAACTAATATCAATCATCAAAAAAAGTTGCAAAAGTTTTTTCTAATTTTGTCATCCAGTTACAATTTTCTTTTAATTAAATTCCCTCATCAAAAAAGTACAACACCAATTATATTTCTAACTTATTAACCATTATGCCAAAGTGCTTCCTTCTTTATAGCCAATCAGATGTTAACAAATTTTTTTTTAAAACAAAACATAAACATATATGAATTTCAGACTTCCCCCCCTCTAAATACCGTGTTTCCCCGAAAGTAAGACAGTGTCTTACTTTCTTTTTATCCCCAAAAGCCCCACTATGTCTTACTTTCGGGGTATGTCTTATATTGTTAAAGGGGCACTGACAGCTAAAAAAAATGTGTAAAATGTGTTTTTTTAGTGTATATGCATTTTAACTTCTGGGACGGGCGGGGGGGGGGAGGTTTCTTTGGAGTAGGGACGTGCCCGAGTAAATTTGCAGAGGCGGCAGTGACAAGTGCAGGGGACGGCGCGGTGACGTATGGAGAGGGGGACGGTGCGGACGTGGGCAGGAGGCGGCGCTCATTTGGATCAGACGGAGGCGGCAGACGCGGTGACGTATGGAGGGGGGGACGTGGGCAGGAGGCGGCGCGCAGCTAGATGAGAGGGAGGCGGCAATACCCCCGTGTTTCTCCGAAAGTAAGACATATGTTTTACCTTCTGTGACGGGCGGGGGGGGGGAGGTTTCTTTGGAGTAGGGACATGCCCGAGTAAATTTGCAGAGGCGGCAGTGACAAGTGCAGGGGACGGCGCGGTGACGTATGGAGAGGGGGACGGTGCAGACGTGGGCAGGAGGCGGCGCGCAGCTAGATGAGAGGGAGGCGGCAATACCCCCCGTGTTTCCCCGAAAGTAAGACATATGTCTTACTTTCGGGGTACGGCTTATATTAGCCGACCCCCCTGAAACCCCCGATACGTCTTACAATCGGGGGTGTCTTACTATCGGGGAAACAGGGTAGTACGTTTCCATTTAGAAACATAGAAGTCTGACGGCAGAAAAAGACCTCATGGTCCATCTAGTCTGCCCTTATACTATTTTCTGTATTTTATCTTAGGATGGATATATGTTTATCCCAGGCATGTTTAAATTCAGTTACTGTGGATTTATCTACCACATCTGCTGGAAGTTTGTTCCAAGGATCTACTACTCTTTCAGTAAAATAATATTTTCTCATGTTGCTTTTGATCTTTCCCCCAACTAACTTCAGATTGTGTCCCCTTGTTCTTGTGTTCACTTTCCTATTAAAAACACTTCCCTCCTGGACCTTATTTAACCCTTTAATATATTTAAATGTTTCGATCATGTCCCCCCTTTTCCTTCTGTCCTCCAGACTATACAGATTGAGTTCATTAAGTCTTTCCTGATACGTTTTATGCTTAAGACCTTCCACCATTCTTGTAGCCCGTCTTTGGACCCGTTCAATTTTGTCAATATCTTTTTGTAGGTGAGGTCTCCAGAACTGAACACAGTATTCCAAATGTGGTCTCACCATCATTCTATATAGTGGGATCATAATCTCCCTCTTCCTGCTTGTTATACCTCTAGCTATGCAGCCAAGCATCCTACTTGCTTTCCCTACCGCCTGACTGCACTGTTCACCCATTTTGAGACTGTCAGAAATCACTACCCCTAAATCCTTTTCTTTTGAAGTATTTGCCAACACTGAACTGCCAATACAATACTCAGATTGAGGATTCCTTTTCCCCAAGTGCATTATTTTACATTTGGAAACATTAAACTGCAGTTTCCATTGCTTAGACCATTTATCTAGTAAAGCTAAATCATTTACCATATTACAGACGCCTCCAGGAATATCAACCCTATTGCACACTTTAGAGTCATCGGCAAATAGGCAAACCTTCCCTACCAAACCTTCCCCTATGTCACTCACAAATATATTAAAAAGAATAGGACCCAGAACAGACCCTTGTGGCACACCGCTTGTAACCTGACTCTGCTCAGAATACTCGCCATTAACAATAACTCTCTGATGTCTACGCTTCAGCCAGCTGCAAATCCATTGAACTATCCAGGGATTAAGTCCAATCTTCACTAATTTATCTATCAGCTCTTTATGTGGAACCGTATCAAAGGCTTTGCTGAAGTCCAGGTAGGCAATATCCACGGCACCACCTTCATCCAACACCTTTGTGACATAGTCAAAGAAATCAATGAGATTAGTCTGACATGATTTGCCTTCAGTAAAGCCATGCTGATTTGGGTCTAATAAGTTATTGTTTTTTAGGTGCTGATTTATCCTCTTTTTGAGTAGAGTCTCCATCATTTTAACTACAACTGATGTCAAGCTAACTGGCCTGTAGTTACCAGCTTCTTCTCTACTGCCCTTCTTGTGAATAGGCACAACACTGGCCATTCTCCAATCCTCAGGAACTTCTCCTGTTAACAAGGATTGGTTAAACAAATCAGTCAGGGGGGTAGCAATGACAGATCTGAGTTCTTTACGAACTCTGGGGTGGATGCCATCTGGACCCATTGCCTTATTTATCTTTAATCGTTCAAGTTCTTCTAAGACATCGGCTTCTAAGATCACTGGAGCTGAATCCGTACAGCTGGAAGCAATGCTATATCCCTCTATAGTATTATTTTGTAAGGTGTCTTTTGAGAAAACTGAACAGAAGTAGCTATTGAAATGGTCAGCGATCTCCTTATTCCCATTAATGCATGTATTATTCCCGGTACTAAGCTTCGTGATGCCGCAGTTTTTCTTCTTCTTATCATTAATATATCTGAAGAAGGTTTTATCCCCCTTCTTTACAGATTTGGCAATTTCTTCCTCTTTTGAGGCTTTAGCAGCATATATTATCTGTTTCGCCTCCTTCTGTCTCATTTTATATACCTCCCTATCAGCTATACTTCCAGACTCTTTATACCTCCTATAGGCAGCCTTTTTTTCATTGACTATAGCCCTTACATCATTGCTAAACCATAGCGGTTTCTTCTTCCTTTTACCTTTAGTTATTTGTCTTACATACAGTCCAGTGGCTTTTAAGATGGCCTTTTTTAATACAGTCCACTGGATACTCGCTCCTGCCATTTTATCCCTCCCCTTTAATTCATTATCTAAATATTCTCCCATTGCATTAAAATTTGTTTTTCTGAAATCCAATACTTTGGTTGCATTATAGGATTGCTCACAATGAGTTTTTACATCAAACCACAAACATAGATGGTCACTGCAACCTAAATTTTCTCCCACCTTGACATCTGAAACCCAATTCCCATTCGTAAAAACTAAATCTAGAATATTCTCCCCTCTAGTTGGTGTCTTAACCAGCTGTGCCAGAGCTGCTCCTGTAAAGGCCTCTACTATATTCTTACTTTTGCATGTAAGGGCACTGGGGATATTCCAGTCAACATCAGGCATGTTGAAATCACCCATAACCACAATATCTCCCTTTACTGCCATTTGGGTAATTTCATCCACCATCTTGTTGTCATATTCCTCGGATTGCCCTGGAGGCCTATAGATCACCCCAATTCTAATGACAGAACCTTCTTTATTTTGCATGCAAATCCAGAGAGTCTCTAGATCTTGACACGTATTTTGAATTAGTGTTGTTTTTAGACTTTCTTTAATATAAATGGCTACTCCACCTCCCCTTCTCTCTATTCTATCCTTCCTATACAGTGTATATCCTGGTATGGATATTTCCCATTCATTAGAATCCTTAAACCATGTCTCAGTTATGGCAACCAGGTCCAAATTATCTCTAGATATTATGGCCATTAATTCACAGAGCTTGTTGCTCAAGCTTCGAGCATTTGTGCACATTACCCGAAGAACATTATTTTCGTTATTAGTTTGCCCCTTATCATCAACAACTACATCTATATTATTTGCAGCTCCCTTTTCATAAGCTTCCAAAAACTGCTTTATCCTCATTGGTCGGGGACAGAAATCACCCACATCAGTTACATCTCTGTCCCCTTTACCTAGTTTAAATGCCTGTCCAAAAAAGTTCTGAATTCCTCACCGAGCACCTGGGTACCTCTGTATGATGGATGCAAACCATCCCTCTTAAACAACTCCCTATTAGACCACCTACTGACATCATGACTTACATAGCCAAAACCTTCAGCTTTACACCACTGCCTTAACCACACATTAAACTCTCTGATACACGTTGTTTTATCCTCTTGGCCACAAACCGGTAACACCTCTGAGAAAGTCACTGAATCAGTTATTTTAATCAGCTCCACACTTAGACATTGAAAATCTCTTTTTACTACATTAACATTTCTCTGGGACAAATCATTTGTGCCAAGATGCACCACCACATCAACGTTATTACCTTTACTCACAGTCTTAACAATGTTTGTAATCCGCCTCCTGTCCCTGCTGGCAGTGGCCCCTGGGAGACACCTCAGCACCTTAACCACATCCTTGCTCTGTCCCAAATCAACACCTCTAACGATCGAATCACCCACAAGAAAATGTGTCCTCTTTTTATTTCTACTAACTGTACTTGATGGTTTGGTGACATTTACGACAACTTCCCCTTTGAACATCCCCTCATTCTCTGCCTGAGGGACCTTGCTAATATCTCCAACATCCTTACTATTTAAATCCGCAAGAACACTATAGGAATTCGATACAGAGAGACCAAAATTGCTATGTTTTTGCTCAACTGCACGCAATCTTGTTTTTTACTTTAAAATAAGTGTTTTTTACATTTTGTTTTTTACTTTAAAATAAGGTATGTGCAGTGTGCATAGGGATTTGTTCATAGTTTTTTTTAATAGTCTGGCCCACCAAGAGTCCGAGGGACAGTGAACTGGCCCCGTGTAAAAAATTTGGGAACCCCTGGCCTAGATAATACAATTACACTATAATCCTCACTCTCACTCTCTGCATCAGCTGGCAACACCCCTGGCCCATGATACCAAGATGGGCCTGGCTCATACTCCTCATAATCTATCATTACCAGAGTTGGATGAGGAGTACTCACAACATCACCCAAGAAGCTTCATCAGTTCTGGCTAGATGGTGCCGGGGGAGGGAGGGATGGGAAATGGAAAGATTAATTCTGACAGGATGTTTTAGGGTGGTGGAAGGATTGTATTACCCTGTATTCCCTATCTACAACAGTCTTTTCAGCAGTTCAAAGAAAATTCCACATCTATTCGCAGATTCAGGTGACCTTGTGGGCACAGGTTAAACCCCCAAGTGGCCTCGACAGCTCTGAAAAAGAGTACTAACGACCAGATGACTGCAAAAAAACGATCCTTCCATCCACCCACCCTCCACATTATCCTATCAGAAATTCCTCCCCATCATCCAGCCAGAATTGATGGAAGCGCCTTGGATGAGAAGTGAAACTTCTTCCTCAAGGGAAAATACATTTTCCAGTTTCATTTTGAAAAAAGCACCTATGAGGCAATCATGACCTGGATGACCGAGAATCTCCATGGACATTTATCTGTCAACTGTTTTTGGCACTCTGGTAAACAAGATCAGAACAGGAATAAACAAAAACTATTTTTCCTTTAAAAGTAAACTTTTATTTAATATATAGATTAATATAAAAATGCAACTCCCACCCCCACCCCGTCATGCCTGACAGAAACCAGGAAGTCTATTCAAACTTGGAGTACTGAAGCAGGATTCACGGCCATTTATTTTTTAATAACCCTTTCTGAGACATCTCCTTTCGGAGCTTCTTGACACATCTTCCTTCCCATTTTTTCCGCTGTTCTGTTCTGGTTTCGCTCTTTCTCTTTTGTCGTTTCTTTGCAACCAATGGGTTTTCTGGTTCAGTCAAGATGGCAGAGGAATAACCTGATCTCCACATAGTTGGATACAGACCATCCTCTAACTCAGGCACCGAGAGTCTGATTGTGCATCGGAAGTTGAACACGAAGAACAGACACCACCAACATCCAGTTCTTCAAACTGGTGAGCTTTGCTGGCTGGGGAATTCTAGGAGTTGAAGTCCAAGCGAAAGTCCAACTTAAAGTTTGGAGGGCCCTGGTTTGGAGGGCAGCCTAGAATTCCTGGATGATGTCATGGAGATCGAAAGGTTGGAGAATAAAGAAGCCCAGGGAGTGCTCAGTGTGACTTGGTGCTTGGGAAAAATAATATTAGACAATTCACGAGTAGTTTGACAAACAGGAACTTTGGGGAAAGGGGAAAAGATGGGAAAGAACTTCTATAGATACTTTTCTGTAGACTTAGCTCAACACTCTTCCTCCTCAAACAGAGCATCCAGTTCAGCCAGTTTTTGTTGTAGTAACTCTTCCAGTTTCGTGGACTGGGGCTGGGCCTGTCTCCGCTTTGCCCTATGTCCCTTCCGGAGATGGGATTTGCGTTGCTTACGGGGAAAGCCCGCCTCCTGGAACTCCATGACCCTCTTCAGCTTGCGTCGGCTGGTGAAGACAAGGACTCCCTTGCGTTCCACTGGTACCTCAAATATGGTCTCAAATAATCTGCAAGGGGAAAGAGGAGACTAGACACTAAATTTAAAAAGGAGAATCCATCTCTAAAGTTCCTTTTTATTAAAAAAAATATCTTTCCTTTAAAAAAAAAAATATATATATAATATTTATTGAAGATAAATAGGGGAGGGGATGCATAAAAAAGGACTGCAAATATTGATACTAATGTATATCAGTTTTGAATATACAGTTATAAGTCAAAATACACACATATATATTAAAGGAAAGAAAGTTACAGAGAAAGAGGGAGAAGGAAAGAAAGAGAAAAGAAAAAGAGGGTAAAAGAAGAGAAGAAATAAAGAAGAAAGAAGAAAGAAAAGAAAAGGTAAATTCATATCTATAAATTTATCAGGTGTCGTAGATGGTGTCAACTTATCTGTTCACCCGATTACAGCTTTAAGATCTTTACTATCAGTGTAGATGAAAATTTTGAGTTTCTGAACTTTAGTTAGAGTTTAGATTTTTGTCATTTTAAATTTGTTCATCCTTTTATCAATGATTTGTAATGTTATGGGTTCGTGGGATAGTTATTGGGGTGAAGGTTATGAGGATCATGATGAAATTGTATGTTGTCTTTTCTCTAGCCAAATGTACCATTTATTCCACACTTTGTAGAACTGATTCCTCTTTGTCCTGTAGTTCAAGCGTCATTTTTGTCAGCTCAGCACATTCGTGAGTTTTGCTAATGAAGTTTAAGGTAGATGGGGTGTGATCCAATTTCCAGGTTTGGGCAAATGTTATTCTTGCAGTAGTTAAAGTGTTTACCAGTAAGTATCTGTCACCTTTATTTATTTGCTATCTGATTATTTCTAGGAGGAATAATTCTGTTTTTAAGGGAATTGGTTTCTGTATAATTTGATTAAGGTATTTTTTAATCTTTAGTCAAAAGGTTCTAGCTTTGGGGCACGTCCACCAGAGGTGGTAGTAGGTCCCTATTTTTTGTTTGCATTTGCAGCAGAAAGAAGTTCTGGTTGAAAACATTTTAGGTAGCCAGGCTGGAGGAAAGTGCCAGCGGTAGAACATCTTGTAGATGTTCTCTATAAAGTTAGTGGCTGTAGTTAATTTGTAATTCTGGGTCCAGATTTTATCCCATTCTGATAGATTTATTGTACAGTGGAACCTCGACATATGAGCAGCTCTACTTACGAGCTACTCGAGATAAGAGCTGGGAGGGGAGCGACATTTTTGTTCGCCTCCCGAGCTCACATTCGGGATACGAGCGCCAAGGAGCTGTCTCCTGAAGCCGAACGCTAACTTCCGCGTTCGGCTTCAGGAGACAGCTCCTTGGCGCTCGTATCCCGCGTGTTTTAAAAGGTTGCAGCCGGCCTGGGGGGCTCGGGGGGGTGCTGGCAAGCCCCCCAGGCCGGCTGCAACCTTTTAAAACACGCGCGCCGCTTCGCAGCTGTCTCCTGAAGCCGAACGCTAACTTCCGCGTTCGGCTGCAGGAGACAGCTGCGAAGCGGCGCGGGTGTTTTAAAACGTCGCAGCCGGCCTGGGGGGTTCGGGGAGGGGCGGCATACAAATCCAAATAATAAATAAAATAAATAAATAAATAAAATAAATAAATAAAAAAGAAAAAATAGAGAGGGGAACAGTTTATGATAGTCTATGTATGTTTTTAGTGGGGAGGGGAAAATGTAATTATAATTACCCACTCAGGGAAGGGCTTAGAGGGCATAAGAGGAGATAGGAAAGGAGAGAAAGGAGAGCAAGTAGAAGGGGTGGTAGAGAAGGAAGAAGGAGATGGTAGTAGGAAAGGGGAAAGAAGATGTAAGACAGGGGTCGGGAACCTATGGCTCGCGAGCCAGATATGGCTCTTTTGATGGCCGTATCTGGCTCGCAGACAGGGCTCCTAGCACTGAGCTCCCGCTCGCAGCTGTCCCCTGGCTCCTGCTCGATGCCACGGTTTTCGGCGCTGTCCTGCTGGGCCCCAAAGACGGAAGGCAGGAAGAAGGAGAGCTCCATTCTTCTCGCCTTTTTCCCGCCTTCCGTCTTTGGGGCACAGCAGGACAGCGCCGAAAACCGCGGCATCGAGCAGAAGCCGGGGGACAGCTGCGAGCGGGAGCCCCAGGAGGGAAGTACCAGCAGCGCCCCGCCCAGCTGAAGCTTCACTGGCGTCGGCGGCAAATGTCCTTTGTGGCCCGGTGGGAGGGGGGGGCTGCAGCGGCCGCAGGCAGTCGCAGGGAGATGGCGGCGGTGAGAGGGAGCTCCAGCTGGGCTGGGGGTTCGGGGGGGCCATGAACGCCGCCCGGAGCCAATGGCTTCTTTTGGGCTTACTTGAATTCCTGCTGCTGGTAAGCGCGCGCGGGTGGCCGGGTGGGAAGGGCGAGGCGCGAGGGGGAGGCAAGTGGAGAAGCGGAGAGAGAGAGAAGTGGACCAAAAGAAAGAAAAGGGAAAGAGAGGGAGGGAAAGAGAAATGGAGAGGAAGGAAGGAGGGAGGGAGGGGAGGGAGGGAGAGAAGGAAGGAAGAGAAAGGAGGGTAGAAAGAGAGGGGGAGAGAGAGGAGAGAGAAAGGAAGAGGAGAGATAGAAAGGAAGAGAGAGAAAGAAAGAGGGATAGAAAGAGAGAGAGTGAGAGATGCTCAGTGAGCCTTTCTTTGAAGTTGCCTTTCTTTCTTTCTTTCTTTCTTTCTTTCTCTCTTTCTCTTTCTCTCTTGCTCTCTTGCTCTTTCATTCTTTTTTCTTTCTCTTGCTTTCTTTCTTTCTCTTTCTTTCTCTCCTTCCTTCCCTCCTTCCATTTCTTTCATCCCCCCTCTCTATTTTTATTTCTCTTTCATTCTTTCTTTCTCTCTTTCTTGCTTTCTTTCTTGCTCTTTTTCTTTCTCTCTTTTACCTTCCCTTCCTCTATTTCTTCTTTTCTTTCTCCTTCCTACCTTCTTCCCTCCCTCCCTTCCTTCAGTCCTTCCTCTCTTACTCTCCCCTTTCATAAGTTTCCTTGCTTCCTTCCTCTGTTCCTGTCCCTTCCCCCTTTCTTTCTTTCTTTCTTTCTTTCTTTCCTTCCTTCCCTCCCTCCCTCCATTTCTTGCTTTCCTTCTCCTTCCTCCCTTGTTTCCTCCCTCATTCCCTTCTTTCACTCCTTCTTCTCTTACTCTCCCCTTTCACACCTTTCCTTGCTTTCTTTGCACCCTTCCTCTGTTTCTGTCCCTTCCCTCTTTCCTTCCTTCCTTCCCACCCTCCGTCCATTCATTCACCCATTCCTCTCTTGATCGCCCCTTTTACCATTCCTTCCTTCCTTCCTTCCGATGTGGGCCTGGGCCAGCAGAGTAGTTTGCTTTTGCACCCCGTCTCGAGCTCCCTTGGTGCCAACCCGGCCCTCCCCACTTCAGAGAGAAGGGGGAGAAAGAGAGAGAGAGAAAGAGAAAGAGAGAGATAAAAAGAGAAAGATAGAGGGAGGGAGAGAAAGAGATAGAAAGAGACAAAGAGAGGGGGAGAGAAAGAGAGAGAGAAAGAAAGAGAGAAAGGGAGATACGTACGGCTCTCGCGGAATTATATTTCAAAATATGTGGCGTTTACGGCTCTCTTAGCCAAAAAGGTTCCTGACCCCTGATGTAAGAGGAAGTAGGAAGGAGAGAAAGACAAGAGAGTAGAAAGAAAGGAAGGAGGAGGATATGGTAATAAGAAAGGGGAAAAAAGGTGTAACAAAGTAGGTATTAGAGGTGGAATAGCCACCTGAGATGGAAAGGGGGGAGTGGTGAGAGGGAACAATGAGACCAATCGAATAATTAAAATTGGAATGTAACTTGGGTTATTGTATTGCTTTTAAGTGATAATTATATGCATATTGAAGATATATGTAATGTTACGTATGTTTTTGATGTGAAGAAAAATAAAAATAATTCACCACCACCACCACCCCAAAACTGCACATTGCTTCCACAACAAGGAGCAAATGCTAAAGCAATGTTTCTCAAGGTCAGGTGTGTGGATTTCAGCTCCCAGTATTTCCCCAACCAGCATTCTGGAATGAAAGAAACGTGGGCTTGAATCACCCTGGCTGGGGGACTTCTGGGAATTCAAAGTCGACACATCTTAAAATTGCTGAGGTTGAGAAACACTGTGCTAAAGTAACACATAGTTGATACTGCACCTCTGCTCTTTCAACACTATTACTCCAAAGCAATTGTCTTCTATCAGTCTAATACAGTGGCTCTCAACCTATGGTCCATAGATCCTGGGGGAGCAGGGTGTGATGTCAACACAGGGAGTGTGAGAAGGCTTAAAGAAATGTTATGATTTAAATCTTGAGTTAAATCTTAGGGATCTATGGCCACAAAACGTATTTTAGTGGTGAAGAAAAGGTGGAGAATCACTAGTCTAGCACTTTTATATGCATTAGCTTCCTTCCACCAAGTGCCCTGCAAATAATTTGTCTCATAATTTGTCTCAGCCAATATAGCCAGGAGATCTTTGGTTAGAAACTATCAAACATTTCTTTTTCAAGTGTGTTGACTCTACTTGGCTATTTTGAGTTCTAGATTGAACACAGACTTTGTATTGTGGTTTGCAGAACTCATAATTGGTTTCACAAGACTGCTGAGCCATAAATCAGAGTGTATAGAGATGGTCAGATCCCACCTTGTGTTGTATATACTCCTGGTCAGTTGGAGGATGGTGAAGAGTTTGATGACTCTGATACAGATGGTGTTTATGAATTAGTGGCAGGTCCTGGGTTACAGATGTCAGAACAGGTGGGACGCCAGCCACAGGACATTGCTATGAGTCCAGACTCCAGTGAAGAAGAGAAAGATACTAGATGGTTTAATCCGCATTTCAGAAGGGTTCAAAGGCGCAGGGAACAAGTGTTAGGGAAGAGATATTAAGGGGAGGAACAGGTTAATTACTGAAGTGATTTATTTGTCACATCTGGGTGCCAGCGGGGAAGAAGGGCGGAGTTTTCAATGTTGTAAATCCATCATGGACGTTTGCCGGTATGGCTACGAAGTAAGTTAGTTCTTTTTCTGCTATTTTACAGCTGTTCTTTTGAACTACGCCGCATAGACATAAATTTTAAGATGAGGGAGGAGGCCGGGAGGAATGTTCTTGTGTGCTCTGATTGCTAAAGATAAGAGAGGAAGGATTGTGATTGCCTGTAATGCATTTTGAATATGGAGGAGAGGAGAAATAAAGATGGAGTTTTTGTTTATGAAATCCTGCATTCAGTAAGTGTTATTTCCAATTTAACCAAAGTTCCAACCAGAATCCAGAACACCTTGTGATTCCACCATGAATCACCTTGGACAACAATACTCCACCTTGGCCAACCTGGACCAAAGACCATACAAGCCATTAACCAGTTTCTCACCTATTCTCTGTAGGTGAATGATAGTTCTTGTTCGTGTAGATCTCCTCCAGACTGAACACCTTTTTGTTCAGCCTGAGAAAGGAAAAAAATAGAACATATTACTTTGGAATAACTTGGCCAGTAGGGAAAAATATCTGTGAGATGGGAGAATTGTTCTGCAGAATAGTAAAAACATTTTTTCAGTTTATAGGGCAACATTCTGCTCAGCTTTTCAGACAACTTTCTTAGCCTGCCACTCTTAGATCTTGACAGAACTGCCCACTGGGTCATATTTTCCATAGCATCTTTCTAAAATTTCCAGGCATAAGGTTTAAGAATTCCCTTCTCTTTAACCCCTGTTCTTCAGAGTTCCCAAAAAATTGACCTCTAACCCACCACCAGAAGTCTTAGATTTGTTCCAATGCAATTGAAAAGCAAGTGACCCAGCAGCAGAACTTTAACCCTGGAAAAGGCCCAACCCTTTCCTGCTTACTTACTGCCCCCTTCCAGCTTGAATTCATCTGGATCCTAGGTTTTCTGACCGCCATTGGGCAATTTAGAAGCCCATTCCCATTTTCCTGCAGAAACATTTTCATTCGGGGCCCATTCTCCCAATTTGTTTAAGGCATGCTCTCACCTGACCGGACGGGGAAGCCCCATGGGGGTGAGATTGGCTTTGTCCCTGGCTGGCGTCTTGCGGATTCTTATGCAGGACACCTTCCCTACTGTGTTGTCTTGGGATCCCTGCAAGTTTAGGAAAATTAAGTGGGGATAATCATGGACATGCCCTATAGAGAGGGAGGCTGTGTCTTAATCCACCCCCACCCCTCACTGTGCAGCACTTTATTTATTTATTAGATTTCTATGCCACCCTTATCGAGGCGACTCTGTTAGGCCCTACATGACACAGTGACTGACTGACCTTCATCTCATCTTGTGAAAGCATCAGCTGCTCTGATGCAACCGTGCCCAAGCCAACCGGGGGTACCTTTTGCCCACCATCTGGGGAGTGGGAGGCATTCCTGCAAGGACAAAGGAAACAAATCACGTACAGATCAAAGGGAGTCCAGATGTTCTTCATGTTGGTGAAGTCTGCTCATCGGTTCGGAGAGGACAGAACAGGAAAAGAACTTAAATTCAGTCTCCGCCCAGTTCTTTTCCTCCTACATTTTCAGATGTGTCACAATTACAAACATCCGCATCCTCCACGTGTACAACCAGGTGGTCTGTAATCCAACACTTCTGGTAGGAAAAAAGAAAGTGAGCTGACTGAACAGGAGGACCTATTAAATATACAGCACACCACGGGAGTTGGAGGAAAGGTGGAGCAGGGAAGCAAAGCAAAAAAAAAGGGATGACTCTCCCACTACAGATCCCAGAACTAGTTAAGAACTGGAAACGCATCTGTGCCTTATGGAGAAATGGACCTCAGGGGAACATGGCTTGGTATAACCTTCATCTTAAAAATTGGCTTTCCAATACTCCTGCTCAAAGTCTCTAAAAAGCAGACAACGGACTCCAATATATTCTTGAATTACAGGAAGTCCTCGACAAACGACCAAAATTGAGACCAAAATTTCTGTTGCTAAGTGAGATATTGTTAAAATGAGTTCTGCTCCATTTTACGACCTTTCTTGCCAAATTTGTTAATGTGATTGTTAACATTAGTAACATGGCTGTTAAGTGAATCTGGTTTCCCCATTGACTTTGCCTGTCGAAAGGTCACAGAAGGTGATCACATGACCCTCCCAGGACACCGCGAAGGTCATAAATGTGAACCATCTGAATTTTGATCACGTGACCATGGGGAAGGTGAAAGGGCTGTGATAAAATGATCACTTTTTCAATGCCATTGCAACTCCACTCACTAAATGAACTGCTGTTAAATCAAAGACTACAGCAGCCCCTAAACACCTCCTTTATTTCAGGTCATGCTGCCTGGGAATGGAGTCCAAGAACAGGTGACCCGGGATCTCCCAACATGAAAAAGATGCTGTACAACAGGGGTACCCAAACTGGGGCCTCAGAACCGGGCCGCGGAAGCAGTGGGTCAGCAGCTCCATTTGTGCAAGCACCAGAGGAATGTTTCTCCACCACTCGTACAAATGGATCGGACATGGGCTGACCTGCCACTTGGGGCGTAACCATTCCCTCAACGATCTCCCAAAGCTGGAAAGGTTGGGGATCGCTGCTGTAGTAGATCCAGCCTTTCCACAGGGAGGGATCAAAAATCCTGTTCCTTCCGTTCCTTTCAGGGAGTAGCCAGTATCCTGTGCCTCCAGGATCATCCTCACCTTGTTGGGGGTGAAGCTGAGGTTTTTTTGGGGGGAGGTGGGGTAACATACCTCTTTGAGGAGGGAAAAGCTTTTACCTGGAATGCACCGGGTCAGGATCATGACAACAGGATGGTGCCAGGGAAGAGTAGGAGGGTGGATCACAGTGGGTGGTGGTGTGAACCAAGGGCCGTGGCAAGAGGCGGGCAGGGGGAGTGCTGCAAGGGTACACTTCCTTACGCAGACAAGGCATCATGGGACGGTCTAGTTCTCGCGCTACTTCCAGGCTGCAAATCGTGTGCCGGCGTTGCGGCATCTGTGGCACGGGAGAAAGCACTGTGGAGAGGTTTTGCCAAGAGCGGGCTCTAGGAAAATCAGGGCAGGAGTAGCTACGTTCAAGGTGGGGATGTGGAGACGGCTCTCCTTTGCTCAAGCGCCACTGGCGGATAGGGGGCCTCCCGCTCACCACCAGGCGATCAGATTCTTCTTTCTCTTCCTCGTGGCAAGAGCTCCGCTTGAGGGGACACGGCTCGGAAATGGCTATTTTCACCTCGATTTTGACTCCTGGACGACGGGCAGCCAGTGGAGTTGTCGCCACTTCGTCCACAGTTACTGGAGGAGGTGGTGATGGGGACGGAGGTCTTTTGATGGGTGGCGGGGATGGCTTGTGTGGGCTGAGGAAGATGTCGGCAAAGGCTTCCAGTTTAGAACGCATGTTTTGGAAGACTGGGACCAAGCCCCAGGGCCTGAAACGCGGGACCAAGGACGGACGCAAGAGAGTTGAAACCAAGGAAGGTCTGGGTGTTTCAGAGGTCGGACCTGATGGAAGGGGAAAGATATGCTGTTACACAGGAAGTACCTTATTTATTTATTTATTCATTCATTCATTCGATTTTTATGCCGCCCTTCTCCTTAGATTCAGGGCGACTTACAACATGTTAACAATAGCACTTTTAAATAGATCTTCAGATCGTGCAGAATGCAGCTGCGAGAGCAATCATGGGCTTCCCTAAATACGCCCATGTCACACCAACACTCCGCAGTCTGTATTGGTTGCCGATCAGTTTCCGGTCACAATTCAAAGTGTTGGTTATGACCTATAAAGCCCTTCATGGCACCGGACCAGAATATCTCCGGGACCGCCTTCTGCCGCACAAATCCCAGTGACCAGTTAGGTCCCACAGAGTTGGCCTTCTCCAGGTCCCGTCGACTAAACAATGTCGTTTGGCGGGACCCAGGGGAAGAGCCTTCTCTGTGGCGGCCCCGACCCTTTGGAACCAACTCCCCCCAGATATCAGAGTTGCCCCCACCCTCCTAGCCTTTTGTAAGCTCCTTAAAACCCATCTCTGTTGTCAGGCATGGGGGAATTGACACTTTCCTTCCCCCTAGGCTTATAAAATTTATGCATGGTATGCTAGTATGTATGATTGGTTTCTAAATTGGGGTTTTAAATTAACTTAAATATTAGATTTGTTTACATTGTATTATTATTGCTGTGAGCCGCCCGGAGTCTGCGGAGAGGGGCGGCATACAAATCTGATTAATAAATAAATAAATAATAAATAAATAATAGAACCAGCCTATTGCCCCCACAATCCGGGTCCTCATTGTACCCACCTCAGAAGGATGGAAGGCTGAGTCCACCTTGAGCCGGTGATGAGATTTGAACCACTGATCTACAGATCTGTAGTCAGCCTCAGTAGCCTGCAGTACAGCACTCTACCTGCTGTGCCACCTTAAGGGCCATGTACACAAGATGTTCAAACACAGCTATGCGATGGTTTATTTATATTTCATACATGTTGACATACAACCACAATTGAGCCCAGAATTTATGTTGCTAAATGAGAAATGTATTAAGTGAGTTTTGCCCCATTTTACCATTCTTGCTTATTAAGCTATTAAGTGAATCACTGCAGCTGTTAAATTAGTAACGCGGTTGTTAAGTGAATGTGAATTCTCCACTGATTTTGCTTCTTAGAAGGTCGCGAAAGGTGTGTTAGGATCGGGCCATACCTGACCTAATATTCCAAATTGCAGAGAGAAGAACTGTAATCAATGTAATAAGTTTAACAGTATAAAACTGTTTAGTCAACATGAATCTGCAGATTCATTGAGTCTGTCATCTGCACCTCTTTAACTGTCTGGTTTAGTGCTGCAACCCAACAGGACCGACACAGACTTCAGAGGAGAATCAGAACTGCAGAAAAAACAATGGCTGCCAACCTGCCTTCCATTGAGGAGCTGTATACAGTACTGCACAAGTCAAAAAGAGGGTGGGGAAAATATTTACTGACCCCTCACATCCTGGACACAAACTGTTTCAACTCCTACCCTCAAAACGTCGCTACAGAGCACTGCACACCAAGACAACTAGACACAAGAACAGTTTTTCCCCCGAACGCCATCACTCTACTAAACAAATAATTCCCTCAACACTGTCAGACTTTCTACTAAATCTGCACTTCTATTCTACTAGTTTTTTCATCATTCCTATCATCCTTTTCCTCCCACTTAGGACTGTATGACTGTAACTTGTTGCTTGTATCCTAAGATTTTTATTAATATTGATTATTTCCTCATTGCTTATTTGACCCCTATGACAATCATTAAGTGTTGTACCACATGATTCTTGACAAATGTATATTTTATTTTATGTACGCTGAGAGCATATGCACCAAGACAAATTCATTGTGTGTGTCCAATTACACTTGGCCAATAAAGAATTCTATCCTATTCTATTCTAAATCTATATGCATGACACCACCATGTGATTCTGGGCAGCTTCCAATATCATAAAACAGAGGTCTTCAAACCTGGCAATGTTAAGACATGTGGACTTCAACTGCCAGAATTCTCCAGCCAGCATAGCTGCCTGGAAAATTCTGGGAATAGAAGCACACAAGTCTTAAAGTTGCCAAGTTTGGGGACCCTTGTCATAAAACATCATTAAAAAAACCCAGTTCATTAAAAATATTAATAATTAAATTTAAAATATTAAAGTTAACAAAAACACCGGGCAAGAAGGGACAAATACCCATCAGGGTCTCAAGTCAGATGGCAGAGCTGGGTCTTCAGCCCTTTTCAGAAGACCAAGAAAGTGGTGGCACATCCCACCTTGAGGGCACAATGTTCCAAAGGGCGGAAGCCACAGCAGGAAAAGCTCTTCTCCTGAATCCCCCACCAACCAAAATCCCTCAGCCGATGGAATCAACAGTATGCCTCTTGTGCAAGTGAGAGAAGGCCAATCCCATTGGGATGAGACGGCTCCTCGGGTAGCATGGACCCATGACCAGGCCATAATGCTTTTGCCAACAGAACTGCCTGGATCATCAACACAACATGTCAGACACTTCCACCAAATTCAATTCAATTTATTAGATTTGTATGCCGCCCCTCTCCGAAGACTCGGGGCGGCTCACAACAATAATAAAAACAATATTCCAGCGAAAACAAATCTAATATTAAAAAGCACATAAAACCCTATCATATTTTTAAAAAGCAAACAACATATACATACCCAAATATAAAAATAAAAAAACCTGGGGGAAAGGTGTCTCAACTCCCCCATGCCTGGCAGTGTAGATGGGTCTTGAGTAATTTACGAAAGACAAGAAGTGTGGGGGCAGTTCTAATCTCTGGGGGGGAGTTGATTCCAGAGGGCCAGGGCTGCCACAGAGAAGGCTCTTCCCCTGGGGCCTGCCAAACAACATTGTTTGGTCGACGGGACCCAGAGAAGGCCAACTCTGTGGGACCTTATCGGTCGCTGGGATTCGTGCGGTAGCAGGCGGTTCCGGAGGTATTCTGGTCCAATGCCATGCAGGGCTTTAAAGGTCATAACCAACACTTTGAATTGTGACCGGAAACTGATCGGCAGCCAATGCAGGCCATGGAGTGTTGCAGAAACGTGGGTGAATATAGGAAGCCCCACGATGGATCTCAAATTCTCAGTTTACCTTGAAAAGAACAGTGTTTTGCTATACAAGCAATCCTCAACTTATAGTAATTCGCTTGGAGGCCCCTGGAAGTTACGTTGGCCTTGAAAAAGCGTGACTTATGACCGCTATTCATACTTAAAATTGTTGCAACATTCCCATGGCCATGTGAACGAAATTCAGATGTTTGGCAACTGACTCATATTTATGACCGTTGCAGTGTCCAGGGGGATCCCCTTTTGCGACCTTCTGATGAGCAAAGTCAATGGAAAGTCGTTAAGTTCGTATCACAACTGTGATACGAACTTAACGACTGCAGTAATTCATTTAACAACTATGGCAAGAAAGGTTGTAAAATGGGGCAAAGTTCACTTTAATAAATGTCCCACTCAGCAACAGAAATTTGGGGTTCAATTGAAGTCACAAGTGGAGGACTATCTGTACATGACATCTTTTCCTAGGAGAAACAGTGCTGCAAGCGATAAAAAGGTCCAAAGTCCAAAGTACTCTAGAGCATCATCTTTTTCTCTTCCTCATCTTTCGCATCTCTTTTCCTTCCTTTTTTCACTGTTCCTCTTTTTTTGCTCTCTTTCTCATGCAGAGTAATATTGCTAAGTATTTGCAAGGGTATAGTAATTCGCCTTCATTTTTGTCCTGAACAGTTGTGTCCGTAATGCTAGCACATGTCAATAGTAATAAATAAAGAGAAGAGAAGGCATTCTCATCACAGGTCAAGGTAGAAAAATAAATCCTTTCCCTTTGCACAAGTGTTTCTTAATCCATGGCAGGTTGGGGAATTATGGGAATTGGAGTCCACACATTTTAAGTCATCAAGGGTAAGAAACACTGCCCAATACATTGATCCAGAATCATCTAGCGATATAAATCCCCAACCTTTCTAAATGTTCAGAAACAGTGTTACATGACATGAATTCCTCCCTGCCTTTGCCATTCACTCAAATTGCTTATTTTAGTATTATTTATTTGGGGATCCTTTCCAAAAAAAATGCAACCCTTGGCCATAGAAAGGTTGATCATTTTTGCTATCAGTGTTTAGGTATAAACGTATTTTTAAAATACCACCAGGTCCCTTTATTCAGAGTGCTACCAACCTGTGTGATGCTCCTGGTCTGAAGGCACTGCTGTTTCCATGCATGGTGACTGATGAGGCAATTCTCGCCGGTCACTCCTGAGCAAGAGCAGAAACAATGGGAAGTGATGGGCAATCATTTTAGCTCCTCGGTCTGATGATATTTGGGAACAGCCCTTTCCGAACGGGCATCAGAAATATACCCATCTAGCGTCATTAAAGGATAAAGAGTGTTAAGCCCTCCCCAATTCAGAGACTCCAAATAAAGTGAACTTCCATTCTGACAGCTCTCCTACCAGCATGGCATTCAGCAATCATGCTACTTGGAAGGCTAACACACATGAGGAGTCACCTGTTAAGTAAGACTACTCTCAAGATCTGTTTGGCAGCACAAATGCAATCCTGGTGAAGGGAAAAGGATGGCTTAGTACAGTGATGGCAAACCTTTTTTTCCTCAGGTGCCGAAAGAGCGTGGGTGTCTGTTATCACGCATGTGTGAGTGCCTATACCCATATTTCAATGCCTAGGGAGGGCAAAAACAGCTTCCGCCGCCCCACGGAGGCCCTGTGGGAGCTGGAAATAGCCTAATTCCCAACTTCTGGTGGCCCCAGTAGGCTTGTGTTTTGCCCTCCCCAGGCTCCAAAGGCCTCCCTGGAACCGGGAGAAGGTAAAAATGCTCTCCCCCATCCCTCTTGAAGCTCTCTGGAAGCTAAAAATGTCCTCCAAGAACCTCTGTGCAAGCCAAAATTCAGCTGGCTGGCATACACATGCATGTTGGAGCTGAGCTAGGGCAACGGCTTGCGTGCCAGCAGATATGGCTCCACGTGCCACCTGTGGCACCCGTGCCATAGGTTCGCCATCACTGGCATAGTAATTCCTTCACCCTAAAGTGGAAACACTCACCTGCAGGGAGGTGGAACGTTTTCCAGAAGCTCCTGGCCAGTGCCTGCATCCTGCTGGAGAGAAAAGGGATCTGAACCAAAATGGAACCACCTTCCCCCCCCCGACCCCAACCTGCAAAAGGTTTGCTCACGTCCCCTTTCCCCAGGATGATTTCCTGCAGCAAACTCACCTGGGTTTGGGTCAACTGACAATCCTCCAAAGTGGGGATTGGCCAATGAGCCTCCTCTTTTGGGATGGACCGTGGCCCCTCTCTCCCATTTATTAGAGGCACTCCATTCTGCAGGCGCTGCCTCTTGGCTTGCAGACGCTCTGACTCACGGCTGTAAGAGGGGCAGAATCTCTGGTCCCCCAATTTTTGGCACGTTTGAGCCGACTGTTCCTGAGATTCTCGGCAGGGCTGAGAATATACCTTAGGCAGACGGGGTCTGAAGGAGCAAGACAGATAGGTAGCTGCTGACATCCACAAACCACACCATCAACCTTTGCCTCCTGGATCCTTGCTCACCTGCACACAGTGCTATCCTGTCTGTTTCTTGAGCAGGAAACTTTGGTCTCGTTCCCAAGTGAAACCTGGAAGGGTTTTTTAGAAGGCGGCAAGGGAGGCCTTTGTAAAAGGGGGCATCTTTGTGGAATCTCCTGGACAGAGGGAAAAATCCAATTTTTGAACATCTCTAAACATCAGAGAAGAAGCATCCATTCCTCATCCTGCAAGTCAGCCCATGCATTTGCTTTAAAACAGACATTCTTCCTTGGGTAGAAAAGATGAACTAATCTCCCACCTGCTGTGCCCCCAGTGGGTCATGCCCCACTTCAAAGCCTGAATCTGCAGGGAAGACAATCTGGAAGAGCAACCGCCAGAGATTGAGGGGGCAACTCCTTTGGCTTGGGAGAAAATGGAGGCCCCGACCATAGTTCCCTCTAAGCTGAGCAGTGAGCAATCGCTCACTTAAAAATCATCATCAACTCAGAGTTTTCCAAACCTGCCCAGAAGCCGAGAGGGAAAGAGTGAGAGGGAAGGAGAGAGAGAGGAAGAGAGAGAAACAGATAGAAAAAAGAGAGGAAGGAAAAGAGAAAGAAAAAGAATGGGAGTAAGGAAGAGAGAAAGAAAATCAAAATCTAGTTTGAAACTAGCTCAACTATTTAAGTGGCATTTTGATATTGATAGAGTTGCCCTATTATGAGCTCACTGTTATAGACACACAGTACAGTATTTTATTTTGAAATTCTCTGAGGCAAAACAGGGTGGGTTTTTTATTTGTTTGTTTGTTTGTTTGTTTATTTATTTATTATTTCTGTGCCGCCCAGTCCCGAAGGGACTGCTGCTCAGACACTATACTTTTCCGCCCACCCCAAAAAAAATTAGAGGGAACACTGGCCCCGACCCTCTGGAACCAATTCTCCCCAGATATTAGAATCGCCCCCAC
The DNA here is from genome assembly GCF_031021105.1 of Erythrolamprus reginae. Classification (NCBI taxonomy): domain Eukaryota; kingdom Metazoa; phylum Chordata; class Lepidosauria; order Squamata; family Dipsadidae; genus Erythrolamprus; species Erythrolamprus reginae. Next base: position 136,602,349 of record NC_091963.1, on the reverse strand, counting down.
CCTCCTTGCCTTTCGTAAGCTGCTTAAAACCCACCTCTGCCACCAGGCATGGGGGAACTGAGATACACTTTCCCCCCTAGGCCTTCACAATTTTATGTATGGTATGTTTGTATGTACGATTGGTTTTTATAGAATGGGTTTTTAACTGCTTTTTGAGTATTGGATTTTGTTGTACTTGTTTTACTGCTGTTGTTAGCCGCCCCGAGTCTGTGGAGAGGGGTGGCATACAAATCCAATAAATAATAATAAAATAATAATAATAATAAATAAAAGAGCAGCCAGAGCTGTTCAGGAATAGAACAGCTCATGGGTAGAGAGAAGACAGGAACAGGAGAGATGGAGCTCAGGAGATGAAGGACCACCACCTCCTGACCCGAAAGCACAGAGAGAAGTTGAGGAAAACTTAGATTGAGATGGTTACAAGGGAAGAGGGGAATGAGACTTAAGGAGAGCTGTGGGGAGGGGCATTTGTAAAATACACAGCTGTAAAATACACAGCGATGGGCTGGATTTCTTATCTCGGTTACTACGTGCTAACCTTGCTTACTGGACTACTCTCAGACAGAGGCTGTTGAAGATGCTCATAAGAGCTTTGCTTCAGGACCTGTAGTAATCGTGAGGAGGTTGGGGGCTCTGGCGGAACAATATAGGGAAGTTAGACCTGCTCTCTGGCTGTGTTGCTTTTATGCCAAGCCCTGGATCATCACACAGAGAGAACTACAGGCCGTATGATTAACTCTCTTGATTCAGTTATAAAAAACATTGCACTTGAACAATTTCCACTCAGTGAAGCAGTGGAAGTGATGTGCCTGGATGCTGTTAGGATCTGGATGGGTACCAACAGGCTCAAATCTAACCTTGGCAAGTCAGAGTGGCTGTGGGTACGGCCTCCCAAGGACATTTCCATCTGTCCTTCCATCACCCTAGGGGAGGAACTTTTGACCTACTCAGAGAGGGTCCGCAACTTGGGCGTCCTCCTTGATCCACAGCTGACCTTAGAACATCATCTTTCGGCTGTGGCGAGGGGGGCGCCTGCCCAGGTTCGCCTGGTGCACCAATTGCAGCCCTACCTAGATAGGGAGTCTTTGCTCATGCCCTTATCATGAGTGAGGTTCGACTACTGCAGTGCAGTATGTATGGTTTGTATGAGATGTATGATTGTTTTTCTATTAAGGGTTTTAAATTGTTTTAATAATTGGATTTTGTACTGTTTTGTTGTTGTGAGCCGCGGAGAGGGGCGGCCTACAAATCTAATTAATTAATTAATTAATTAATTTAATAATAATAATAATAATAATAATAATAATAATAATAATAATAATAATGCTCTCTACATGGGGCTACCTTTGAAAAGCGTTCGGAAACTACAAATTGTGTAAAATGTAGCCACGCGAGCAGTTACGGGCTTGCCCAGACACACGCATATTTCTCCAACACTCTGCGGTCTGCATTGGTTGCCAATTGGTTTCTGGACTCAATTCAAAGTGTTGGTTATGACCTATAAATCCCTACATGGCATCGGGCCAGAATACCTGTGGGACTGCCCTCTGCCGCATGAATCCCAGCGACTGGTTAGGTCCCAGAGTCGGTCTTCTCCAGGTCCCATCAACTAGACAATGTCGTTTGGCGGGACCTAGGGGAAGAGCCTTTTCTGTGGGGGCCCTGGTCCTCTGGAATCAGCTCCCCCCGGAGATTCGTACTGCCCTCTTCGCCTTCCGTAAAAGCTTAAAGACCTATCTGTGCCACCAGGCTTGGGGCCATTAGATCCTTGCCTCTGGCTGACAAATGTAGTATGTTTTGCGATGTGAATGGGAATGAATGATTTTAAATGTTAGTAGTTTTTCTAGTAAAATTAATTGGATTTTTAGATTTGTACATTGTATATTGTTTGCTATGTTGTGAGCCGCCCCGAGTCCTCGGAGAGTATACAATCCAATAAATAAATAAATAAATAAATAATAATAAATACATTACAAATCCAATAAATAAATAATAATAATAAATAAATAAATTTCTTGCACTCTGAGAAACTCTCAGCTATGACGGGCATAGGCCATCAAATCTACCCATTTGTTCTATGCAAGTATCTAAATTCCAAACCACAAGCTTTGTGAAGAGTTTTAGAGACAAGAATATTTTGTCCTATCTCATTCTGCCCTACCATAGATCAGCCTTAGTATAACATCATCATCCCACAAATGATCAGAAACAGGGAAAATAACTTGCAAGTTTGAAAAGCTTGGATAAATCAAAAATTCTCTGCTTAATAATAAACAAATAAAAAAAATCAGGAATTAGGCCTGAAACAATCCTAGATAGTTATTTGGATAGATAGTCATCTGTAAAAGGACATTTAAAATTTTTTTGTTATTATTTTTTATTTATTAAGCAAATTTATATAGTCACTCTAAGGTGATGCCAGGTGGTTGTATCATGTTTTGTATCATGCATCTCCTTGATATTCAAGACTTACAAGTGGATTTTCTGTGTACCCTGTGGGTAGATTTGGAGAAAGGAATTGTTTCAGCCAGAGGGCCCAGAAAAAGACTGGGCACTGATTTAGCTGGCACAGCACCAGCTTATTACTTCAGAACGCCCAGTCTCAACTAGTAATGAGGAAATTGCCATCTGCCTATGCAAAGCCTGGGAGATACATCATCCATTCAGTTTGGTAGCCTATCCCACAAATCCCTTTAGCATTTACTCCGGGTTTTGCAACATCCTTACAGGCACTTTGGTTGTGGAGAAGTCTTCCAGATCGATAGATAACACCTTTCGCTGTTTCTTCTCCATGGCAGATGCCACATGCCACAGGTTTTCCCTCGTCCCACCGCGAGCATCTTTGTCCTCTTCCGCCATCAGCGAGGAGCCTTGCTGGAGCCGCTGCCTCTTCTTGAGTGACCACTTTTCATTCTCACATAAGGAGGGTGAGATTCTGCCTCCGTCTAGGGGCTCCAGAAGAGGTACACGGGTGCCCTCCCCCTCCTCAACTGCAGGCCTGCAAAAGGATGCAGAAAGAGATTCTCAAAACAACAGCCGGATTCCTTCCTCTCCCCCTCTTCTCCCCACTTTGAATTCCCAGCACAAAAAACATGGCGATATCTCACCTGAATATGAGTTTTCGCTGCCTGGCTTTCCTCTCAGACTTAGACACGGGCAAATGACCTCCAGCAGAGGTTCCTTCGAGAAAGGTGCATTCCATGGCTGGACACAGACTCAATACCTTTTGAGGGAATTGGAAAGCTCCCCCATTTTTTCACCAGAACCTCATTTCTTACCTCTCTGCGGTAGGAGAGAAATCAAATGAACAATGAATATTCTATTTAAAAACATATGGATATGTACACAAGGATTCCCCTCTGCATCTTAAAATAACTGGCAATGAGAAAAACTATATTTCATTAAAAAAATATCCCCAGATCAAGGTAAGAACAATGTCAGAGAGTTAATGGCTGGGAGATGCAACATTTTTAAAAAGTTGGATTTTGTATAGTTAAAAAATAGCAAATTTGAGCTTGGTGTGCCCCAAAGGGATTCTCCTCTGTTAAATGTAGTGAACTGAGTATTTCTGAAGGAAATATAAAACAATTGGCAAAAGTCTTTAAAAAAGGAAAATATTGGCAAAAAGCATCACACTGAGGAACTTGAAATAGTCCCAAATATGGTAATTGAAAATTTATTATTTATTTATTTTTATTATTTATTTTATTACTTGGATTTGTATGCCGCCCCTCTCCGAAGACTGTTCATAAGGTACCCAAACCACTGTAACAGAGCCTCCTTAGGAAAGATTTGACTAAGGAAATAAATAAATAAATAAATAAAACTGTTTTTCAATCTTAGCAGGTTTTAAGACTTGTGGACATAATTCTATGAGTTAAAAGTCCACACATCTCAAATTTACCAATGTTGTGAACACAATGAATTAAATTCTTATGCCTCTTAGCTCTGTCATTTCCCACATTTTTCAATTTGGAATTTTAATCATGCTTAAAAAAAATTAAAAATTATTTTTAAATCATTTCATCTTAGAATCAAAATGCATTTAAAAGATATTCCACCATCCACCAGTTTCTATTCTCATAAACTACAGTATTAACAGAGCTCAAAAAAGCTGAATAAAGAATAGTTAAATTGAGATAGTGCTGGGAAAGCTTCCAAGCATATTAGAAGATTCCTCTACTTTAGTTTATTGTCACTGCATCCCCTACAACAAAATTAAATGCCATTTTATATTTATATAAATTTATATACAGTACAGCATGTATGTGCATGTGCGTGTGTGTGTATGTGTACAATTTCAAGTCAGTTTTGGACTCTTGGTGACTGCCTCAATTAGTCGCAGCAGTGTTTTGGGCAAGATTTTTGCAAGTGGTTTGGCACTGCCCACTTTCCAGGGCTGGGAGAGTGACTAGCCCAAAATTATCCAGTCGGTTTTGCCCCTGAATGGGACTAGAACGCACAATCACCTGGTTTCTAGTCTGGTGGCTTGTAATCTGTTGCCTTAGCTATTACATCAAACTGACTGCCTTATACAGTGGTACCTCTACTTAAGAACTTAACACGTTCTGAAGTAGAAATGTTTGTAAGGAGAAGCAATTTTTCCCATAGGAATCAATGTAAAAGCAAATAATGTGTGCAAACCCATTAGGAAAGAAATAAAAGCTCGGAATTTGGGTGGGTGGAGGAGGAAGAAGAGGAGGACGACAATCGTCGCTGAAGGAAGAAGGTGAGATGAGGGGAATCAAAAAAATCCAAAACTTTAAGGCTGACCCAGACCGAAAACTCTTCATTTGAAGTGCTTATGTTTGGTCAATTTGAAAACTTTTTTCACTTGCAAAGTAGTCTGAACATTTCTGCACACAATGATATGAAAATTGAACTGAAAAGAATTATGCATATTGCTTTATTTTGATTATAAATGGCAGACCCCCTGTTTTTGTGAATTTTTTTTCAATTTATAGATAGTTTAGCTTGCAAAATGTGTTCAATTTTACTAAAGTTGGTGTGGGATTGGTAGTTTGAACATTTCTGAATATAAGAAAAATATAAATGAACTGAAAGAAATGATTCTTATTGGTTTTTTAAAATCAGAAATAAGCCCCCCCCCTACCACTGCTTGCAAACATTTTCACTTTATATTTTTTTAGGCTCCAAATCCGAAATATTTTTAATATCTTATGCATTCATTTACTCAATTTAACATTGCTGATCATCAAAACAATATTTTTGGGGTGGGGGCTAATTTTTTTCTGGGCAAAGAAAAAGTCACATTGAGTCTGTTTCGGGTCGACCCGGACCAAAATGTTTTTTTTTAGGTACTTGAATTTGATCTTTTTGAAAACTTTTTCCACTGGGAAACTAGTTTGAACATTTATGAATGTAATGATATGAAAATTGAACTGAAAAAATTGAGGCTTATACAGTATTTTTATTTTGATCAAAAAGCCCCTCCCCCCATGTTTTCTGAATTTTGTGTCAATTTATATTTTTTTAGGCTACAAATCTCTAAGGAATTTCCCCCCAAAAGTTTTGATATACTAAATTGAACAATCCTGAACATAAAAAAAAATAGAAATGAACTGAAAAAATGATTCTTACTTGTTTATTTTTGCCACAAAAGAGCCACCACCACCCTTGGCCTTGCTGTGTGCCATTATTTTCACTTTTTATATATATTTGGCTAGAAATATTTGGAATATCCTTTTGAAAAGCAAGCACATTGTAGCCAGACAACTAATTTTATGAAAGAAATCCATTTTACTAAAAACAAGTATGTAAGTTTGAAATTAAAAGCATAATTTTTATATAAATTGAAATAATTGAACAGGGGGGGAGAGACTTTTATGTGCAAAATAAACAAATATGCATCAATTATTCCAGTTCAATTTTCATATCATCATGTTCAGAAATGTTCAAGCTACCAATCCCACACCAAGTTTAGTAAAATAGAATGCATTTTGCAAGCAAATCTATCCATACATTGAAAAATATTTCACAAAAACGGGGGGGCACGCATTCTATCAGCAAAATAAACCAATAAGCATTACTTTTTTCATTTCAATTTTCATTTCAATGTGTGCAGAAATGTTCAAACTTGTTTCCAAGTGAAAAAAGCTTTCAAAAAGACCAAATATAAGTACCTAAATGATCAATTTGTGGTCAAATAGACCCGGGAACATAACATTAGGGAGTTTTTCTGAACAGAACAGCAGGGTTAAGCGCAGCGGGAACGACCGCACAAAAAAGATCGTGATTTGTCTGTTTGTAAACTTTTAAAATACAGGTGGATTTCGATTCCCAGAATTCCTGTGGCTGTAGTAGGAGAGTTGAAAAATCTATCCACCTTTGAAAAAAATCTATCCACCTTTGAAAAAAAAAACGGACAGGCAAAGCTGTAGGTTGGTTTTTGCAACCTTTGAACACCCCCCCCCCCCCAAGAAGATGTCAGAGGACACACAACACCCACACCCACACCCACACCCACAATCTCGCAGGTCCCTCCGCCCGGGCGGCCCCGCTCCTCCGCCCGACATAGAAGTCATGCAACCGCTCCTACGTTTGACGGTCACCAAGAGAGCGAACCGAGGATGTCTGCCTACCAGCGAAACAGCAGGGAAAGTAGCAGAAGTCGCGTCGGAAAACAGAGGACGGAGTCGTGGGGTGGAAGGGGGGACGGACACGATTCTTTCTCCCCGGTTAGTAGTTTTTCCTCCTCCTCACCCCCCACCCCCGGCCCTTTTCTCATCACTTCTTGGATCCTGCTTCCAGATCTCCGCCTGTCCAATAGCAGCCCGGATTGTTTTCTGACGTAGCCAATAGCTTCCTGTTTCTTTGCTTAAGTGGAGATTCAGGAATCGCCATCATTAATTAGGGTAGGAACTCTGGTCAATTTGTCGTCAAAGGCCTTTATGTGGCGCTGAAGAGTCGGGAAGGACGGGTCGATTTTGGTATCGGGGATTCAAGAAAGCGTGTCTTTAGATACAGAATGGATGGTTTTAAACCCAGTAAAAGGACCCGTTTCAATTTAGTTCCAGCTCCTCCATAGACACCCGAAACTGATCTCCCGACTGCCAATGAAAAGTATATCTACAGTATCTCGCTCTGAGTTTCCCCCATTTTTTTTTTAAAGGGCGCATGCTGCGGTGCCGTCACTGCGGTGCCGGCAGCGCCTCGTTTGGCTTCCAGAGGCCTCTGTTTCTATTATTCATCACAGGATAAACCTTCTCAGTTTCGGACCAATGGCTAAAACGGGAAAAAAATTAAAATAGAAGTTACGTTTTAAGAAAGGCGTTGTAACCGCCGTCTCGGTTTGGGTCAACGTAGCGTTGACGTCGATAGGTCCACCATTTTGAGTGAGGGCAAAAAACGGGCTATCAAAATAAGGCACCCCCATCAAAAAAATCGGTAGCCATTTTGGAGTAAGGCAAATTCCCAGTGGTGCCGTTTGAGGGGAGCCCAGAAAGTGAAAATTTAAAGGGCCAGTGCTTTTCCAAATCTCTTTACTCTGGAGAAGCGTTTTTTTTGTTTCCGTTACTATTTATGAACCCAGATGACTCTGTTCGCAAGTGAAAGTTTGATTTCAAAGCAAATTTTAAACGCCGGAGCCGATGGGAGAAAACTAAGGGGTGAGGGAGGAGAAGTTGGAACTTGGATGTAAATAATATATGATTATAAATATTTAATAATAAAATATGTACATCTGGCTGCTATTCTCTTCCATATTGCACCATTTGCTCCTTCTGAAAAAAGAAGAAGAAATGGGCTGATTGAATGGACTCCCTTTGGCAGGAGATTTGCAGCACAAGGGGGCTGGAGGACTGGCAGGCATGACTTTGTGGGTTCCACTGCTGAGCAGTGGGTTGGACTATGACTATTGAGATCCCTTCCGATTCAGAATGGCCGTTTCTTTACAGGGTGGTAGGTGTCTTTGAATATAAACATGAAGAAAGACTGCAGGATTTTGGCTAGTCTAGTCTAAAGAAAACAAGAATTAGGTGTGAGATTGTTAAGATCCCAAAATGTACTTCAATCACCATAATGCCAAAGAGAGACCCAAGAAGAGGCTTGGAAAAAATAATTTATTTTTATAAAGAAGAACTGGGTAGACCATGCCACAATATACAAAAAGCATGTGGTGAAAGGCCACACCTTGGGGAACATATAGAGCCGGGGTGGTGCAGCAGGTAGAGTGCTGTACTGCAGGTCACTGAAGCTGGCTTAGATCTGTAGGTCAGCAGTTCAAATCTTATCACCAGTTCAAGGTTGACTCAGCCTTCCATCCTTCTGAGGTGGGTTAAATGAGGACCCGGATTGTGGGGCAATATGCTGGCTCTGTTAAAAAAAAGTGCTATTGCTAACATGCTAGCAGTGGAAGTGATGTGCCGGTGCCTGGAGGCTGTTGGGGCCTGGATGGGTGTCAACAAACTCAAACTCAACCCAGACAAGATGGTGTGGCTGTGGGTCTTGCCTCCCAAGGACAATTCCATCTGTCCATCCATTACCCTGGGGGGGAACTATTGACCCCCTCAGAGAGGGTTCGCAACTTGGGCGTCCTCCTCGATCCACAGCTGACATTGGAACCTCATCTTTCGGCTATGGCGAGGAGGACGTTTGCCCAGGTTCTCCTGGTGCACCAGTTGCGGCCCTATTTGGACAGGGAGTCATTGCTCACAGTCACTCATGCCCTCATCACCTCGAGGTTCGATTAGTGCAACGCTCTCTACATGGGGCTACCTTTGAAAAGTGTTCAGAAACTTCAGATCATGCAGAATGCGGCCGCAAAAGCCATCGTGGGGCTCCCTAGATTCGCCCACGTTTCTGCAACACTGTGGCCTGCACTGGCTGCCGATTGGTTTCCGGTCACAATTCAAAGTGTTGGTAATGACCTTTAAAGCCCTACATGGCATTGGGCCAGAATACATCCAGAACCACCTTCTACCGCACAAATCCCAGCGGCCGATAAGGTCCCACAGAGTTGGCCTTCTCCGGGTCCCGTCGACCAATGTCGTTTGGCGGGCCCCAGGGGAAGAGCCTTCTCTGTGGCGGCCCCGGCACTCTGGAATCAACTCCCCCCAGAGATTAGAATGGCCCCCACCCTCCTTGTCTTTTGCAAATTACTCAAGACCCACCTTTATCGCCAAGCATGGGGGAGTTAAGATATTCTTTCCCCCTAGGCCATTACAAGTTATGCGTGGTATGTTTGGGTGTATGTTTGGTTTTACTATAAGGGTTTTTAGTTGTTTTATTAATTGGATTGTTACATGCTGTTTTTTTAATCATTGTTGTTAGCCGCCCCGAGTCTGTGGAGAGGGGCGGCATACAAATTCAAATAAATAATACAGTAATAATAATAATGTTGTAAGCCACCCTGAGTCTAAGGAGAAGGGCAGCATAAAAATCGAATGAATGAATGAATGAATGAATGAATGATAGATAGATAAATAAATAAATAAATACTGTCGTTTTATACCTTCAGAGACATCAGATTAGTACCCAATTCTGCCGCCCTGGTTCATGTCTTCCTTTGGAAATGCAAGGAACGGGGGCTGAATGCTTAGCAACTCATTGTCCAGATGTAACCCTGCCAGACCATGACATACCCCACACACGAGGTACTGAGTTGCACACAAAAACAAGATAACAGTCGTTAGATCCCTGGTAGAAGCAAATGGCAGAGGCAATTCTAATTCTTACAGAAGCAAAGTAATTCCTACAAAAGCAAAGTAGCAAGTTGTTATTATGACAGCAGTATTCCAGTATTTGAGAGGCTGCCACAAAGAAGAGAAGGTCAAATTATTCTATAAAATATCAGAGGGTAAAACAATGGATACAAAGATATAACAATGTTTATATACATGATACTAGTAAGAAAGAAGCATAAGGGCAGTGGACTGTAGGCACGCTGGTTCACTTATGCACGCCCCTTACTGACCTCTTAGAAATCGGGTGAGGTCAACAGTGGATAATCTAAAGTAAGGTTTTGGGGGTTACGTGATGATACTACAGAGTCAGGTAGTGAGTTACATGCATTACTAAAGTTACTAAAGTCATATTTCCTGCAGTCAGTTTGGAGCAATTTAAGTTTGTATCTGTTTTGTGCTCATGTGTTGTTGTGGTTGAAGCTGAAGTAGTCATTCACAGGAAGGACGTTGTAGCAGATGATTTTATGGGCTATGCTTAGGTCGTGTGTAAGGCGACATAGTTCTAAGCTTTTTAAACCTAGGATTGTAAGTCTAGTTGCGTAGGGTATTCTGTTGCGAGTAGAGGAGTGAAGGGCTCTTCTTGTAAAGTATCTTTGGACATTTTCTAGAGTGTTTATGTCCGAAATGCAGCGTGGGTTTCAGACAGATGAGCTGTATTCAAGGATTGGTCTGGCAAAAGTTTTATACGTTCTGGTAAGTAGTGTGAGTTTACTGGAGAACAAACTACGTAGGATTAGGTTAACAACTCTTGATGCCTTTTTTGGCAATGTTGTTGCAGGTGGCGTTGGCACTTAGGTCACTTGATATGAGTATTCCAAGGCTTTTTATGGAATGGTGGTTGTCTGTAAGGTCTTGTTTATTCAGCTTGTATTTGGTGTTCTGATTCTTTTTGCCAGTGGGTAGGACAGAGCATTTTTGGTTGAGATTTGGAGTTGCCAGATGTTTGACCATTCAGACATAAAAGTTAAGGTTATTTTGGAGAGTGGCTGTGTTATCGGTGGTGTTTTACTTCATTATACAGTATGGACTGTTGAATTCTGGAAGCTGAAGCCCATGCATCTTAAAAGTTGTCAAATTTGAGAAACACTGAACCAATGTTTCTCAGTCTAGCACATTGTGAGAAAACACTAGTCGGGATGACTGTGAATTGTTTGAAACCATTCCTGACATAGGTTCTCCTCAACTTACAACCATTCATTGTAGTGACTGTTCAAAGTTACAATAGCACAGAAACAAATGACTTATGATACACTTAGGACCATTGCAGCATCCCAATGGTCACATGGTCAAAATTCAGGCATTTGGCAATTGGTATATATTTATGACAATGACTCTGAATTGGTATCACATGATCACCATTTGTAACCTCCCCATTCAGCTTCTGATAAGAAAAGTCAACGGGAAGGCAGATTTGCTTAATGTCCAGGATTCACTTAACAATTGCAGTGATTTGTTTAACAACTATGGCAAAAATGGTTGTAAAATAGAGCAAAACTGAACTGCCCTGCTTAGCAATTGAAATTTTGGGCTCATTTGTGGTTGTAAAGTAAGAACTACCTGTAATTACATTAATGAATTTGTTAAAGGAAAGGATCTGTGTTTTATTATACAATTTCAGAAGCCTCTTCATTTCAGGAACTCACTAATTACAATAATAGTAAATAGCATTTATTTCTCAGCTGTAGGTTTTCTCTTTCAGATGCCCTCTCTTTTAGTGATCACCTCTAGAACAAGCATTTCTCAAGGCAACCTTAAGACATATGAACTGCAGCTCCCAGAATCCCCCATTCAACATGCTAGGAGTTCAAACCCACATGTCTGAAAGCTGTGAAGTTGAAAAATACCGTAGTAGAGGCATGAATCTTGATGTCTGCAGTGCAAATATGGCTTCACAGCCTGTTCCAGAGACCCAAAATAGTATGGAAAACAACTGTGAGAATCAGACTCCAGCCCTGCTCCCTACAGGCAATTTCCAGGGCAGTCTTTCTCCACACAAATCCCTTGCTTCTTTCTCAACCTTCCTTATCATTTATGATGATTATAATTTATGATGATTTATCATTTTGCATGTACACTGTTGCATGTTTGCATGTACACTGAGCATATGCACCAGAGACAAATTCCTTCCATGTCCAATCACACTTGGGCAATAAAGAATTTCTTTTCTTTTCTATTCTTTTCTGTTCTATTCTCCCTAACCCTAACCTTAAACCCAGGGGTGAAATACAGCAGGTTCTGATAGGTTCTGCAGAACTGGTAGCAGAAATTTTGAGTAGTACAGAGAACCGGCAAATACAACCGCTGGCTGGCCCCAGAGTGGGGTGGGAATGGAGATTTTGCAGTATCCTTCGCCTGCCATGCTTACCAAGCCACACCACGCTCACTAAGCCACACCACAGAACCTGCAATAAAAAAATGGATTTTGCTGCTGCCTAGACAACACAGTATCAACAGTATTTATTTATTTATTAGATTTGTATTGCCGCCCCTCTCCGTAGAGACATTCAAATTTGTAGGTTCTATCCAGTGAAGGGCTACCAATATTTTTACTACCACACTGTGGGCGTGGCTTATGCAGGATGCCCTGCATTTTCTTTCAACATCTTTCAGTGCAAATTGGGTGCTCTGGGGTGGAGCTCCATTTTCATTACCCCACTGCGTCGCCCCCTCCCCCCGTCCAGGCAGTAGCCCACTCCTGGTTGTATCGTAGCTCAAGATCTAAAATGGTCACCTAACCTGAAAAACGTGATCAAAAAAGCATAACAAAGAATGTACTTTCTGTGCCAACTCAGGAAGCTCAAACTGTCCAAGGAGCTGCTGATACAGTTCTACAGAGGAATCACTGAGTCTGCCATCTGCACCTCCATAACTGTCTGGTTTGGTTCTGCAGCCCAGGAAGACCGACACAGACTTCAGAGGAGAATCAGAACTGCAGAAAAAACAATTGCTGCCAACCTGCCTTCCATTGAGTATACTGCAAGAGTCAAAAAGAGGGCGGGGAAAATATTTACTGACCCCTCGCATCCTGGACACAAACTGTTTCAACTCCTACCCTCAAAATGTTGCTATAGAACATTGCACACCAAGACAACTAGACACAAGAACAGTTTTTTCTCGAACGCCATCACTCTACTAAACAAATAATTCCCTCACTACTGTCAAGCTAATCACTAAGTCTGCATTACTATTACTACTAACTTTTTCCTACCATCTCCTACCATTTATGACTGTAACTTGCTGCTTGTATCCTTAAGATTTTTATTTTTATTGTTCCCTGATTGCTTATTTGTACCCTACGACAATCATTAAGTGTTGTACCTCCTGATTCTTGACAAATGTATCTTTTCTTTTATATACACTACACTGAAAGCAAAGACAAAATCCTTGTGTGTCCAATCGCTCTTGGCCAATAAAGAATTCTATTCCATTCTATTCTAATCCTATCCCTAATAAGATGTCATTCCCCCCTCTCTCCGATGGAAAGCCCCCCCTTCCTCCCCAGTCGCGCGCGCCGTTATAGCGACGGGGAGATCGCAGCCAATGAGCGAGCGCGATTCCTGGCTTAGTGGAGGAAAGGGAGAGGGAGCGGGGTGGGCCCAGAACTCTAGCGGTCCAATCCACTGCTCAGGTCAGCGCCTCTCCAGCGGTTGCCATTTTCTTGTCCGCTGCCGCTCTCTTTTTTTTCTTCTCTCTCTCTCTCTCTCCCTCCTTCTCCGCCAGTTACAAACCAGGAGGAGGGGGGGGGGGGTCCGTCCACGTTAGCCAATCTGCGCTAAGCTCCCGCCTTGTGTCATTCCCCCTCCTCCTCCCTTCTTCTCCGCCCAGCATTCCTTGGAGCCTTGCCCCCCCCCCCCTCGAGGCAGGGTCGCTACTTCGGAAGGACGGTCGTCAAAAAGCGCCACGGCAGGGGAATCTCGCGCGGGCTTTGGGGCGGCTGGCGAGGGCGGGCAGAGGGATCCTCGAGATCTCCTTTGGCTGGATCTTCTTCCCCAGCATCTGCGAAGATCCCCCTCCCTCCTCCTCTCCTCCCCGCCAGAGCCGGATCCGCAGGAAGCGGTCACATCCTCTCGATCGACGACGTCCTTCCCTCGAGGGGTCCCGATCTCCTTATCTCACCCACCCGTCTGTACCCCCCACCCCGGCTTCAGCCCAACCAACCACCCACCCCTCCCTTCGGGGTGCTGCGCGGAGAAAAGATCGCGTGGAAAGGGCAGCCGCACCACGTGGGTCGGAGAAAGCCAGCTGTTGCTGTGGATCGTCTCCTGTACATCCCCCTATCCCCGCTCCCACTTCGCCCCGGCTGTGAAATGAAGGCTAAAGGTGAGTGTGGGAGACCCAGGCAGCCCAAGCCACACGGGGAGGGGGTGTCTGCCGGCAAGCAGCGGGGTCCTGAGTTCAGCTTCTCAATCCGGGGGGCGGGGGGGGGGCTCCCGTCTTTCTTTTGAACCTTTTGGGAAAGAAGCCTTCCTTCACGACTTCGATTCCCCCCCCCCTTTTATATATAAGCTTCGTGCTGCTGTAAATATATGTCACATGTATACAGTATATACATACATACCCTGTTTCCCCGATAGTAAGACACCCCCGATTGTAAGACGTATCG